>NC_092875.1:104547087-104862087 GCF_028372415.1 Notamacropus eugenii
AAACTGGTAGGTATTACTGCATAGAGTTAACATGCTGGTACTCAATCCTTTCTGTTCCCTCCTTCTTGATGAGGAGAGTTAGAGCTAAATCCCTCCCTCCTATCTCTTTCCTTTCTCCTCTTAGATGGATTATTTGGGACAGAGTTGTCAAACATGCATGTGGTCCACAACACTTCTGGGTGTGACCCACACCAGATTAAAATGGGATATTTTAATAAATTAATTGGGAATTAGGAAATGTTTAATAAAATAATATATAAGGAATATTACATAGTAAAATTAGGTCAATGTGCAGTCTACAGGGATCCTTATGTGTGAATGAATTAGTGGCCCTGTTTCCACATGAGTTTGATGACACTGGTTTAGAGTATGATCTTAGGTCACCACTCTCCCTACTTCTTTTTTCTCCAGATATTTAGTCAGCCACACCCTCTTAAAACAATTAACTTGATTTTTAGCAAGGGGCAATATAACCACCCTTTGGTGTAAGTGGTCCTTTTCTATATTTTATGGAATTTAAATCATTATAATTAGATCCAATAGTTCAAAGTCCCCAGTTAGAGAAATTCCCAAAAGTTACAAAAGAAGGTAGACTCTGACAATTTAAATTTATTCCTAGCTAACTAGCCCCTGGTCTCTTTATATTGAGGCAAAAATCAAGAAACAGGAAATGTTTTAGTAAAAGAAGCAACCAGAGTATTTTCCTGGACTGTCAGGGAAAAGGAAGTTGGGAAAAGAGTGTGCTTTTTTGGGGGGGCGGGTGGTGGAGAGACTGACCTTAGGACTTGAAGAGATAAGTATAATTAATAGCTTTAGCCTAAATCTTCTGCCCCCAAATTCCTGTAGAGGATGATCCTGCTCATTTTCTCCCTTCTCTATTAGGACTCAACCCTCCTTTCCCTTTCTCCTTTTAATTTCTTCTTTTGCCCCCATGCTACCAACTTCTTTGGACCCATGTTATTAAGTCTGGGTGGGACTAGGAATACTGTTTCTCCTTTGCTGCTGCTGCTCCACTCTTGAAGCCCTTACTCCTTTCTCTCCATTCTGGTCTTATAGACTGTGTGTCCCTTCAGGAATTCCCAGGCGTGACTTGTCTTACCTTCCAGCTTAAAGATTTGTATAGTCTTAAATCACCCTTAGGGCTAAAATGGAACACTTTTACTTTTGAACTGAAAATCCCAGGATACAAGTCAGTTCTTAAACCCCTATTACATTGGTATGGGGCAGTGGATAGAGCACCAGTGCAGGAGTCAGGGGGACCTGAGTTCAAATGTCACCTCAGACACTTGACACTCACTAGCTGTGTGACCTTGGTCAAGTCACTTAACCCCAGTTGCCTCATCCTGGGTCATCTCCAGTCATCCTGATGAATATCTGGTCACTGGATTCAGATGACTCTGGAGAAGTGAGGCTGGTGACCTGCACAGCCCTCCCTCACTCAAAACAAAGTCAAGTGAGTCATGTCATTATTTCTCTGATGGCGTGGTCTTCTTTGGCAACAAAGGATGAACACATTACATTGGTATAAAATGCTACATAGAACTCAGCTGTTATTGTAAGTGGGAAATGTTTGCGTGGATATTGAATGTTCAAACGATTGTAATATCATCAAATGAGATTCCAGAAGAGGAAATAGTCACCTTTCATCTTAAGAACTTTGGAGAGTGCTTGGCATGGTGTCTGACTCATAGCAGATGTTTAATAAATGTTTATCGATTGATTGAAGTAGGTGGAGTCAGACTCTCAAGAGTTGGAAGGACCTCACTGCTGTTGTTGTTTAGTTGTTTACCACTTTCTGTGACTCCAGATTGAATTTTCTTGGCAAAGATACTGGAGTGATTTTCTATTTCCTTCTCTGGATTATTGTACAGATGAGGAAATTGAGACAGACAGGGTTAACTGGCTTGTCCAGGGTCACACAGCTAGTAAGTGTCTGAGGCCAGATTTGAACTCAGGAAGATAAGTCTATTTAGACATTATATAGCTGAGGAAGAGATCCTGGCCTTTGTAAACGTAATCATTCTATACCTTTGCATCTAATTTTGTTTTATTTTACTTTTTCCTCTTGAGCTTTAAAAAAAATGAAAACCATGACTGTGTTTCCTTTGAGGTTTTGCACATACATGACCTTCCTCAGGGAGCAGATAGAAAAGGAGGAAATGATCTGGGGCAAGGGTCTCAGCATTTGGCAGCAAACACACTTGATCTCCTAGAAGCTCTTTTATTCACACTATGATAGTAATAGCAGCTGACATTTATATTGTGGTTCAGTCATTTTAGTTGTGTCTAACTCTTCTTGACCCCATTTGGGATTTTCTTGGCAAAGATAAAAGGAGTGGTTTGCCATGTCCTTCTCCAGCTCATTTTATAGATGAGGAAACTAAGACAAACAGTCCAGAGTCACACAGCTAGTAAATGTCAAAGGTCAGATTTGAACTCATGAAAATGAGTTTTTCTGACTTCAGGCCTGACACTATCTACTGCACCACCTAACTGCCCACTGACATTTATATAGCTTTACATGCATTCTTTTATTGAAATTTCCCCAAAATTATGGTAGATATTATGGGTGTTATTATCCCTATTCTATAGCTGAGGCTAAGAGGTTAAGTGGCTTGCCTTGGCAATCTAGCTATTAAGTACCACAGGTGGGATTTGAGCCCAAGTCTTCCTTACTACAAGTCCAACATTCCATGCATTATGCCTCACTGAATTCTCTATTACTTCCCACGTCCAATCAGTTGCCAGGTTCCAGTGATTCTACCTTGGCAGTATCTCTTACATTTAGCCCCTGAAGGTCAAGCTTTCAGTTTCATCTTCCAGGGCATTGTAATAAACTCGTAGCTTATTCTTCTGTCTCCGTTAACCTCTCCCTCCAATTCATATTCTGCGTTGCTGCTGCAAGATTCATCATTTTTATGCACAGGCCTGATCTCATTTCTCTGCTTAAAAATAAATTCAACTAGAATGTGTTTTGAACCTACTGTGTACCTAGCACTGTGCTCAGAAATTCAAAATCTTTAGCAGCTCTCTTTGATCTACTAAATAAAATATAAATACTTAGTTTAACCTTGAGAGCTCTTCTCAACTTGCCTCCTTTCTGCCTTTCCAGCCTTATCTCACACTGGTCCTGCCTATCTATCTACGCAAACTTGACTGCTCACAAGTTTTTCATATACATCCAAGAATTTTCTACCTCAGTTCCTTTGCTTACACCATTTGCTCTGACTGGAATTTCAGAACTTAGAAGGCACTTCAGGGGCCACCTAGACTGACCTGTATGTGATGAAGAATTCCAAGAATTTACAACAATGCTGACAAGTGGTCAGCTTGAAAACCTTCAGTGAGAGGAAACTTGCTTTCTCTGGAGGCAGCCCAGCCTACTTTGGGATTGCTGTAATGGTTGCATGTGTCACTGCAGCTTCCTTCTGTTATTTCCCTTTCTGCCCTCTGTCTCATTTCTACCTTTACTTGATGAAATCCTACATCTTGCATGTCTTTCTAGATCCAGCTTAAACCTGATCCAGGAAACCTTTCTTGATTTTCCCTTCTTGACTTTTTGGAAGCATTTAGCATTGTTATCCTCCCCTTTTCTCCTGATTACCTTTTTTTTTTTGGTAATTATTTTCATTGTTATTTTATTTGTTTTCAGTGCTCTGCAATCACTTCCATATGTCTTAGATTTTTTTCCCCTCCCTCCCCTTTCTTTCTCCCTCCCTCCCCACTCCTTTCCTGAGATGGTGTATAATCTTACATAAGTTCTACACATAATTCCTATTAAATATATTTTCATCTTATTCATGTTGCATAGAAGAATTAAAATGAATAGGAGAAACCATAAAACAAAACAAAACATAATAAAAAAGAAAATGTTCTGCTTCATTCTGTGATCCAGTTCCATAGTTTTTTCTGGATGTGGAAGGCATTTTGCCTCAAGAGTCCACTGGGAATTTTTTAAGTCCTTGCATTGCAATGAGGTACTAAGTCTACCAGAAAAGTTCCTCACACACTGTGGTTGTTGCTGTGTACAAAGTTCTCCTGGTTCTGCTCTGTTCACTCAGCATCAGTTCATATAAGTCCTTCTAGACCTCTCTGAAGTCTTCCTGTTCATCATTTCTTATAGCACAGTAGTAATCCATTTCATTCATATACCATAATTTATTCAGCCATTCCCCAATTGATGGGCATCTCTTTAATTTCCAGTTTTTGGCCACCACAAAGAGAGCTGCTACAAGTATTTTTGTACATGTGGGACCCTTTCCCATTTCTATGATCTCTTTGGGATACAGTCCTAGAAGCTGGGTCAAAGCATATACGCATTTCTGTAGCTCTTTGGACATAGTTCCAAATTGCTCTTCAGAGTGTTTGGATCAGCTCACAGCTTCACCAACAGTGAATTAGTATTCCAACTCTTCCACATCTTCTCCAACATTTATCATCTTCCTGTTTTGTCATGTTAGCCAATCTGATAGGTGTGATGTCGTACAGTTGTTTTGATTTGCATCTCTCTAACCCATAGTGATTTAGAGCATTGTTTTCATATTACTATAGATAGCTTTAATTTTGTCCTCTGAAAACCTCTGTTCATATCCTTTGACCATTTATTAATTGGGAAATGACTTGTATTCTTGTACATTTGACTGAGTTCTCTATATATTTTAGAAATGAGGCCTTTATCACAGATACTGGTTGTAAAAGTTCTTTTCCAGTTTTCTGCTTCCCTCCTAAACTTGGTTGCATTGGGTTTGTTTGTGCAAAAACTTTTCAATTTAATGTAATCAAAATTATCCATTTTGCATTTCATAATGTTCTCTATCTCATTTGGTCAAAAATTTCTCCACTCTTCATAAATCTGACAGATACACTATTTCTTGCTCCCCTATTTTGTTTATAGTATCAATCTTTACACCTAGATCACGTACCTATTTGGACTTTATTCTTGTGTACAGTGTCAGGCATTGGTCTATGTGCAGTTTCCACCACACTGATATCCAGTTTTCCCAGAAATTTTGATAAGAACAGTGAGTTCTTATCCCAGAAGCTGGAATCCTTGGGATTATCAAACAGTAAATTGTTATATTTGTTGACTATAGTGTCTTCAGTACCTAACCTATTCCACTGGTCTACCCCTCTGTCTCTTAGCCAGTACCAAGTGATTTTGATGATTGCTGCTTTATAATACAATTTGAGATTTGGTAGGGATAGGTCACCTTCCCCAGCATGTCTTTTCATTAGTTCCCTTGATATTCTGGACCTTTTGTTCTTCCAGATGAGTTTTGATATATTTTTCTCTAGTTCTAGAAAATAATTACCTGGGAGTTTAATTGGTATGGCACTGAATATGTAAATTAATTTAGGTATTGTCATTTTTATTATATTGGCTCAGCCTACTCATGAGCAACTGAAGTTTTTCCACTTACTTAGATCTGACTTTATTTGTGAGAAAAGTGTTTTGTAATTGTGTTCATATAGTCCCTGGGTTTGTTTTGGCAGGTAGACTCCCAGATATTTTATAGTGCCTACTATAGCTTAAAATGGGCTTTGTTAGTAATATTTACAAATGCAGATGATTTATCTGGGTTTATTTTGTAACCTGCAACTTTGCTAAACTTGTTTATTATTTCAAGTGATTTTTTACTTGATTCTCTGGGATTCTCTAAGTATATCATCATATCATCTGCAGAGAGTGATAACTTAGTTTCTTCTTTGCCTATTCTGATTCCTTCAATTTCTTCTTCTTCTCTTATTGCTACAGCTAAAATTTCTAGTACCATATTGAATAACAGTGATGATAATGGACATCCTTGTTTCTCCCCGATCTTATTGGAAATGCATTTAGCTTATCTCCATTGCATATAATGGAGAAGGTTTTAGGTAGATAGATACTGCTTATTATTTTAGGGAAAGTTCCACTTATTCCTATGCTCTCCAGTGTTTTCAATAGGAATGGGTATTGTATTTTGTCAAAAGTTTTTTCTGCGTCTGTTGAAATAATCATGTGGTTTCTGTTAGTTTTTTGTTGATATGATCAATAATGCTAATAGTTTTCCTAATATTGAACCAGCCCTGCATTCCTGGTATAAATCCTTCGTGATCATAATGTATTATTCTCATGATAAGTTGCTGTATTCTTTTTGCTAATACTTATTTAAAATTTTTGCATCTATATTCATTGGAGAAATGGGTCTATAATTTTCTTTCTCTGTTTTGGCTCTTCCTGGTTTAGGTATCAGAACCATACGGCAGCTAGATGGTGGATAGAGCACCAGTGCAGGAGTCAGGAGGACCTGAGTTCAAATCTTACCTCAGACACTTGACATTCACTAGCTGTGTGACCTTGGACAAGTCACTGAACCCCAATTGCCTCATCCTGGGTCATCTCCAGTCATCCTGATGATTATTTGGTCACTGGATTCAAATGGCTCTGGAGGAGAGGTGAGGCTGGTGACCTTCACAGCCCTCCCTCACTCAAAACAAAGCCAAGTGCAAGTCATGTCATTTTTTCTCTGGTGGCATGGTCTTCTTCTTATTGAAGGACAAACACACATCACAACCATATTTGTATCCTAAAAAGAATTTGGGAGGATTCCTTCCCCAGTTTTCCTAAATAGTCTATATAGTATTGGAATTAACTGTTCTTTAAATGTTTGATGGAATTAACTTATAAGTCCATCTGGCTCTGGAGATTTTTTTCCTAGGGAGTTCATTGATGGCTTGTTCAATTTCTTTTTCTGAGATGGGGTTATTTCAGTATTCAACTTCCTCTTCTGTTAATCAGGGCAATTTATATTTTTTTGAAATAATCATCCATCTCATTTAGATTGTCGAATTTATGGGCATACAGTTGGGAAAAGTAATTTCTAATTATTGTTTAAATTTCCTCCTCATTTGAGGTTAGTTTGCAGTTCACCCTTTTTATTTTTGATATTGGTAAGTTGGTTTTCTTCTTTCTTTTTTTTTAATCAAATTGACCAAAGATTTATCAATTTTATTGGTTTTTTTCATAAAACTAACTCTGAATTTTATTTATTAGTTCTATAGTTTTCCTAATTTCAATTTTATTACTCTCTCCTTTGATTTTCAGCATTTCTAATTTGGTTCCAGATTACTTTCTTCTCCCTGGGTTTTTGTGACATGGCTCTCTTCTGACTGTCTTTCTAATACCTGTACATTGTATGAGGGAGACTAATGTTCTATAAGCCTGGAAAAGTAATCTGTTCTAACCAATACCATCTCCTTTGTAGAATCATCATCCATAACCTGTGCTTGTTGCCCAAGGGTGTACTTTTCTCTGTCTTTCCTCTCTTTTGGTGAACTTATCAACTTCCATAGGCTCAAATATTACCTACATATAGATGAATCTCAACCCTATATGCCCAATCCTCATATTTCTCACTTGAGCTGTAGTCTCATACGTATAACTGCATGCTACTCATTTCTACCTTGACATTCCATAGACAACTCAAACTCAGCATGGTCCAAAGAGCTTCTTCCTAACTTTTTGAATGTCTTTTGAGGGTACCACCATTTTGCTAGTTACTCACATTCACAATCTCAGAATCTTCATGCCTCTCATCTACCATGTTACAATCAGTCATCAAGTTCTTGTAGTCATAATAATAATAATTAGCATTTGTATAGAACTTTTGAGGTTTGCAAAGCACTTTGCATACATTATCTCATTAGATCCTCATAACAACCCTGTGAAGCAGGTGCCATTATTATCTCCATTTTACAGATGAGGAAACCACCAACACTGAAAGAGTTAAATGACCAGCGCAAGGCCACATAGTTAAGAAGCATCTGAGGCAGGATTTGAACTCAGGTTTTCCGGGTAGCAAGTCCAACACACTAGGGTGCTACCTGATTCTACCTTCTCACCTTTTTCACAAATTTGTCCTTTCTGTTCACTCTTACTTTCGTCCCTTCTCTCCACTCACATAGCTACTGCTTTAGTCTAGATTTCCATCTCACTGGGACTATTACAGTATCCTCCAATTTGATCTCTCTAGATCTCGTATCCCCTTGTCAAATCAATCCTCCACATAAGTTTCAAATCAACATTTCTAAAGCATAGACAATGTCACAATCCCTTGCCTAAGAAATTTTAGTAGATCCCTTTTGCCTCTATTATCAAATATAAATTTCTGTTCTAGATTTAAAGTATTTCACAATGTAATTCCAGATTACTTTTCAAGCCTTATCAAACATTAATCTCCCTTATACAATATACAGACTCACCTGATGGTTTTTCTCAGTATATTATACTCTATCTCCTTTCACCATACCTTTGCACAGGCTATGCCCTGTGCCCAAATTGCACCTCTCCTTCACCTGTTAGAATCTCTAATTCCCTTTAAGGCTAGCTTCGGTACTACATCCTTCAAGAGGTCTTTCTTAATTCCCTCAGTTGTTCAAAACTTTCACTTCTTTAATTATTTTACATTTATTTTGTACATATATTTACTTATCTGTGATTATGTTACATATCCCACAGCAAAATATAATCTCCCTGATGACAAGGACTGTCTTGCTTTTGTACTTGTATTCCCAGTCCTGGAATAGTGCCTGGCATATACAGCAAGCACTTAATAAATGCCTATTGGCTTATTAATTGACAAGACCAGAATTACATGTCTGGTACTAAGGCCTTTCTCTTTTCTGCATCTCCCACTGATTCGCAAGAAATTATTTTCTATGAGAGGATATGCATGCTGGAGGATCTCCAGAAGTTTGATCACTACTTTTGTCCAGGCTCTTGGAGTTTTGGAAGCCTTGAATGTCTTGAATCAGAGGACCTGTACTGAATCCCAGCCTGGTTATTTACGATCTATGTGATTTGGGGCATGACTTGTCCTCTCTGGGTCTCAATATCATCATCTGTAAAATGATGGGGGTTGGACTAGCTATAGTGTTTCTTCCAGTTTAGGATCCTAGGAACAGAATTGCAAGATCACATATCTATGATCCTATTTTTAAAAAATAAACCTTACCCATATGCTTAAGAATTAATCAGGGAACAACTGGTGGTGGGAAAAGTGATCAAGGCCGAGTGGCAGAATTGTGAATAATGGCTACCAACAATTCTGTGACTTAACCAGAGAGTTCACCCTTTGGGAATTGTGTATAATAAATAGAGCCAGAACCCCCCACAGTGAAGGGCAGGATGGATGAGTTAACAAAGATGCTTCAGTGTGTGTCTGACTCTTTGTGATCCCATTTGGGGTTCTTATGGCATAGATACTGGAGTGATTTGCCATTCCTTCTCCAGAATATTTTATGCATGAAGAAACTGTGGCCAACAGGGTTAAGTGACTGGGTCACACAGCATGTAAGTGTCTGAGGTGAGATTTGAACTCAGGAAGATGAGTCTTCCTGACCCTAGGCTGGTGCTCTATTCCCTGTGCCATCTAGCTGCCCCTGTGTTGGGTTAACAATACCAGCTTCCAAATCTATTGCACTCTGAGTATCACAAAGCTATTTCTTTACAACAATTCTGTGTGGGTGGTGGTGTAAGTGTTATGATTTTCATTTTGCATATGTTAAACTTAAAAGTTGTGAAAGGGACTTGCCTTGGATCACAAAGTAAAGTGTTAAGAGATGGGATTCACACTCCAGTCTTCCCCTGATTTAAAGTCCATTTCTGTATGCCCTCTGCTCCATGACCCTGACCTTCTCCCTTAGTACCTAACATTCTCTCAAATATTTTTTGCATCAGTTTTTAAGAGCAAGAGATCACACACACACACACACACACACGCCATTTTTTTTTTAAAAAGCTTCCAGCAGGGTATCATGGAGTCCTTAGCATTTGAACCAAACCCCCACTGGATTACACTATCATCACTGATGTCCATAGTGATATCTCTAAAGCCCAGCCAAGATAGATTCAATTACCTTCAAGAGCTGCTGCTTCCAGCGGTAAGAAATGTAGGCTTACACATTTCAGAAATGTTTTCCACAGAAAGGGTAGATGAAGCACAAAAGGGTTACTTGTTATCCTCAAGGTAACCAGAGAATCTGTTTTGTCAGGATTTCCCCATTCTCCCCGCCCCCCCAACCATTCTATTCAATGCTTTTAAAAATCAAGGTTTGGGTGTGAGCCATAACTGCCACTGGCCACCTGGGTTTTGCCCTGACTTGCTGATATGGAGACCATATTCCCTCTCGAAATGACACTGACATCTCCATGTGTAGGGAGCATGCTTTCATGGTAGGGTCAGTGAAGGACATGCCCTGGGGACCTATAACTCTCCCTCTAAGATATAACCCTTTCTAAGGGGAGGAAACCTGCCCCCTATCCCTGAGGATCCCACCACTACCAGACACCTTTTCCAGAGCCTACCTTACGCCGTTACCACAACAGCATGACTTTTTCAGACTAGGATAGTCTTTCTAACCAAGGTGGAATGATTTCATGCAGCCCAGTCTAGGGATCCATTTGATTGCCTGATGTAATCAATGGTAGCTGGGAACGCTACCCCCAGAGTGTCCACTACCTCTACTCCCGTCCCAGGCCCCAGAATTCCCAGTTATGGCTGTTTTGAATATAACATATGGAGCTGTAACAAGGAATTTTTGCATTAAGTAAGTTGTACCAACCATGCCTAGGGAACACAGCATTAAACATATCCTCAGGTGAGAAGGGAATGGGATAGTACCTATGTTGGGAAATAGTCTCCAGGACACTAATTTAAATGGCCACTGGAGGGTAGATAGAAGTGAGGTGAAGCTCCCTGTAATCCACTATCTAGTAGCTTCCTATTTAAATTTCAGTCTTTTTAGCTTCTCCTTTGTGATCACCAGAGAGGCAACATAGCATGGTGGATAGCTGACCTTGAAGTAGAAGATGGTTGACGACGATGATGATGACGACGACGACGATGATGATGATGATGATGGTAAAGCATTTATGTAGCACTTTGAGGTTTTCAGAGAACTTACATATATTATCTCATTTGATCCTCACTATAAACTCTGTAAAGTAAGTGCTGTTATTATCCCCATTTTATAGATAAGTAAACTAAGCCTGAGATGATGTAACTTGCCCAGGATTACATAATTAATATGCGTCTGAGGCAGAATTCAGACCTTCTTGACTTACAGTGCTCTGTCTACTGCATACCTAGCTGCTGAAAGAAAACCTATGTTCAAATCCCACCTCTGACACTGTCTGTATGACCTTAAGCCACTCACTTAACCACTCAATGACCCAGGAAACTTTCTAAGACTAAAAGGGGCAGAGCAGTTATTCATTTACCTTAGCAAAACGAGTTTCTTTACTGGGAGTTCCATATAGTAAAGAAACCATAGGTATTCACAGTCCTCTCCAAAAAATAAAGAGCTGCTAATTTCCATTGCTTCTATGTTGTACAGATAGGGTCCAATTAGTGTGAATAATTAATCCCTTGTAGTGGTCTGCCTTATTTGAAAGAGCACTACAAATTTCTATGGAACTGGAACCAATTACCATATTTTACACAATTATAAGTCTGACTCATGTGAATTCAATGCATTTAACCACTTCAGGGGATTTGTTATATACACTAATTGGAACTTTATAACCTTATTTGTAAATGCTGTCAATGCCCTCTAAATTCAACAACCAGTGGCAAAACCCCAGTTGTCCTGCCCTAGTTACCCTAATAAACTTTTAAATTATTGATACGTCTATCTCTAAGGATCCTTCAGATATTTGAAGGGCTACCCTATAATTAAAGTCCAATGTGTGGAAAGTACAAGGAAGCAGATTTTTAGCTCTATGTGAAAAAGAACTTCGTAATTTTTAGAGCCATACAATCATAGAATGGATTACTTCAGTGGGAAATTAGTTCTTTCCCCTAGTGACATTTGGGTGGAGACAGAATGACCACATTTGGAAGTAACTAGGAGACCCCTAAAATTATTTTTAGGTTTATGATTCTGTGATTCCAGGACTCAGTTAAAATACTCTATGTTTCTACAAGTATTCTTGCTTCAACACTCTATGATTCAATGATTTTCTTCTTTATATTTAAGGAGGAAAGAGAGAACAACTATTTCTTTTTTTTTCTTTAATTGCCACATATGTCCTTTCACTATACTTACAGCAATTGTGCTGATAAATGGGACATCTCACCTTTAAAAGATTTTTTTTGTCTTTACATTTTCTTTAGTAGTTAAACATTGCTGGGAAGCAGTATTACATTACTCTTTCAGAGTTGGAAGCACCAGTAACCAACAGCATGTCTGTGGCTGTCTTTGTTTGCAAAAACAGTACAGTAATCTAATTTTATAAAATACCATGAATATTAACTCTTCAAAATAGTCCATAGACTGCAGTCTGTGTATTTGACAATTTAATGTCAGAGTTGGATGAGACTTTTGAAAAGAACATTAGAACACAGGATGTCAGAGCCAGAAGTCAATTACTCAAGTCACTCAAAGTAACATTCAAAGAAAAATAAATTATTGAAAAGTCCTCATGATTTACCACTGCCCTATGGCAAATTCTTATTATCCCATTGGTACTTATATCCCATATTTCTCTGCATATTTTCATAGTCCTTTCTATTAGTCATGGAAGCAAAGTTACCAAGTAGACTTATATAGATGAGGACGTTAATAAATCAGATGATCTGGGTTCTCACCACAGTACCACCACTCAGCTAAGCTGTGTGAAGGTATCAATTCAGCCTTTATATCCTCAATCTTCTCATCTGAACAGTGGAGCTAATAATCCCACTTTCCTACTCTATAAATATGCTGTGAATATTAAGTGAAATAACATGATTAAAATAATTTTATTAGCTGAAAAACATGTGACTGTGTAAGGGACAGTTGTAATTATGAATGCAATCCTAAAAGCCATAATGAAACGCGCCCCCCCCCACAGATAATGGGGTAAAGTGACATTGTTTACTTCTTCTGTATAGAGAAAGACCTTTCTTCCATGTGTTTCATTTTGAGACTTATTGAATGGAGGAACATTCTTTCCCTAATATCTTTCCATCCCCACAGGGTTCTGTCTACTCATAGACCACTTAACTCTGCTTGTCTTATTTGACCCAAATGACATCTTTTTTACATTGATAGTGTACATGTATAATCCCCATTTTACAGATGAAGAAACTGAGACCCCCAAGAGGTGAAATGACAAGGTCCCAAAGCTAGTAAGGTACAGATTAGGGACTAGGCCCCAGGTCTCCTGGCTCTTAGCATGAAATAATACACACATTTATACTCTTTTTATTTGTCTTGGATATTCTAGAGGAGAGATGCTAACAATCAAGAATGAGACCATCTATAAAATGTATAATCAGTTTGAATTACCTAATTGAGATTTTTAACGTAGGTCTATGTCACATGTAAAAGCTTGTGGGTTACTTCTATGAGCAGAGTACTTGCTTTCTTCAGCTCAACTGGTTACGGTGGACACATCATCAATAGATGTTATGTGTGCATTACAATCTCAACTTTGGCCTGTGCGCCATCAGCTAGATTAAAAGTATGTTCCACTGCTGTGGGCTTTCTAGATTCCAAAGTCAGCTATTTCTGGCATACAGATTGTGCTGAGATGGGGTCCAATGACTTCCTTTCTGTATCTGTATCAGAACATCCAATACATCTTGTGCTGCTTGACAGTTATCATAAAGGATGTACTTTCATCATAGCCAATTGCCAATTATCCTGATTCTCCTTGTTTAAGAATGAATGCGTTTCAAATAGATATTGTTTAAGAATAAATAAAATATTGAACCAAATTTTTTAAAAAGCCACAAAAGGTTGTGGGTAGGGGCAAAGCAAATACCTGACTGTAAGTGGGACTGTGAAAATAGCAATGGCCTGAGAGTCAGGAATCCTGGATTGGATTTTGGTAATTACTGGTTTTGCTAATTATTAACCATATGTCAGTTGACAAATCACTTTACCTTTCTGCTTAGTTTCCTCATCTATAGAATGGGGATAATATTTGTACTTATTATTTCAAATGGAAACTGTTATGAAGAAAGTACTTAAGCTATAAAACCTACACAGTTATGAGCTATTATTATTTTGAGACCACATAGGGATTGATTTTCAAGATATCTGAAAGAGAAGTGCCACTTCTACATTGAAACCTATCATGATGCCTTCAGCCTCCCCTAAATTATTGCGTATTCATTGTGCGTATGTTTTATTTACTTACATGTGGACATATTGTTTCATCTCATAGCTTGGTGGTGCCATGAATGGATAGAACCGCTGGACTTGAAAACTTTAAGACCTGACTTCATGAGTGACCTAAGACACTAACCTGGAGTCCAAGATCTGAGTTCTAGCCCTAGCTCCGCCACTTAATTTGTGTGATTGTGAGTAGGGAAATCTCTTCGGTTTTCACATCCCCAATTACCTCATCTGAACAATGGGCTAATGATCCCACCTTGACTACTGTCAGGAAGATTAAATTAAATAACGGGACCAAAAGGATTTTATTAGCTGAAAAGCATTACGGCCATGGACAAATCACTTAACCTTTGCCTCTATTTCCTCATTTCTAAAATAGGAATACCAATAGAACCTACCTCCCAAAGGTGTAGTGACAATCAAATGAAATAACATTTGAGAAGTGTTTAGCATAGTACCTGACACCTTGTAGGTGTTTAATAAATGCTTATTGACTGTTTGATTCAGAGAAAATGCTTAGAGGAAAATGGACATTATTGCTCCTAAAAAAATCGGTAACTATGAATCCACATCCTTCCTTTCTCACCTCTACAAAACCCTTCTGGGGATAATTCATACAGCTATGAAGGCCATCATCGATAAAAGTACAAGAAATAAACAGGCAGGCTTTTACAAATAATGTTTTGTAGTAGACCACCCAGTTGGGCAATTGACAGAAAGGTGCAAAGAACCTTACATGCCTAAAGGCTCTCTTCCAATTAGGTGTCTTCCACAGATGTGTTAAGGTCATGTGTCCTTGAGATATTTAATGGATAATTGTTTTTGATAAGTCGATTGTCCTCAAATTATTAATATCAAGTAAGGCATAAAACAGAAAGCCATGTTCACTGAAGGCAGTCACCACTGTCACAAGCGATCTAGCACAAGATCCAAATAGAAGTGACTCCCTAGAGAAGGCCAGATCCTCCAGATGTTTGCAGATGATGTTGTGCTGATTACATCCAGCCTGAGAACACTGCTGAACCTCCAAAATGACATTCTCAGTCACTCAAGAGAGTTCTTCCTAACTCTCCACACAGGAAAAAACAAAGTGATGAAGAATGTCTTTTGTCCAGAATAAGATTTGCAATTGTACAGACCACCCATACAGCTGGTCCATTAACACAGATATCTTGGACACGAACTGAACATAGAAAATTAACTGAGTGCAAGACTGAATAGGAAAATGAGAATGGGTTGACTTGCATAGAATGTAAACCATAAGAGAAGATAAACTCCTTGATGATAGGGATTATTTAATTTTTGTCTTTACATACCAGCACTTCACACAATGTATGTCATGTAGTAGGTAAAAACACCTACTAAATAAATAATTGTTAATCAACACAGTGGTTTGGGAAATCATGCAGTATTTTTGATGATTCCAAATATCTCCTTGAAACAAACAAAAAGAAACAATCTTTTAAACATTAATATACCTCTGGTGGTATTAGATAGCTGTGAGGCAGCTAGGTGGCATAGTGGATAGAGCACTGGACCTGGAATCAAAAGAATCTGAGTTCAAATTCTGCCTCGTATACTTCATATACTTCACTGTGTGACCCTGGGTAAGTCATTTAACCCCTGTCTACCGTTTCCTGTCTACCATTTCCTTATCTGTAAAATGGGGATAATGATAGGACCTACTTTCTAGGGTTGATGTGAAGATCCAAGTGCTATATAAGTTATAAATATTACTACTATAATCATGAACTACCATAGTTTCCAAAAGATTTAAAGATACAGGCCACCAAGGGCAAGAGAGAGATTATTATTAGAGAAAACAGGCCCCCTTCTACCTTTTTGGTATTTGCATACTTTACTCCCCTTTGACCTACTCTATAATCGGTGTCGCTGACCTCCTTGTTGTTCCTCCCATAAGATAGTCTATCTCCTGACTCTGCATTTTCAGTGATAATCTCCCATGCTGGTGTTGTCCCTCCTCACTTCCACCTTGATTTCCCTTGTTTCCATCAAGTCTCAACCAAAATCTTAACTTCTGAGTGAAATCTTTCCCAGTTCCCCTTAATACTACTACCTTTCTTCTGCGATTTCAGTATTTATTCCGACTCTACACATACTCTGTACATCCAGAGTTGTTTAAATGTTGTCTCCCGTATTTAAGTATGAGCTTCTTGATGGCAGAGACATTATTTTAGCATTCTTTGTATCCCTCAGTACTTAGCATGGCACCTGGCACACAATAAGCACTTAATAAGTGCTTTTTGAATGCCTATAGCATATTATTGATAAAGAATCACGGAGAAGAAAAAGTCTAATAGATATATCAAAGAAATATATAACCAGATAAGGAGGTAGGCCAGTCATATACTGTAACTAAATAACAATAACCAATTCTTTTGCTCTAATGATTCTCTTCAAATGTCAACATACCTATGGAAAAGTCCACAACTCTGTGTGGACTGCCTGTGGTGCAGTGAGAGAAGGCATAGGTATAGGTGGAGGGTGCTGGATAAGATGATATGATGGAGTTGCACTCTACACCTTCAGAAGGGATACCCAAACTGATGAGGTCACAGATATGTAGAATATGGGAGAAGTAGTATTACTATTATTGAGCTATAGTCAGTGCTATGTAGGGAAATTAAATTTTCTATTTCAGCATTCACTCAACATTTATAAGCAACTACTGAGTACAAGATTTTAAGCAAGGTGCTATGGAGGACATATAAAGGTGAATAATGTGGTTCTGATTCATGAGGAGTTTGGAATCATATAATTTTTCCTTTATCCTATATCTACAAGGATATGCAGTTGGATTATTTATATTCCTTTTTTGGTCTAAAATCACTGAATCTCAGAGTTAGAAGGGATATCCGAAGACTTACCCAGCCTTTACTTAAAGACTTCAAGAAAAGGGAAACTTACTTCCTTCTGAGACAATTCATTCTACTTCTGGTAGCTCTATTTTTTAGCAATTTTCTCTTCATAAAAAGTTTAAATTTGTCCATTTATAAATTCTTCCCATTGCTCCCAGTTATACCCTCTGAGACTAAGAAAAAGTCTAACCCTTTCCCACATGATAGCATTTTTAAGTACTTGAAGACAAACTAGACATCTTTAGTTTCTCCAAATGAACCTCCTATGATGCCTTACCATTCTGGTTAGTCCTTTCTACATACTCTTCAGCTTATCCATGTGCTTCAAATTCAGGTCCCCAAACTGAATCCAATTCTTCATATTTGGGATATCCATAACAGTAGTAGTTATTAAGTTGAACAAGTCTCAGGACATTGTTACATCTTGCATACGTACCCTGGGGAAACATAAGACATTGTCATATTGACATACAGCCAAACTGGTATCCCTTAGGATGGAATTGCCAACCACTTGGCAAAACTGCTCTTCTCTTCTTCCTCTTCCTATTAATGAATGGTTTTTCTTCTAGTGTAGGTTGGGGTTATCACTCCCCTTTGAGATTTAATGAGTTCAAGAAGACTGTTACTTCCCTAATCCTGGACACTGTGCTTCTTTTAATGCCACCTATGATCAGTTTAGGTTTCTCTTCTGTCATAGCACACTATTAACTCGTATAAAACTTCAGCTCTTTTGAGATCACCTGTGGTCTGTCTGTGTTTCCCCAATCTTGTACTTATGAGATTGATTTTTTTTAGAATCTGCATGTAAAACTTTACATTTATCTTCATTGATTTTCATCTTGTTAGATTCAATCCCCTTGTTCTAGCTTGCCAAAATTTTTAAATGCTGACTGTCATCTAATGTGTTAGTCATACCTCCTAGCTTTGTGTTATTTGCAAATATGGGAAGCATTTCAAAAATACTTTTGTCCAAGATAGTGATAAAATTGTTAAATAACATAGGGCAACACATAGATTCCTGGGACAGGTTGGCAGAAACTTCCTTCCAAGTTGACATCAAACCATTAATGATTGCTCTTTTCATTTGGCTAGTTGGTCAAGTATGAATTTAGCAAATTATACTGTTGTCTAAACCATATCTCATACTCAACACAAACAATCATTTTGATTTGATTTTATAACAGCAGTGATCATTCATGTGTACTTCTGTTGACCCAAGGCTAATTCAGAACATCTGACCTTGGTCAACTGAAACTGGATTGAGCTGGTTTTCCCCCACTTTTTAGTGTCGGTCTTTTGAGTGCTGGATTTTGTGCTGCACATATGTATTTTCTTCCTCTCTTTTGTTGGATTTCTTGTTCCATGGTCTTTAAGAATAGATATTATTTCAAGGGAACATGCAAAATATGTAGCTCCTAAATAGCACACTTCAGTGACTCTTAAAGATATTGTAGAAGCTGTTGGAGTGGGGAAGTCAAGAATTTCAAGGATCATTCAAACTTATAATGAGAGAGAAAAAAAGAAAAGAAGAAGAAGACAGCAAGAACTGACAAATGTGTGCTGCAAAACAGTCTAATTAAGCCTCAGCAAACCAGACCTTTAGAGGAAGTTTGTAGATGAAGAGGTTATTATTCATTTCTCTATAGTGAACCATATGCTTCTTGAAGGTCAAATAATAAGACCAGTAAGAAAAGCCCAGAATTAAACCATTTCCATGAAGAAAAAATGTTTGTCATAGGCAAAATAATACAAAGATTGGCACACTAAACATCAGGAAAGGATAATATCTGGTTATGAAACTCACTTTATCATTCAAAGCTATACCAAAACTGTTATCAGAAGTACAGATGAGCTGATAAGATCTGGACATTTTCATCAGGATATGAAAAGATTCATCCCAAAAAAGTTTTAATTTCTTTTTTAATTTTTTGTGGACCTGGAAGTCATATACTCTTGGGGGGATAATTAACTCTGATAAATGTATCAACATATTGACAAGCACAATTATTTTAGAATGCCTAAATTTCCACATGAAGATGGAATACTATGTTGCAGAATACTATACCACACATGATGAAAAGTCAAAAAATTAACCCCAAAGCTGGATGTAAATATGTTTCAATGACCTGAAACTTGTGCCATGTAAACCTCTAGGAAACCTATGAATTACAATCAAGATTAGCCTTGAGAAAATGGACTGTTTATCAAAGATACACTTAATTTCCAAAAGGAATAAAAATTGCTTTCATAATAAAATATTTAAAATGTATCAAAAAAATCTGTGAACTCAATGAAAAATCATTTAAAAACAAGTGTTTACAGCAAAAGAAGGACATACTACATGTCAGAATTTTTTTAAGATTTAAGTTGTAAAGTTCATCATATAAGTACATAAAATAATTTTACTTTTTCCCACTTAATTGGCACGCCATAGATTCTCTAGCCACTTCATTGAACACCACCTCTCAAATTAATGTCAAAGAATTAATGATCATTCTTTCATCTAGACATTCAACCAATTCTGAATCTATCAAATTATATTGCCTAGACCATATCTCTTTTCATTTTCTACAAGAATAGCAAATGTGATGCCAAATGTTTTCCTAAAATCTAGTTAAACTATATTTATACCATTCTCATGATCTCCAAGTATAATAACCCTGAGAAAAAATGTAAATACCATTAGTTTGCTATGTCTTGTTCTTGAAGCAACGATGACTTTGTTATTATCACCACTTACTTTTCTAAGTGTTTCCTAGCCATTCCTTTAGCAAAATGTGCTAGAATTTTGTCAGACTTAACTTGCTTATAATTTCCAGAGTTCATTCTCCTCCCTTTTCCCCAAATCAGGAAACATTTGCCCTAATCCAATCCTATGTTACCTTTTCTAATTTCTTTTGTTTTTTAAGGCTCCCCACTATACCCTCCTCAATCTCGTCTATCAAGTTTTTCATTACATTAGAGTATTGCCATATGAACCAGTGGATTTGCTTCCTCCAGGGTAATTAGGTTCTCGATTATCATCTCCTTACTTCTCTTGAGTGTGAAGTCCCTACCTGCCATTCCTGTTTTGTCCTTTCTAGTCCAAAGAGCATTTTCCTCTGTGGTAAAAACAGAAATAAAGTGAGAATGGAGTCTTTGTTCTTTCCTTTTATCTTGTCTGTGATTGTGGTCCATTGTTTCCTCCATCTCAAAAGGGGATCAACTGGAGGGAATCCAGGGGAAGATTATTATAAAGGTTTTTGTGTGTATACCATTTGAGCATTAATTGAAGTAGTGAAAGAACTGGTGATATAGCCTGCAGAAGAAAAGACTTAGGGAGTACATGCTAGTTGATATCTAATGGTCTGTCATGTGGAAGAGAGATTCAAATTGTTTTGCTTACCTGAGAAGGCAGAACTATCAATAGAAGTCGCAAGAGGCAAGTTTTGGCTGGAAACAAGGAAAATCTTAACAGTCAGATCTATTAAAAAATAGAGTGGCAACTAGGTGTCTCAGTGGATATAATGCTGACCCTAGAGTCAGGAGGGTCTGAGTTCAAATTCAGTCCCAGACACATACTATCTGTGTGACCCTGGGCAAAGTTACTTAACCCTGTTTGCCTCAGCTTACCCTTCTGTAAATGAGCTGGAGAAGGAAATGACAGACCACTCTGGTACCTCTGCTAAGAGAACCCCAAATGGGATTACAAAGAGTCAGACACAATTAATTTACCAACAACAACAAAAATGGCCTGCCACAGGAGGTAGCAACTTTCTTCTTATTGGAGTTTTTTCAGTAAAGTCTGGATGACTATTTGTCAGAAAGATTATAGAAGTTCTTTTCCTGGTATTGGTTGCACTATATGGCCATTAATATCCCAACCAATTCTGAAATTCTGTAATTCTTGATTCATAGGTACACCTACCTCACCCAACTCCCCAAACAGCATTTTAATTTTTCATCCTTAGACTTTTGCACTTGGCTGCAGGTCATTTTGGCCTTTAGTATTCATGACGCTATTCTTACAAGATTGACACACTAATATATTCACCCTGATTTCCTTTCTTTGTTATCATCTTCTGTATGTCTTCTAAAAATCTGTTATTTGATGAGTTCCCTACCCACTCACATTAGTCTTTTTAGACAAAATCCCTTTTCCTCCCACATTACAATTGTTTCCCTTTGACTCTTCAGATTTTCTTTCTTGAGAACTTCCCATTCCTCTTGAGTTGACTTCTATAAAATTACAGTCCATGATATCTTATCTATCTTTTCTCAGAACGGTTTGAAAGCAATATTCACAAAAATCTACGCTGAATATCAAACTATTTTTTTCCTACATTCTTTCATTTTTCTTCTCATTCATTTCACAATGTTCTTAAATGTAGAACTACATCTCACCAATTATGATGAAATCTTATCTGTCCTTCAAGGTCAAACTCAAATGCTTCTTCCTGTATCCCTGAAGCCTTCTGTGCTGACCTCCATGCTGATCTTTTTCCCTTCACCCAACTCTATAACATTCCGCCTCTATGTTTAATTGATACTTGTCAGTATTCTACCTTGAATTAATATTGTGTATTTATTTTATCTCTTCTGTTCCATTCATGGCAATCAGTCATGTCCAAGATCCAGGCTTTCTCTCTTATTATCTATGAGAATTTAGGGAAATTGTTATTTTTATTTTTTTAATCTGTAAAATGTTTCTCTTTGACTTTATCTTTTTCAAAATGGGTATAACAATATGTGCACTATCTAACTCACAATATTGTTGTGAAGCTCAGTGAGATAGTGTACGTAGGGCACTACATACATATAAATTACTATGAATGATGCTACTAGAACACAGGCATTGGGGTTAATGATAGAGCACAGTTTGAGTTTAATAAATGCTCTTCGAATAAATGAGAGGGTGATTGGGCATTGCCCTCTGTAAAGGTTATAAGTCATTGTTCTAGGGTTTATAGCTTGATATTAAGGTATTAAGCTAGCATGAGCTAGCTGGAGGACCCTAAATACCAGTTAGTCCATCCTCAGTTTGAATAAGAAGAAGTTAAGGCCAGGAGAGGTGGAAGAACTTGCCTGAACTCCTAGTTAGTAACAGAGTGAAGACTAGTACTCCAGGTTCCCAAGCGATGGATGCTCCTGCGCTCTTTCTGCTACATGCCATGCTCTCAGGATAGCAGTTTAGATCTCATTCTTGTGAAGCCAAGAGAAGTCATAGCAAAGTTGGACAAAAATTCGACTGAAAATCTTTTTTTTTTTAATTTTACTCAGTCACTATTAGTGAACTTCTTAGCAATGTGTGAAAGACTTGATCATCTGAGAGAAACTGTTGATTCTTGTTTATGAAGTTGACTTTGTATGTCCTGTGTCCAATGTTATTTTAAAATAATCACTGAGGAAGAGATGTATCAGACCTGGTTCAGACATAACCATGAAGTGTGTCATGGTAGAAAGGGCACTGAATTCAGACCTGAGTTCTAGAAGTTACTTGTTGAAGGTTTGTTCAGTTATATTGCATTTTAAAAGAATAATCTGGAGTTGGAGTTGGACGTATGCCATCTGGATGACCTTGGTCCAGTCACTTAATCTTATTAAGCCATAGTAAAATGTAACATTTATGTAGAATAATGTAGCATAAATGTAGAATAAGCATTCTAAGGCTTATTCTTCCAATACCAACTCTAATGGTAGCCCGGACTCCCAGAGCTCAGTATCTGTTTGTCCCCACAGCATCCCTGCATAGTCTATGGGTAAGTTGCCCTGAGATTTTGAGGGCAATGGGATTCTTTCTAATGCTATTGACTTGAGCCCTCATTCTGTTGTATTCTTACCTCAATATCAGTCAGTCTGTTAACGTCTTCCCAATATCATCCAATCAGTAACTTTACAATATCATTTAACTAATTAATCACCTCAATATTATTGATAACCAATTAATACCAATTAGCTTTTATGAAATTATGTTTACTGAAAAGATTTATCAAGAATAGAAACATAAAAATATCTATTCCACTCCCAAACCAAGGCACACCCTCCCCTCTACCATTGTTTAGTCTTAGAATAGTGGGCTCAGACTTCCAGAAAACATGATGAGGAGATAGGCCACCCAAATGATAGTCCTGGCTCTGACACTCTTATCAAGTTGTGTGATCCCAATTCTGAGCTGGGGTATTCTCATTTTTTAACTGATAGGGTTAGAGTAGTGTAATGGTAATTTAAATGGGAAGATCTTTCCCATTCATTAGTAGACCCATGTGAACTGCCTGGGTCACATGGAGCCTATGGTGGGAGGAGTTTGCTGAATGGGTGGAACAGGAAGGGGTGGAGCAGGAAGTGAGTCAGACTAGTCAGAACTGGGAAAGAGAGAAAGCAGCTTACAACTGGCAAGACTTGGAGAGCTTGTTTATGATTTTGTTTAAAGGAAGCTGTTTGTGATTGGTTTAAAGGAGCTGGTGAGAGGGAAGGCTTGGGGATGGTGGTGCCCCCTGCATCGTTATTGGACATAGATTTCTTTGTTGCTATGGTGGATTGGGCTTTCTGGAGTCTGAATAAATGTTTTGGCTCTGTGTTCCACATGGACAGTCTGTGGTATTTCACGATTCAGAATTATGCTGGCATATTCATAGCTGTAGTAAGTATTACAAATATCATGTTGATGCTACAAGCAGATGGTTTCCAAGGTCCTTAACAGTCTGTGTTTTGGGCTTGAACATCTTGTTCTCTAAGATCCTTTCCAGCTCTAACTTTCTGTGACTCTAAGTGATCAGAGAGGGAAGTAGAGTCAGGGCAGGTTGTAGGTTTGCTTTGTCAAGAGGCAACCTAACGTAGTGGATTGAGTACAAGGACTATAGTAAGAAAGTCACGCTGACACTCATGAGATGTGGGATCATAGGAAGGTTTTGAATATCTCTGATCCTCAGTTTCCTCACCTTTCTCCTCCCAGCTGTGCTTCTGACTCTCTAGACTTAGCCACCATGGCTCAGCTGTCTTCTCACCCTGGGAAAACCTACAGTGTCAGGGGTCTTCTTGCCTTGGAACACCCCTCTACCACACTGCCTCCCCACCTACTATTTGTGAATTTTTTCTGGGCCCTCCATTTTGCAGATGGACCCAGGCCAGCCATATTTCATCTCCCTCCTGACAGTTTATATTGCCATCATGCCCCTGCATGCACATAGTAAGCACTGCTTATTACCTTGGCTTATTCCATTAAGTCAATAAATATTTATTAAGTAACTACTATGTGCCAGGCACTATGTAGTGACAGAAGAAACTAGGGATACAAATGTGAAAAAGAAAAATGGTGCCTACCCTCAAGAAACTTATAATCAAATGGAAGAAGACAATATACAAAAGGAAGCTGAAAAGGGAGGGGAGTAAATTGCCCACAAGGGGCATAATGGAATCCAAAAAAATATAGCCAGGTAGGAAATAAAAAGTGGCTGGCCTCAGAACCCTCTTTAAATGGGGGTTTGTGGAGAAGTTCTTTGCTCAATGCTCTAGTCTTCTGGGCTTCCAATCAAAGAGACAGAGGGTACTGAGGGCACTGGTGAAGTATGGGTTCCAAGGCAGATGCGAGCTCATGACACTATAAAACAGAGAGAAATAATACCTCTAGTGCCCATTTCCCAGTTGTTGAGAGAAGAACCACTTGAGATAATGTATATAAAGGTAGCTCAGTGGTGCAGTTGAGCCCTGGACTTGGCTTCAAATCCTACTTTAGACATTTACTATCTGTGTGTCCCTGGACAAGTCACCCTCTCTCAGTCTCAGTTTCCTCATTTGTAAAAAAAGAGGATATTAATAGTACCTATCTCACAGTGTTGTTTTGAGGGTCAAATGAATTAACACAAATATGTTGCCTTACAAATTGTAAAGCACTGCATAAACGGTCGTTTTTAAAATGTTTTGCAAATTTTGAATTGCTATTTGAATGTCAGTTGTAATGATGAGGATTTCTTATCTGTCTTGCTTCTGTTTTATGTGGTTATGGTGGTAAGAGGTCTGATACTTTCTAGCATGTGGAGATCAGCATGTCTATGCCAAAGACTGGTGTCCAATCAATTTTTTGAAAACTTGTTTTTTCTAAGCTCTAATGTTTCATTATGATTATGAGTTCCACCAGTGACTTAGTGTGATATTTTGAGGAAGTCACTCAAGCTTCTCAAAGCCTAACTTTCCATGTCTGTAAAATGAGAACAATAAAATCGTAGATTTACACTTGGAAGGTTTGCTAGAGGCCATCTGGTTATACGTTCTTGACAACCGGTTACCTGACCTCTTGCTTAAAGGCCTTAAGTGATAAAGAGCTCACTTCCTATTTCCACACTGGAAAAGTTCCTGTTAGAAGGCTTTTTCACTATTGGAAGCCAGACAGCTTCTTGACCCTAGAGAACAAAGACAGGACCAGCTCCCTGGATCACCTTCCTTATGGTACTATTGTAAAGACCATCAGGAGTTTGTTATTTGCTGTTGTTGAATTATTTCAGTTATATCCAACTCATCGTGACCCCATTTGGGTCCTTCTCCAGCTCCCTTTACAAATGAAGAAACTGAGGTTAACAGGGTTAAGTGACTTTCCCAGGGTCACAGAGCTAGGAAGTGTCTAAGGCCAGATTTGAACTCAGAAAGATGAGTCTTCCTGACTCCAGGTCTAGCACTCTAACTACCTAGCTGTCCTTATCAGGAGATACATAATAATAATGATAATAATATATACAGATGAAATTTAATTTACTTAGCAATTTAATTCATCAAACATTTATTAATCATCTATATACAAAAGGTACTGGGTTGACATTGTAGGGAAATGAAAGGCTAGGAAACACCCAGGAGTCTTAAGCCTTAAGGAGTCTGAGGAATCTCCACATATATATATATATATATACACACACACACACACACACACACACACATACATACATACATACACATATATGTGTATGTGTATATAGGTGTGTGTGTATATATTATATATATACACACATATATATTTATATATACAGATCAATACAAAGCAGAATATAAAACTTCACAAGAGAGGTAGAAAGTGCTAGGGAAATTCAGAATCCACTGAACTGATTTCTAGCTGGGGAGAGTGAAAAGAGTCAGGGAAGGCTTCATGGAAAGTGAATACTTGAATTGGAGATTGAAGAATGGGTGAGATTTCAAAAGGCAGAAATGTCAGGGAATGCTTTTCTAAACATAGGAAATGACATGGTCAAAAACTAGAAAGCAACCATCTTTCTGAACCAGCAATTAATTTATTAAATTATCAGTTATCACAGGATCAAAAATTAAAAGCTGGAAGGAGCTTCAGAAGGCATCTCATCCAACCTGTTCATTTTATAGTTGAAGAAACCAAGATTCAGCAAGTCAGTGTGACTTGTCCAATGTCCCACGTGCAGTAAGGGACAAAGCGAGGATTTGAGCCCCCATCCTCCATTTCCAGGATGAGTAGAACCATCCTACCTAAGATTCTGTTGTCTCATAATATTTTCTCCCACTTCTGATAGCAAACTGTCCTTGCCTTCTGCTTCACTGCTCCAACCCCACCTCCTGCCAAATTCAGTAGACTTTTAGGAGAGGAAGGAAAATGATATGGCCTTTTAGTTGCCTCTTAGGTACTCCAATAGATAATAGTACAAAATTGAGTACAGAACATAGGTATTACAGGAAGAAACCTTTTCAGAAGGGATTAAAAACCTAAATTCCAGACTTGACTTGAGCTGTGCAGTTTCCCTTTAATAACCTGTTCAGTCCTTGACATTTTTCTCGAATGAATAAGCAACATGCCTTTGAGTTCCTGTCTGTGGTCACATACTGAGACCGCAGCTCTCTTTCTTTTCAAGGCTTTGATTTATTGTCAGATAACAGGATTGAATTAACCTTTTACTGACTGTATTTGAAACTCATTCATCCAAAAAGAAACTAGACCTGGAATTGGAACTTAAGAATTAGAAAGAACGTCCCCAAATCTAATTATTTTATAGAAAGAAAAATCAAGGCCCAGGGGGGAGAAATGACTTGTCTAAGGTCACATAATAAATGAAAACAGAGCCTGGACCTGAACCCAGGTTTCCTGTCTTTCACCCAGTGCTCTTCCCATTACATTAATGCTACTTTGGAACAAAGTTTAATTCCTGGAAACCCTTTGGGGCAGAGAGATGAAATGCCCAGTTTATCTGATTATTGGTGCTGATGAGGGAGATAATTAAAATCTAGGGCCAGTCTTATATCATCTTGAAAGCTTAGTGTGATGGAAAGAGCACTGGAATGGGAATCTGAATGGCTCAAATCTTCCATTCATTGGTTCTATGACCTTAGACAATACCTTAAACTCTCTTATCCTCAGTCTATTCATCACCAGAATGGTAATGAAACATATGCTATCTACTACACAAGGGGATTGGAAGCAAAATCCTTTGGAAACCCTAAAATACTATATTAACGTGAATTACTGCTATTCTTTTTGTTATTACTTTTTCAGGCCCCCAGAAATACCTTCCAAAAATGTCTGTCTTATAGGTCCTAACACACTCTCTGAAATTTCACTACTAGAGAATCATTTTGGGGGGGTTAAGACTTTTTCTTCTCCTGCGTCCTCTATGAAACACTTAATAGTTCTGAGAAGTAGTAGTGCATTATAAGACAATCATTTCCAAGTGCCCTGGGGGTGTGTTGCCTGGTAGGGCATAGAGAAAATTCTTTTTGAATGTGGGTAGAGATCTAAAGGGCAGCTAAATGGCCCAGTGGATAGAGTGCCCAGCCAGGAGTCAGGAAGACCTGAGATCAAATCCAGCCTTAGACACTTGATAGCTGTTCTAACTTAATCTATGTTTGCCTTAATCCACTGGAGAAGGAAATGGCAAACCACTTCAGTATCTTTGCCAAGAAAACCCCAGGCACAATATGGTTCATGGGTCATAAAGAGTCAGATACAACTCAACCAAAACAACAGCAGAGATCTAAGGGCATACATGGAAGTTTGAAAGGGAGATAGGAAAAAAATAGAAATTTACATGATAATTTTGTTGTATATGTGAAAGGAGTAGCAGTTGTCCATAGGAGATTTGCAGTTTCCTGTGAAATCATCTTTTTTAATTGTACTATATTATGGAAATGCTTGTTTTATTCCTTACATTAAAAATAAAATAATTTTTAGAAAAAGAAAAGGAGAGAAAGCTTGAGGGATTAAAAGGGATTAGAGGAGAAACATTTTGGCCTACCTAAAGAAAAAAAAGATAAGGTAAAAGTTTTGCCATCAGTCCCACTTAGGTCTAAACATTCAGATCTTTCAGTATACCAAATATCCACTTTCATTCAAGTCAGTTGTAATTTAATAAGAACCTACTATGCCCAGAATATTATACCAAGTGCTAGAATGGTAGACCTTAGGCAATTCATGATCCCTGCCTTTATAAAGTTTAAGGTATAATAAGGGGCTATGATGCTATATGAGCAGATTATACTGCTCTCCTCTCCCTTAGCCCATCCCTAGTTGAACTTTTCCCACTTTGGAAAATGAGAGGCAAAACTATCTCTAGTCATGTGAAAAGATTATCCAAATCACAGTTGATTAGAGAAAAACAAATTAAAACAACTCTGAGGTACTACCTTACACTTATCAGATTGGTTAATACGATAGGAAAGAAAAATAATAATTATTGGAAGAGATGTGGAAAAATTAGGACACTAATACATTGATGGTGGAGTTGTGAACTGACCCAGTCATTCTGGAGAGCAACTTGGTACTATGCTCTAAGGGTTATAAAACTGTACATACCCTTTGACCCAGCAATACCACTACTAGATTTGTATCCCAAAGAGATGTTTTTTTTTTTTTAAGTGGAGGGGTGTAAAGGACCTATTTGTATAAAAATATATGTAGCAGCTCTTTTTGTAGTGGGAAAGAATTGGAAACTGAGGGTCTCCTCATCAGTTGGGGAGTGGCTGAACATGTTGTGGTATGATTGTAAAGGAATATTGCTGTGCCATAAGAAGTGATGAGCAGGTGGATTTCAGAAAAACCTGCAAAGACTTATATGAACTGTTGCAAAACAAAGTGAACAGAACCGGGAGACCACCATGCCCAGTAACAGCAATAGTGTACAGTGATCAACCGTGAACAGCATAAGTGATTTAAGACAATTCCAAAGGACCACCTCCAGAGAAAGAACTGATGGAGTCTGAATGCCGATTAAAGCATACTATTTTTCACTTTCTGTGCTTTTGTGAGGTTTTGGGGGTGCATGTCTTCTTTCACATGACTAATATGGTAAGTATTTTGCATGATTGAACATATATAACCTATAACAAGTTGTGTGTGGGAGGGAGGTGAAGAAGGGAGAAAGATTTAAAAATGAATGTTAAAAACAGTCTTTAAATGTAGCCAGGCAAAAAAATTATTAAAAATATATAAAATGAGAAAATAAACAAAAGAAAGTGGGAGGAATGGGATGTAGATGGCCAAGAAATCCCTACAATGGTGAGTTAGAAACACATGGTGAGATCAGGACTGTCAGACATTCGTGTTTGTAAATGGATCAAAGGCAAAGAAAAGATATGTCTGATGCGGAAGCAAGGGCATAACTAGGAGTCACAGTAAGGTCTGAGAAGTCACTAATGAGAATCATGGCCTAGTATTCAGTTTACAATTGTTTGGTGGCAGGCAAATAACAAGGCACAGAGCTATTCAAAGATGTCTCAGTTTGCCACATTGAGCTTGGCTGAATGATGGTAAATAATTTGACCCCTACCTATGGCTGGCCCTACCCTCCATTTCTTCTGTCCTCTCTTCCTTGGAGAGTTCCTGATACCGCTTCTCTTGTCTTTCCTAGCAAAAGCTGAGTTCACAGAATCATAGATCAAAAGTTTGGAAGGGGCCCCAGAGGCCATATGGTATCAGATACAAGCCAAGTTATACCTCACATTTTTATGTTCATAAGCTGACAAAGTGACAAATACGAAAGAGGTGCTAAAAATAATGTATATAAATTTGTGTTATGTGTTGGTGTGTTAGTATTTGATGTATGTGATTGTATTGGGACGTTATGTTGTATGTGCTAGGCACATGTTTGTGCACTAATGGAGCATTATGGGAGAAATATAAATAGCTCCAGAACATAGGATACTATTTAGGGATTTCAGATCTTTGTGAGGTACTACATAAAGAATCCCTGGGCAGTAAAGATAGCTTGTGATCACTGCTCCCATTTCCTCGTCACCCACGCCTATTAACAATGTTACATCTGTCTCCATCACTCTGATGATGATCTTCTAAGCACAGAATCATCTTTCGCATCTCAATAATCTCTCTGTAGCATTTGATACAACTGACCACCTCCTTTTTGATACTCTCTCCTAACTTGGCATCTATGACACTACTCTTTCTAGACTCTTCTCTAACCACCTAACCATTTTTCTTCCATCTTTGCTGACTTCCCTTCTTTCCTTCCTTCTGAGTGAGTGCTAAAGGTTCCATTTTCACCTTTATGGGATTGACTCCCAAATCAGTTTTTCTAGCTCCAACCACTCTCCACATTCCACACATGCACATCAAACTGTCAGCTATTCTTATCCACCCAGATTCCCTGCCAAATATAGTGTCTGGGCCTCTTAAACACATTGAGAGAAGAGTAGGATAGAGGGTCAGATCCCTCACCTTTACAGAATGCAGCCTGGGTTGTACCCAGATTTCTGTTATTATACACTCAGCTACCCTTCCAGTGAATAGACAACCCCTATTTGAGGATGTGTGTGTGTGTGTGTATGTGTGTGTGTGTGTGTGTGTGTGTGTGTGTGTACTAAGCACAGACATCATAGAATATATCTAGTATATGATGGGAAGGGAAGAGATACATAAACACTACTATTGCTCCCCTGTGTTGTCTTCTAGAAGGCTGCTCCGTTGACAGAACACTCCTACCTAAGGGAAGATGTTACCGCCCTAGAAGTTTATTTGGGTCAGTTCTCTTCAAAATAAGCAGGTTCTTCCCAAAGATTGTAATATTATCACTATTGGTAATCATTTGCTACCCTTTCTTCTCTTCAATTAAATATCCAACCAAGAGTTATCTCCCTTTCTTGCATAGGGGGCACAATTCTCAAGACTTCTAATGCAGATCAATTACTCCCTGTGGTTCTACTGGGTTTCCTTAGTTACAGTATTAAAAATATCTGCCCATTTAGATCCTCCCCTTCCTTCTCATTCTCCCTAGGTGGGAGTGGAGGGAAAACTTTACCTCCCTATATATACTTGAGGAAAATTGGTTTCTTTGGCAAAGGCACAGATGACCTCTCTCCCCAAAGATATGCTGTGATGGTTGCCAACATATTTACCAATTGTTGGTTGGCCATCTTCCTTACCGTCAGTCATTTTATGCAGTGTCTTCTTGCTTTGTCCTGGGACTCCTGAACATTTCTTCAGACTCCCTCCTAAACTTTCTATCTGCATAATGTAGAATCAGATGTCCCATGGACATCATAAACTCAAAATGTCCAAAACTGAACTCATCTTTCCTCTTCGACACTCCTCTTATTCTAATTTTTACATTACATTTGAGGGCACTGCCATCTTCTCTGTCACTCAAGCTTGCAACTAATACATCCTTAGCTACTCACTTTTTCACCTCCCTAATCTGTTGCCAAGTCATATTAATTCTCCCATGCCCATGTGATGTCTTTATCACCTCATTTCTGGACTATTGCAATAACCTTCCAATTGGTCTCCCCATCTCAAGTCTCTCCCTACTTCTCCAATTAGCTACCAAAGTGATCTTCCTAAAGTGTAAATCTATCCATGTCATCTTCCTCCTCCAGTGGCTCCCTGTTACCTCCAGGATTAAGTATAAAGTTGTCCTTTTGGCTTTTAAGACCCTTCTTTAAGACCCTGACTGCATCCTACTTTTCCAGTCTTCTTATACCTTAGTCCACTCTGCATTCTTTACAATCCAATGCCATTGACCTTTTAAGTGTTTCTCAAACAGTCACTGCAGCTTTAAGCTCTGGGAATTTTCACAATTTGTCCCTTATGTATGCAATGCCCTCCTTCCTCATCTCTGCCTTCTGGCTTCCCTGGCTTCCTTCAAGTTACAGCTAAAATCTCATCTTCTATAGGAAAACCTTTCCTGATTCCTCTTAACTCTGGTGCCTTCCCTCTGGTGTTTCTATCCAATTTGTCCTGTATATAGCTTTTCTACATAGTTATTTGTGTGTTGTGTCCCCCCTTGAGATTGTGAGCTTCTCATGAGTAAGAGCTATTTTTGCCTTTATTTGTATTCTCAGAGCTTAACATGGTGCCAGGCACATAGTAGGCACTTAATAAATATTTACTAATTGACTATATTACTAACAAAACACAGTAGGAAAAAATTGGAAGAGAAATTTCACTTAAAATGCATTATATATTTCTAAAATACCCAACTAATATGCATTCAGAACTTACATAATATAGCCACAAAAGAATTTTTACAGAAATAAAAGAGGGCAGAAGCAGTTTGAGAGTTCGTTTTTATAACTCAGCTGCACCAATGTAGTAAAAGTGACAATATCACCCACTGCAGATTTAGTGCAATGATAAGAGCACTGAGTCTGAAGTCAGGAAGACCTGAGTTCAGATCCAGCCTCAGACACTTACTATGTGATCCTGAGCAGGTCTCTTAAATTCTCTGTCTGTCTCAGTAACCTCATCTGAAAACTGGGGAAATAATAGCATTTATCTCCTAGGGATGTTGTGAAGATAAAATGAAATAATATTTTTAAAGAGCTAGCACAGTGCCTGGCACATGGTAGGCAGTTAATATTTCTTTCTTTCTTTCTTTCTTTCTTTCTTTCTTTCTTTCTTTCTTTCTTTCTTTCTTTCTTTCTTTCTTTCTTTCTTTCTTTCTTTCCTTCTTTCCTTCCTTCCTTCCTTCCTTCCTTCCTTCCTTCCTTCCTTCCTTCCTTCCTTCCTTCCTTCCTTCCTTCCTTCCTTCCTTCCTTCCTTCCTTCCTTCCTTCCTTCCTTCCTTCCTTCCTTCCTTCCTTCCTTCCTTCCTTCCTTCTTTCCTTCCTTCCTTGTTACTAAACAGAAAACTTGTTTCTGAAAATGTGTACATAGTAGGTAGTTAATATGTGCTCATTGATTTGAACAGAATCATGAGGACATTGAATTCTATAGCTAGAGACTATTTAGCAAAGGATAACCAATTTTATGAGCTGTCATAATAAATGAAATACAATTTCCCGATGCCTTTGGGTGAATAATGAAACTAACTCTGCCCATTCTTTATTCATTTCTCTGAGAAGAACCTTGGAATTTTCTTCTGTTGTCTTCAATTTTGTGTGTTTCCTTGGCAGTAAGAAAGTCAGTCCTGATGTGATTTACTGCCCACTGTCTTGCTCATTAGACAAACGTCTCTCACTGAGGTATGAACAGTTGAATCCATGTTAAAAGAAAACTTGCAAACTATGTTCTTAGTATGTTTAGTATCCTTTTCTGTCACTTCACCATGATCCCTACGGGAGTTGAAAGAGACCATAATGGATTGAGAGCACATATGTGTGTGTGTGTGTGTGTGTGTGTGTGTGTGTGTGTGTTGTTCTATGGATTGCTGTGGTCAAGAAAGATGATAGTGAGTCTCTCTGTACTTAACTAGGTTTGTCCTTGGGCAGTTGGCACAGTCCATGGCTAGGACTATTCTCAGAGCCTTTCTGACTTGGTAGAATCTGCCAGAGTTTGTACTCCACTATTTTTGAGAATACAGAAATTACCTACATTTCATGTAGGAACATCAGAGCAGGACTTTTGTGTGTATAAATGAAGCAAGAAACATCATTTCAAGGACACCTACCTATGTCCCTTTTCATAGAAAGAATTTGGGAGGACTCCTTCTTCCCCAATTTTCAAAAATAGTCTATATAGTATTGGAATTAACTGTTCTTTAAATGTTTGATAGAATCCACTTGTGAATCCATTTGGCCCTGGAGATTTTTTCCTAGGGAGTTCATTGATGGCTTGTTCAATTTCTTTTTCTGAGATGGGGTTGTTTAGGTATTCAACTTCCTCTTCTGTTAGTCTGGGCAATTTGCTATGTCCCTTTTCATATGCATCTGAGGTACTAAAGCAAAAAGAATATCACAGAGATAATTGTACCTGATTCAATTCAACAAACATTTCTTAAATGCCTACTTATAGGAAGACATTTGTCCATCATTGTCCATGGTATCAGAAAAGGTAATTTAAAAAAAGAATTTTTAAAAAATCCTGCAAATCAAAATCATATATCTTTTGATAACTGGTGACTTCTAGAGTGTTTGGTGCTAGGGATACACAGAAAAAATGAAACAGTCCCTACCCTCAAGGAGTTTAAAGTCCACTGAGGGAAAAGGGCAAAATAGATGCAAGGTATACTTGGGGGGAGGGCATGAGGAAGACAGCGAAAAGCAAATTGGAAAATTCTTCAAAAGTTAGAGGCTATGATATTGTGAACTACTTTTTGAAATATGATTCTGACCAAGGAAGACACCTAGGCCAACCATTTCTTTGTTTCTTCCTAGGCTGTTGCCTGGACCCCATGCCCTTCTCCCTTCAACATCCTCACTTTCCATCTTCCTTTACATCTTTTCTTTTCCCACTGGAATATGAACTCCTTGAGAGCAAAAACTGTCTCTTTTTGCCTGTATTTGTTTTCCCAGCACTTTTTCCGGTGCTTGGCTCATGATAAGAACTCAGTAAATGCTTGTTGACTACTTGACTCTACCTCAGACTTCAGTAGAACAAATTTCAAAAGATTCAGAGAAAGAAAAATGGGATCTAATGGTCTGATAACATTTTTCAAGGATTAAAGAGTATGGAACTCTCCCAACAACGAATTTCTGAAGATAAAAATAATTCTTGGAAGCAGGAAAAGAGGGAGATGCCTTAAAGAGAACATCTTAACCAAACAGGGAATTCATTAGCTAATTCAGGTTGTACAAAAGTACATATAGAAGATGGAAGTAAGGGAAGGTTACTGAGAATAGGATGGAGAGCATGAAAGCTTCGAATTAGCTGGTACTGATGATGGATGCTAAAGACAACAAAATTGGATTCTTGTAATTATGTTGGAAGCCAGATGAGGGTCAAAGAAAGAATAGGGCTGGACTCAAGGTGGAAGAGATGTAATAGTAGATGAAGATGGCAAGGCAAAAATATTTAATTCACTTTTTTTTGCTTCTTTGAAAGAGAATTATATTTGGTCTGCAAATGATAGTACAAAAATGGTTAGTATGATTTTGGGACTGAAAGTAACTATACCGGGAGCTTAGTGCATGCTCAGATCCCCTAATATGAAGGCACCATGCTTCTGGGAGGAGTATCCTGCATTCTTCTACTGTGTGGGTGGATGTAACCTCTTCTATTGTGTGACTGGAACAAGCTGCCTCTTTAGGACTGCCAGATTGGGACAGTCTCTGCTCTTTTACTTGAAACTTTATCCTACTGCCTCCAGGAAGGGGATACCTTCCTCTCTACTCTCCTTTTAGGCTCCATGGTTTGGGGTATTTCTGTTTCTGTTCTGAATCATTTTTCCTTCTCAGTGTTTAGGTTCGGGTGGTAATCTTCATAGACCCAGGAATTTGAGCCATGGTGAGCCAGGATTCCCAGTGGGATGTTACAACCAGCCAGCCAAGGTGCCTGCTCAAAGGGAGAATTTTTCAACTGGGACTGTCTTATATAGGAACTGAGATAACAACCTGATATTCTCCTCCTCACTAGAGTATTAGGCAGTGGTGGTAATGGTAGAATAGATTAAGCATCATATGTTGGGGAGTACATCTGTATATTTGTTGATATACCTTTAAAGTAAGGAATCCGTTGTAAAAGCTAATCCAGCTGTTAGTAGCTAACTGGAACTAGGGTGGAGGGTTATTTCTAGCTTCCCTCTGTAAGTTGAAAACACTGGCACACATTGACTCCAACTGGTAGGTATAATTACTGAGTCTGTTTTCAAGAATTTTGAAAGACCATGGAGAATGGGAACAGTGCTACAGGAATGGAAAAGGGCAAGTGTCTTGGAAGGGTAGAATCTGGCTTAGTGCTTTTGCTGGCACAATATTCTATCTCTGGGTCTGTCACTTTGCTCAGGTTCTCCCTCTTCACCTTAACCTCCTGTGGCCTCCTTCAAGTCCCAGGTAAAATCTCACCTTTTATAGGATTCCTTTCCTAATCGTCACCACTGCTACAGCCTTCCTTCTGAGATTACTTTCCAAGTACTATTTCTATATTATTTTCCATTTCTATATTATTTATGCGCAAATCATGGCATGCTGTCTTTCTCTTTGTACCATGAGCTCCTTGAGAATAGGGATTGTGTTTTTTACCTTCTTTATATCTCCAAATTTTACTTAGCATGGTGCTGACACACAATAAGCCTTTAATAAAAGCTTGTTGACTGATTGCAAACTATTGACCAGTGAGTATGATTTCAACTCTTGGCAAAAATCTAGGATGCGTCATTAAAGTCTTGGTTTATAAGCAACTGGAAAGGAAGTGGTGACCATTAACCTAAGATAGGGCTTCATCAAGAGCACATTGCGCCTGACTAATCTCATTTCTTTTTTTTGACAGGAGACTGGACTGGTAAGTCAGGAGAATATTTTAGATAAAATACTTAGGTTACAACAAAGAATTTTATAAAGTCTTTCATGCTGTATGTATGGACAAGAAAAACAGATGTGAAAAGAAAAAAAAGCAATTCATCAAAAATAATGAAGACATAAATTGTGTCTGATGGTACATGAAATGTTCCACACCCATATCCCACACATGCACAAGGAGAGGAGGGAGATATACTTGCTCAACTCTCTTCCAGGACCAAACCTTGGTCATTATAATTGTCTAACCTTAAATTTTTTTTTATTTTGCTCCTTCCATTTGCATTGTCATATACATATAATTTGCTTGGTTCTGTGTCAGTTCATATAAGTCTTTCTAAACTTCTCTGAATTCTTCATGTTCTTAATTTCCTATGGTGCATTAACATTTCATTATATTCACATACCATAATTTGTTTAGCCATTCTCTAATTGGCAGGCATTTACTTCTTCCCCCAGTTCTTTGCAATCACAAAGTGCTATTATGATTATTTTGGTGTATATGGTAACTTTCCATCTTTAACTTAACCTCTTTGGACTATATGGACATCCCATTTGGGGCAGGGGGAAGGACATAGATAAGCTAGAGAATATTCAGGAAGGGGACCAAGGTGATGGAAAGAATGGAGATAATTTTTATACAAGGATCCATTAAAGGAATTGGAGATGGTTAACCCAGAGAAGAAAAGAACTGGAGCAGATATTATAGCATTTTCAAATATTTGAAGAGCTATCATGCAGAAAAGGGATTAAACCCCAGACTAGATTCAGTATGCTCTTATCTGATAATATGACTCTGAGATGATTTCTATCAGTACTCTTCAAATAGAATAGCCAGGGAAGAAATAAGTACTCACAGAGCTTTTTATAATAGACTCAATAATTAGGTTTTTAACTAGGTTATCTACTTTAATTTCCCTAAATATTTTGATCTCTCCACTAAAGTTTCATCCAATGACATCATAGTATAACAGTAGATACTCTGGCCCTCACTGTCTAAAGTCTAGGTATGTTATATTTGACCTCTCCCCAAGAGTTCTTTAATGCTATTGAGGGGATTTGGGGTGTCTAGGTATTTGCCATTGGCTCTAATCCCCACTGATAGTGCTCCTCCAATTTTAGGGGTCCACTGCCTCCCAGTTCAGTTTAGCTACTTAACAATCAGATTTGTGTTTACAAAAGAATATTTGGTTCAAAGGCATAGCAAGAATAAATACATAGACACTTCCCCCAAGGCATAATCTCTCCCCACCACCATCACCTCATACTCTGGTTTAGGTTCACAGCTTAGTTCAGTTCTTATATAGTAGCAGCCCCACCAAGTTCCAAGTCACCACTTTACTTGAGTCCCAGGCAGCAGTGCTTCTTTCAGCTTCCTTGCTAGGGCTGGCTGTAATAGCCAGCCTAGAATTCTGACTCCAAAGTCTGCATAGCTCAAGCTCTCCAATCCAGTGGGGATTCTGCTGCCTGTATCTAGAACTGAAAATGGCAAATGAAACAATTCCAGGACAACTTCTAGTGAAATGAGACTTAAAAGATGAAAAGAGAGGAAGGTATCCCTTCCCTGCCCCTGCCCCCCAAGTCAGTTACCTAGCATTTATGCTGTGTCTGGACACTCAGTCCAGCAGCTTTTAAAGATGCAACCTACAACCAATGGAAAGAAAGCTTTCCCACCAACAGCATGGTGGAGAAAGCCTGAATGTCCTCTCAGAAGCAAGGTGCCTCCACCTTAAATGATCTGACCATGCATAAAACAAAGCGAAGCCAGCCCATTGCAGTAGCACAAGCTAACTTTGGGTTCTCAAAGTCTATGCCAGTGGAGGACAGGCTCTCATAGGTCTTACCAATTTGGAAAGATAATAGTAATAACTAGCATTTATATAGCACTTATAGCAACCCTGGAAGGTAGGTTCTATTATTATCCCATCTTGCAAATGAGGACCAGCTGACCTATGTGTAGGGAGACTTAATCCTCAGAAGGATGGTCCCTGGGTGACATATTATTTTTTTCTAAGCTACAGCAAATAGAAGTCATCCACTGAAGGGAAGAGGGATTATGCTTTGTTTAAGTGGTGGGAGTTCCTAGGTAGAAGAAAGGGAATCATTATTTTAGTATAATTAAATAGATGTTTTTAGTTTGGGTTGTAAATGTAGGATTCTTAGAGGCTACATTGGAAAGGTATGAAAAAGTTAGGAAAATTCCCATAAATCACCGAAGCAAATTGTGAAAGACGGTTGTAATACATGAGTCATTCACCAGATTTCATTTTCTCAATTATAGTGAGAGTAATTGCCTTCCCAAGACCAAGAAACTCATGAGCTGTTGGCATTCTTTGTGTTCACTGTTCTTTCTTCTCATGGTGTTTTAGAAAGACATCCCAGGACATACAGAAAGAAAAAAAAAACAGCCTTTTGAATTTATTTCATTTAGTTGAATGTAGAAAGTAATCACCAACTACATCCAGCTTCTCGGTGTCATAAACAGATTAGCAAGAACTTTGGGATCAATTTTGTGAACAGATTTTTTTGGGGGTATGTGATAAAAGCACAAGCTATTGTTAATTTGTTGGAAAGTATTACTAAAGGTGAAATTTTAGTGAACTTCAAGGTCCAGTTTAATCAGTTAACAATGTAATACAGCTACCAGAAAAGTTAATGTCATCTAAAGCTATATTCATAGGGAAGTGCCCAGTATTAAAGCTGAAAATGATAGTCCTACAATATTGTGCTCCAGTTAGACCCAATCTGGAATGTTGTATTCAGTTCTGGGTAACACAGTTTAGCTAAGGAATTGATTGACAAACTGGAGCTCATCCAGAGGAGAGGGACCAGGAGTATGAGGAAATTCAAAATACTCATGACGTAAACAATTGAGAGAACTTGAGATGTTTAGCCTGGGGAAGAGAAGACATGTCAGTAGGACATGATAACTCTTTTCAAATCTTTTAAGAGATGCTATGCAAGAGGGCAATTAGCTTTATTCTGTTTGAGCCAGAAGTTAGAACTGATGAATTGATATTACAGGGAGGCAAATTTTAGCTTAATATAAAAACTTCCTAACCTATATAATGTGATCCCACATGCTCTCCAAGTATATGTCCTAAATGTGGTCAATTTTTATTAATAGGAAGATATGCCTCAGTTATATAGGAGAAATGTTTTGTTTCTGCTTTTTTTTCTATGCCATTTTATTAAATAATTTCTTTTTAAACCAGTTCAGTCTTCTGGCTAACTAGAAAGGCAAACACATGAATGAGAGTTAGCAAGATATGGTTTAGATTGAGTATAGACCCACAGAATGCCTTGAACTTTTAGAAGTCTTGTCTGGAAGATTGAATGTGTGAGCTAGGAGGAAGGAGGTACCCACAGATGTTACAAATATTCATATAAGGCCCTAGCTACCTAGGATCTACTCCTTTGTATTGTATGAAGGAAATAGGAGTATTTAGTCTGGGATAGAAAATAAGATTAAAGGGGGACATGATACCTGTCTTCAGGTATGTAAAGGGTTAGCATGTGTAAAAGAGATCAGACGTTGATTTGGCTGAGGAGAGCAGAGAAAGAAAAATCAGTGGATGGAAATTACAAAGTGATCAATTTTGACTTGAAATTGCAAAGTGATCAATTTTGGCTTGATACAAGGAAAATTTGTCTTATGCTTAGAGTTAGGCAATAGTACAGTGAAATACTTTGGGGAAGGTAGAGGGTTTCATCTCCCTAGAGATCTTTATGTGAAAGGACAATTTGTTACGGATGTTTTAGAGAGGATTCTTATTCAGGTGTGAGCTGGACTACAAGGCCACTGGAGTTTCTTCCAACTCTGAAATTTTGTGATTTTTTTTTTTACTAGCCCCTTCTTGCTTCTATTCTAATGCTCCCTATTCTACCCACCCCCATTACAAAATGGAGTAATTCATTTTGTAGTTCACAGACTGTGTTCCTAGTTGTCTTCTGGCTAATGCCACACAATAGTGCTATCCTTCAAGCTACTTCCTGAAATAGGTCCACCAAGACTCCACATTTGTTGACAGTAGGCAGAACATTTTATGCACACTCTATGGACTGGGCTCTCATTGGCCAGTCTTCCTCTTTGTAATATTGTACACCAGATGCTTGCAGGTAGGGAGCCATTCTCAGGATAGGAGGAAGGAAGGGGATAGGTGTAGATTTTTTCCATATTTCCTAAGTTAGGAGTATGAAAAGTAATTGAGAAAATTCATCAGAAGCCACCTATGTCAAAGGAAACTCTTTGCCACAAGCATAGCAGGTAGTATGCTGCAGAGTGGAGAAGTAAAAATATATTCTCTGATTTTGTTCCTTGGGCCAACTGAAGTCAGGCAGCCAACAAGCATTTATTAAGTTATGTCCCAGACAGGATTTAAACTCAGGTTTTCCTGATTTCAAGCCCTGCCTTCCACTTTCTTCTTTGAGAAATTAAAGGTTGTTGTGAGAAGAACCTTGGTACCATAATCAAAAAAGCTGATCTCCTGAGTCCTGTCTTTGCATTTACAAGGTGTAGGACCTTAGAAGAGCCAAGTTAAGTCCTTTTCCCTGTTTCTATCTCCTAAATAAAGAATTACATTCCCAACCCAAGGTGAACTCTTTGGTACATGGTAAGCTTTCCCTGTCCTAGGCACTAGTTCCATGTGTTAGCCCTGTTCTGATGGATCTCACATTGGTTGCAGAACTCTGGACAAGTCCCTTAATTTCTCAGTACTCTAGGCAACTCTCTAAGACTCTAAGTTGAACAGTTGGTGTTGACTTGTATTGATAAAAAGACTGAGGTTCTCTTCATTTATATAGCTACCATCTTAGTTCAGGTCTTCTTCACCTCTCGACTTGACTGAAAGTAGCCTTCCAACTTCCTCATATCTTTCTCCATTCCAATCTGTCCTCCACTCAGATGCTAAGGTGATTTTTCTGAAGCATATGTCTGACCCTCCCCATTTAATAAACTTCAGTGGCTCCCTATTACCTCCAAAATATTAAGTCCTCTTTATGGCACTGAAAGTTCTTCATAACCTAACCCCTTCCTACATCTCACTTATAGTCCTCACTTCTCTTTATCTCACACAACTTTCCCTTTACCCTTGTCTCACTTGAAGAGGAGATCCTTCTCCTTGCCAAGGCAAACGCCTCTATATGCACAAGTGATCCCATTCCATCCCATTTTCTCTGGCAGAATGCCCTTTTATTTTTTTTAAGAATGGATTTTTATCATCCCCACTCTCTTAGTAATCTTTGGTCTCTCCCTGTCATCTGGCTGCTTTTGTATTGCTTACAAACATGCCCATGTCTTCTCCATCCTTCATTTGATCTGCCCATCCCCGCTAATTATTGTTCTATGTTTCTCCATCTCATCACTAAATGCCTCGAGAAGGTTGTATACCATCAGCCTCCTCTTTTTCTTCTTGTCACTCTCTTAATTCCAGTGTGGCTTTCAATCTCATTTTCCAACTGAAACTGCTCTATCCAAAGTTACCGACGATCTCTTCATTGCTGAATCTAATGTCCTTTTCTCAATCCTTATCCTTCCTGACATCCCTCTAGCCTTTACCACTTTGTACTCTCTTCTCTCTAAGTTTTTGTGACTTTTCTCTCTTCTGATTCTCCAACTATCTAACTACTCTTCAATCCTCAATCTTCATATAGATCTCACCCACTACCCTTAGGTGTCCCCCCAGGAGCCTGTCCTGGACACTTTTCTCTCCCTTTATACCATTTCATTTGGTGGTTCTATCCACTTTCATGGTTTCAATTGCCATCTCTATGTAGAAAGGTTCTGAGATCTTCTTGTCTGGCCCCAATGTCTTCCCCACCTTTTGGTCTCACATTTCTAACTTCTTATTGGACATCTTGAACTCAGTGTCCCCTAGACATTTTCACTCCACATGTCCAAAACTGAACTATCTCCCCCCCAAACCTTCCCCTCTTCCTAACTTCTCTATTATTGTGGACATCTCCAGCCTCCTAGTCACTGAAGGTCACAATACAGGTGTCATCCTTGATTCTTCTCTCTCTCTCTCTCATTCCCCTTATCCAATCTGTTACCAAGTCCTGTTGATTCACCTTTCCAAACATCACTTATCTATTCCCTCCTCTGGCACTACCAGAACCCTGGCTTCCATCCTTTATGTGAAATTCAGATATTTCATCAAGCCTTTGGATCTTTACAATGAGACAGAGAACACTTACCAGAGGCTGGGACACAGCTCCCATGGAGATAGCAACACAGACAGAAGGGCAATAGTACCAAGTAATGGAGAACACAGGAAACACTCACCTTGTCCAGAAGCTCTAAGGCCTTGGTTCCCTGGAGGGAGACCTACATAATCTAGTCATCCAGATTTTCCAGGACAAAGGGTTTAGAGGCCTAGTGGAGGAATATCTTAGTCCTCTTTCTTCATTTATTCCATGAATCTTGTGTAATATGTATACTTCCATGAGAAGAGAGAGACCAGTAGAGGATAAGAGGTCTCCTGACTATTTAAGGGCTTGGGTATAAATCCTTTGCATCTTCTGTTGGGCTAAACAAAATCTGTCATATATATAGTCTATTGTACTTTGAGTGCTCGTATGGAAACTGGGGGCCTTTTTCCCCCTTTTGTGGGGAAATACTAGACATGAGCCAAACTCTTATGTTCCTAGGGGAAATCAGGGGCAGTGGTGGGGAGGTGGGGAAGGGAAGGAGCCATTTTTGAGTTTTAGTGAGAAAACCCCAGTAAATAAATGAACAAAAAAGCTTTTGTTAAGTGCTTATTATGTTGTAGGCACTATGATAAAACTCCTCCTCCTTTTCCTCCTCCTCCTACTATTACGACAACTACTGCTACTACTACTGCTACTGCTACTGCTATTGCTATTACTACTACTACCACCTAGTATTTATGTAGTTCTTTAAGGTTTGCAAAGCACATTACAGATTTCTTAATTTATCCTCACAACAATCCTGGGAGGTAGATGCTATAATTATCCCTATTTTACAGATGGGGAAACAGAGCCATGGAGAGGTAAAGTGACTTATCCAGGGTCACACAACTAGTAAGTGTCTGAGGTAGGATTCTAACTCAGATTCCAGGTGCAGTACCCTATCCACCATGCCACCTACATGCAAATATGTAAGACAGCCTCTGCCCTCAAGCATATGAAATCTATAGGAAAGTTGTGACTAGGGCAGGAGGGAGTTTGGGTCTGTAAAATCACAAGACTGATGAGTGCATACATAGGCAATCAATTTACATTCCCTTTCCTAGGTATACTAGTGTTGATTTTATAATGGAAAGTGGTAGAATGCATATAGCAGAATGGGAAGAATATGGAAAATGACCAGAGTGAAGTGTGGTCCAGTCTGAGGCTTGCTATATATCATGAAGTCTTACTGATCAGGAGAACATAGCTCCAGGAGGGGAGCTGAAAGTCACAGTTAAAGGCACAGGGGGAAAGGGGAGAGGGGGAGAGAAGCAAGGGCAGGGTTGGGAATGTCAGAGATATTCTTTGAGCTGAGAAATGTAGTTCTAAGAGATGGGATACAGCAAACTAACCAACTGGGAAGGCCACTACAAATTAATATTAGCCCAGGAGTTTGTTGCTGGATTAATGACCTCTTTTTAGCTTCCATTGGAAGGGGTGGAGGACAGATGTTGATGAGAATGAATTTTGCCTCCTTCATAGGGTCTTTCCTTGGCAATTACAGTTAGTCCTTTCCACAGGCCAGTGGATGTCATGACTGCCTAGCCTGTCTACAAAGGCATACATTTCCAGGAACTAATGAATATTTAATGTTAAAAAGAAATGGATCAAGCCAGCTGATCCCAGCACTATGCAGATAGGTATTATCAGAAATAAAATTTGATCCTTGTTTTCCTCATTTTATTAATTCTGGAATCCATTACAAGACAAAGTTCAGGTGGCTCTCAAATGACGTTGGAGACCGTGGAAGCTTCAGTTGAATTTATAGTTCCTCTGTCTATTCAGACACCTCCCTCATAGCTTTTATAATTATTATTCTCCTTAGCACTGTCCCAATTATAGTCACAAGGAAATGGGGAGGAAAAAGAAAAACCCCAACAACTAAAGTCTAGGAAATGGCAACAGAAACTAAATTCATTCTAACATGAAAAACTAGGAGAGTGAGTTCCCTGGCATTTCACCAAAGGGCCCCAACTAACTCTCCTCTTCTGGGTCTAGTCTTCTAGGGAGGATAGAGCAAAAGAGATTAAGAGAAGTAGAATGTAATCAAGCAGGAAAGATGTTAAAGTCAGATTAGAGTAGGCCTTACATGCTAAGATATGCAGTATCTGGTAGGCAGTATATTTTATTGTGTTTTTAGTAGAGGAGTTATAACCAGAGCAGGGCCCTGGAAAGTTTACTTACGCAATAATATGACGGATATATTGGAAAGTGGATAAACTGTGGTCAGGAAGATTGGTTAGTCCAAGTGAGAGATTTATGAATATGTGATCGATGATTAATTGGACCCCTATTTTATTGGGTCCAGTTCCTAATCAGTATTATTCCAATCATAATTCCTATTCCAATCATTATTAATCAAATTGATGTGATTCCATAGGGGTGATGATTATAAGTTCTGGTAGTAAGCCTTAGAGCTGTGAACCATAGATTGTAAATTGACTTGGTTAATCATAGGAAGTTAACTAGAAGACCTCCACTCTTGTTTTTCCTTGCTATAGTAACCAAGACCAGTGTGACAGAGGTGACTCAATTACATGGAAAGTCCCCCAGCTATCTTTGTTACCCTTCTGTCCCTTGTCATTCCTGTGCTGCCCAACATGAGGAGACGAACATGAGCATATAGCCACTGAGTGACTCTAGTTTCTGGCCTGTGGCCTGCCTTTCTTCTGACCTGTCTGTCCATGTAGATGTTTTGACATCTGCTTATCAGCCCAATCTCTGCTCATCAGGTTGGTAGGACTTCCTAAAAGGTCAAGATAAATCTGTTAAGGTCTGTTCACTAAACCATTTTTCACTAGCAATGGGATTCTATATTTTGTGTAGACCCTCCTGGAAGGTCCAGGGCAAGGTCTATCCACCAATCAGACTCTGTATTTTTGGCCTGCTCCATCTGTATTGTCTAGGCATCAAGCACTATAAAACTAAGTCCCTGGAGGAAGGGGGCTTCTCAGATTGTGAGGAAGATTTGAGGTCCACTTCATTAGAGGGGACCATGGACCCTTTAATAAAGGGTTCAGAGCTTTGCCTTGGTGTTGGTTTTGTTTTGTTTTGTTTTTCTTGTAGACTGGACAATTTTAAAAATACTCACAATGAGGGAAGAGAACAGATGCAAGAGATATTTTGAAAGTAGAATCAGTCAGTCTTGGCAACTTATTGGATTTAGAAGCAAAGGAAGAGAAAGAACCAAAGATAACTTTGAGTTGATGAGCCTAGATGGCTGGTAGGTTCATAGTACTTTCAAAAGAAATAGAGGAGGTAAGTTGTTGATAAGTTAGGAGGAAAGGCAGGCTTGGGGGCAGGGAGGGAAGTTCAGTTTTAGACATATGGGGTTTGAGGAGCTGATAAACATTAGATAGGAATATCCATCAGGCATTTGGAAATACAGTGCTGGGTCTGAGAGGAGAGGTTAGGAAGAGAAACGTAGACTTGAACATCATCCCCATAGAAATGACTATTGACTCTATTGGAATAAAGGTCACCCACAAAGTACAGAAAGACAAAAGAAGATGGTTAAGGACAAAATGGAGTCTAACATCCACCCTAAAGGAGTGGAAAGAAAATTAAAGGTCCAGAGTGGACAGAGAGGGAGAACATTCTAAAACACCAGAATTTCAAATTCCATCAATGAAGTTCATTAGATCCAGGCCTTTAATTTAACCTATATATAGGGATTAATCAATTCTACTAGTCTATTCTTTCTGTTCTTCGGACACAGTATGATACTTCAGTCAACCTTCCATTGTTCTGCTTAGATGGAAACCTCATAGTCATATTATCTTCTCCTGATTTCTCATCCTAATTCTGAACAAACGAATTCATTCCTAAGAATGAAATCAATACATCGATCTTCCAGCTCATTCTACCATGCCCTGCTCTGTTCTCAACAAACTCAACTATAACTGTAGACTTTCAACTAGTACTCTGCCCACATCACTGCTTTAACTGAAGACTACTTCTCCTCTGAGAATATCACATCTATTTCAACTGTCATAATGAATCAGACTTGCCAGCTTCAAAAGGACCTCAAGCCACATCTGCAGCACTGTGTTCAGTTCTGGATGTCATCTTCTATCAAACCTAAATCTACCTTCCTTTGACATGTTTTTTCCTAGTTCTACTGTTTAGGTCCAGCCAGAACAAGTCCAGTCTATCAGTTACATGACAGACATTTAAATATTTGAAAATTGCTGTTATGTTCCTTCAGATGTCTTCTCTTTCTGAAGGCAAAAATCCTCAATTCCTCTAATGATTGTACATTCTCCAGTCCTCTCCACATCCTATCTATGCTTCTCTGGATGCACCTCATCTTATTTATGACCTGACCAAAATATGACATCCAGTATTGAACACAATACTCAAGGTATTGTCCAATCTGGGCATAATACAGTGGAACTACCTATCACTGCATTCCCTCTAAACTACATACTTCTCAAGACAGTCTAAAAGAAAATTAGATGTTTTGTTTTTTAACTTCTGTGTCATACAGTTGACTCATATTGAGTTAATAAACCACTAAAATCCCATCTCTGTTTCACAGGAATTTTTTTCTGGACATGCATTTCCCATCCTATATTTCCAAAATTGACTTTTTGAACCTAGGTAAAAGATATTACATTCATATATATTTTCACTTTCTTGATATTTAGCACATTTTATTCTATCAAGATTATTTTTTAACATTTAAATTCTATTATCCAGTGTATTAGGCATCCCTCCACCCTTCATGAAACCAGTAAATTTTTCAAGCATTCCTTCTATGGATTTAGTGAAGTCATTTTAAAAAATGTTGAAGAGCATACCATCCAGGACAGATTCCTAAGGCACTCCAATAGATACCTCCCTCTAAGATGACATTGTTCCATCACTGTGTCACTGTACTAGGCTTTGGGTGTGGTCATTTAATCAATTCCAAATCTACCCAAGTGTATACTATTATCTAACTTCCCATTTGAGAATAGTTGGAGATAATTCATCAACTACTTTGATGCAATATAAATTTACAATCTCTTTGGAGTTCCTTAATTTAACTATCTAAATACCTTGGGAAGCAAGGGAAATGAAGTTGGCCTTGACAAAACCATGTTGACCCACACTGATCGCTTCTGTAATTTTGTAATTGTAATTATTCACAAACTATCTCTTTAATATTGTGTGCTAGAATTTTGCCAGGAATAGAAGTCAGGCTCATAGCTCTCCAATTTTCAGACTCCACCCATTCTTCTTTTTTGAGACAAAGAGAGTATAGATGAAAATGAATTTGATTTCTGTCTCTTCTTAGAAACATGTACAAAGTTGTGTCAACAAGCTGGAAGCCAGCACATGTAATACAGTGTTGTCTTTCTCCTAAAGAATCCACACCTCATTTTAAAAGTTCACTTTGCAGCCATTGTTCCATTTTTTGGCTTCATGAGATTTGTTTGTTTATTTTTCCAAGTATAATTATTACATGATATGTCATGTGAATACCTGCAACACTCTTGTGAAGTAAATGTTCTGTCACTTCTTGGAAACTGAAACCCCAGAGTTTGACTCTCTAGTTCAAGGTCAAGAGAAACACAGCAATCCCAGAATTCTTGAGGATTTGAGGCCAGTTTCCATGAGACATCTTTCCTTGTGTGTTCCTTTACCTACAAAGGAATTATGCAGACAAGCTTATTCTTCACCTTGTGATTTCATCATTTTAGGAGACCCTTGATATGGAAATTCCTTCCACCAATTCAGTTTGGCAACTTGTCTGTAAACATTATCACAGGGAGTCACCTGGGGAAAACATTGAGAAGTGAAATTACTTTCCCATAATCACATCACTGGAACGTATCAGAGGTAAGACTTCCATCCAGGTCTTCTTGACTCCAAGAACAACTATCTATAGTTACCACACCATAGCCTCTGTCTCTAATAATTATCATAATAAAATACTGAAATTCATCTATGGTCTAGTCAATTGTGGAATTCCCTCCAATGATGCAGAGCAAAACCTATGCATATCTGCCCACACTGTGGGACTCTTACCTATGTCTTCCCAAAAATTCCTCGTAGGGAGTCCCACCAACATGTTGAAGGTCTTCCTCACTTTCTGCTGACATTGCAAAAGTACCAGTGGGTTGCTCTGACTGTCCCTGGTCACCCATCATTATTATCAGTCATCCAGCCCATTTTCTCTTCCCATTGTACAATGTCTCTGTGACATCTTTTACTCATATTCTTTATCAGAGGTCCTCATGAGTTCTCTGCTACAATCTTCTTGCATCTACCCTATGCCTCTCCATTGCCCTTTGAGTGATACTAATTCTTAATACTTCAGAAGCAGTGGTATTTTATGTTCTGCTGCCATATAGTAACACTGGTAAAATATTAGCATTGAAAAGATGGGCTTTTGTAAGTTTACAGATTGTTCAGGTTCTGTCCTTACTCTTCCTTACTCTGGTATGGAGGGGAGCCTGGGACTCTCAAAGGGTACATCAGGCTGAGAGCACAAGTTCTGGAAAATGCCACCACACTGGAAAGACTGGATATGGGGCCATAGTAGGACTTTGTGTCTATCATCCAACAAACATCCTTGGGAAGTTCAGAGAAATGGCCATAAGTTGATGAATTTTTCATCCTTCATAGCTCACGTTCTAATTAAGTTAACTGGTGATTATAATTCAGGTTCATGTAGAGAGCACTCATCTTTTGAGGTACAGAAGTTTAAAGTATATGAAAGGGTTTTTATTTATTTATTTATGTTTTGCAAAAATGAACTGAGCTGGATCATGCAAAGTACTATTATCATTATTTTACAAAAGAGGAAACTGAGAGCTCACCAAGGAGAAATGACTTGCCCCAGTCACACACAGCTATTCATTGTGGGCCAGGACTTGAACTCATGTCTTTTGACTCCAAGATCAGCCTTTTTTGTACTGTGCCAAGGTATGCTACATACCCATTACATTATTGTTATTAAATGTACCAGGAGAGCTCTGTAGATATGATGATATGTAATTCTATTGGTGAGAATAGTTCTCCCCCCAATGCAGAACACAACCTTTCCTTTCTTGGTAGCCAGTCAGTATGAGAGACTATGCCTAAAATATTCATCACCTTATAGCTGGCATGGTGATTGCCACCTTATGGCCAGTAGTGATGAATTGGAGTTCTCTGAGATGGGCCTTGGATAACATAGAATGGAGGAGTGCTTGCTATTTAAAGAAGTTCCATGCTTAATTAATTAATCAATTAAGCAAGTAGGTATTAATTGTCTATTGTATCCTCCTGTGTCTGGCATATTCTAGAAGGGGTTCCTGCATTGGTTGGACTTGATGACCTCAATCATTAATTACAGGTTGAGAGCTGGAAGGGCCCTTAAAGGCTATCTAATCCAATCCCCTCACTATACACATGAGGAAAATGAAGCCTAAACAGGTTAAGTGATTTGCCATAAGTTACCCAGGTGTTAAGTGGTTGGTTGTTGTCTTTCGTCTTCAAAGTGGACCAAAATGATACCACCATTGTAAAGTGAAATTTCAGTGTGTGTGACTGTGGCTGATCAGATCAATATGAGCTCAGAATGCTCTACCATAGTTTGAGCACAGATAGTTTGTGTGAATATTTGGGGTGGATATCCCAAATTTGCGCATCCTGAGTTTACTTTGTGCTTTCTCAATTCTGCTTTGCTCAAAGAGCACAGAACCTTTTCTTATGTGGGCATGCCATGCTGAGCAGTCCTGTGCCAGTGTCTCCCATGTTGCACAGTCAAATCCAAAGTTCTTGAGAGAGACCTTGAGAGTGTTCTTGTATCATTTCTTCTGGGCACCATGTGATTGCCTGCCCCAAGTTCTCCATAAAAGAGTCTTTTTGGCAAGTGTACATTTTGCATTTGAACAACTTGGCCAGTCCATCAGAGTTGCACTTTCTGAAGCATAGTTTGAATACTTGGCTGTTCAGCTCAAGCAAGGACTTCAGTGTTTGGTGCCTTACCCTGCCAGGTGATCCTCAGAACCTTCCTAAGATAGTTCAGATGGAAGCGATTCAGTTTCCTGGCATGGCGCTGTTTCACAAGCATATTACAGTGAAGTCAGCACGATAGCTCTGTAGACCTTCAGTTCGGCAGTCTAATACCTCTTAATACCTCTGCTAAGTGGTAGAGGAAAGACTGGAACCCAGGTCTTCTGACTCCTAGTCCATTGCTCTTTCTGCTGGATCTCTTCCAATTCTACAGTTCAATTACTTGGAATAAATAGTGCTAAGCACTATGAATGCATTTATAAAATCAATTGATCATTTCTAATCACTTATTTTTCCTCAAATTCTCTTCCTTTTGAGTTAGGATTTTGAAACACCTGATTTTATTAAAGAAAGTTACCAGTGGAATATTTTAGCTTTATCAAATGGGGGTTTATATTTATATTGTAGATGAATTTATGGAGCTGTTTTTAAATAGAACATGCTATATGAATTTCATTCTATTGTAGCAGAGATTATACAGATAATCTGAACACCAGAAGGGACCTTAAAGCTTTGGTATGTGTTTCCTCATTTTCCAGAATTATAGAGACTTGTGCAGTATCATCCAGGTGATGTCTGACAGAATCTGGATTCAAATTGAGGTCTTCTGACTCATCCAGTATTCTCTCCATTGTATCACATTGCCTTATCACCATGCACAATGAGCATCTCTCATATATGGGGCACCATACCAGATACTAAGGACACAGAGATATCTAAGACATGGCCCCTGCTTCCAAGAAGGTTATAATCTCATTAGGATATATTTGGACAATGACAGAATAAAATGATTAACAATAATGCCTTGTCTTTTTATTCTGAGCCTTCCCATATTCAACCAGCCATTCACTCTGCATTATAGCACCTCTTAATGCCTTTAGGAAATGCTTTTACAACAGTTTTCTTGTTTGATGCTCCTAACAACTTTCAGAGGTAAGCAGAGTAGATGTTATCATCCTATAGACAAGAAACGAAGACACTAAGCTTTTCCATGACTGGCACAAGGTTGTAACAGAGATAGTTATAGAGTCTGGGATAAGAAAGCCAGAATCCAAAGAACTTCTGATTCTGGAGTTCTTGAATCTAGTTTTGCCTAATTGCTACCACACCTCTTTGCAGGGCCTCTCAATCTTCCTTCAAGATGTTCATTTGCCTAAAAATTTGGATTCCTTATAGAAGATAAATCTGACCATTTTCCTTCTCTAAGGAGAACTACTAATAGGCAGAGCAAAGTAGAGAACCTCTGTTCTTTTTCTCTTTTGGTTTCTAGCTGATGAAAATGATCCCAACACAGATAAGATTATGAGTGGGACTGGCTCTGGAAAGATCTAGGACAGGGGTGGGGAACCTGTGGCCTCCAGGTCACATGTAGGCCTCTAGGTGCTTGGGAGGGGCCTTTTGACTGAGTCCAGGTTTTACAGAACAAATCCTTTTACTAAGTGAATTTGTTCTGTGAAGTTTGGATTTAGTCAAAGGACTGCCTAGAGGGTCACATGTGGCCTCGAGGCCCCAGGTTTCCTACCCCTGATTTAGGAGGCACAGAGAGACTTAAATGTAAATTTTAAGCCTTTACTCTCTATGTTTATTGAATGAAGTAATGTTCTTTTGTGTTTGTCCTTCATTTTCTAAGAGGACCATGACATCAGGGAAAAGATGACATGACTTGCAGTTGACTTTGATTTGAATGAGGGAGGGCTGTGCAAGGTTACCAGCCTCACTTTCTTCTCCACAGCCATCTGGGTCCAGTGACCAGATACTCATCAGGATGACTGGAGATGACCCAGGATGCAATTCGAGAGCCTAGTCCTTTTAGATTAAGGTCTTTTCACTTACTTACTCACTTAGTGTAAGGTGACTCAGTCAATGGGCCTCTTTAAGAAGTGAGTCAAGGGATGGCCCCTTTAATTAGAAAAAAAAAGAAAAAAATCAAGCCGGGAGTGGAAGACCCTCAGAGTTGCTGTTCCAAAAGAGAAAGTTACCATTGACATTCACTCTAAGCCTGGAGGGCCCAAAATAAAGCCATTAAGTGGAACTTGGGCAAAGACCTATTGTGGTCCAGTCTATGAGTAGGAGGGAAGGAACTGTAGCCCAGTTTTTTAAGTGAAAAGCCCCTGTTTTTGACTTATTTCTTATCTATGGATCTTGAACATGGTCTAGCCCTTAGTAGTGCTTCATTAGGCTTCATCTGGTTGGTTGTTGTTCTTCATTCTGGAAGAGGACCAAAATGACATCATAATAATAAAATGAAATTTCAGTGTGTCCAACTGTGGCTGATCAGACCAATATGAGACTGAAATGCTCTACCACACATTGGGCACCAGTAGTCTGTGTGAATATTTGAGCTGGTTACTCCAAATTTGCATATCCTATGTTTACTTTGTGCTGTCTCAGTTCTGCTTTGCTCAAAAAGCACAGCACCTTTTCTTATGTGGGCATGCTATGCTGAGTGGTCCTGCTCTAGTGACTCCCACGTTGCACAGTCAAATCCAAAGTTCTTGAGAGAGACCTTGAGAGTGTCCTTGTCTCCCTTTGTCTGACCACCATGTGATTGCCTACCCCATGTGACTTCTCCATAAAATAGTCTTTTTGGCAGTACTACATTTTACATTTGAACAACATGGCCAGAACATCAGAGTTGTGCTCTCTGAAGCATAGTTTGAATACTTGGCAGTTCAGCTCGAGCAAGGACTTCAGTGTCTGGTACTTTATCCTGCCAGGTGATCCTCAGAATCTTCCTAAGGCAGTTCAAATAGAAGCGATTCAGTTTCCTGGCATGGTGCTGGTAGACTCTCCATGTTTCAGAGGTATACAACAATAAAGTCAGCACAACGGCTCTGTAGTCCTTCAGTTTAGTAGTCAGTCTAACACCTCTGCTCTCCCAGATTTTTCTTCAGAGCCTCCCAAACACTGAGCTAGCTCTGGCAATGCATGGATCAACCTCATTGTCAATGTGTACATCCCTGGAAAGTACACTACCAAGGTAAGTGAATTTATCCACAGCATTCAAAACTTCTCCATTTGTTGTAGCTGATGGTTCCACATATGGATGGTGTGGTGGTGGCTGATGGAGCACCTGTGTTTTCTTGGTGTTAATTATTAGGTCAAAATTAGCATGGGCAGTTAAGAATTGATCCATACTTTGTTGAACCCCAGCTTCAGAGGCTGCTTTGAGTGCCCAATCATCTGCAAACAGAAAATCATGCACCAGCACTCCCTCCACTTTGGTCTTGGCTTGTAACCTTTTCAGATTGAAGAATTTGCCATCCATATGGTGGTTGACCTTGATACCATGTTGATCCTCACTGAAAGCAAGGGTGTAGACTTCATCTAAGTTACATCTAAAAAGAGTGTGTTGGAGTCAGCTCTAACAAGTTTGTAGGAGTCCATTGTTAAATTTTCAAGGTGAACATTTACATTTCAGAAATCACTACAATCACTACAAATAAAAGCTTGATTTGTTGTTTTGTTGATTGTCTAGACTTAGGATGTGTTAATAATGAAGGTTCAGTTTAAAAAGTATGTGCATAAAATCCAGTTCCTCCCTCCCCCCAGAGCCTGATTATTAAATATTTACCAGCATACCCCTGGATTGCTCTATAAACATTGCTTGAGCTAGAAATACAGTACAAGAAAATGGAGTAATCACCAGACTGGAAGCCTGTGACAGGAAGCTAAGGATGCTGTTGCTGTTTCTGCTGCTGCTACAATGACATTTATGTAGCATTTTTTAAGGTTTACAAAGTGCTTTATATCCACTATCTCATTTGAGACTCAACACTCTTGCATAAAAGGAACTTTAGAGAAGATCTTCAATTCATAGATTAGGAAACAGAGACCCAAAGATGTGAACTGGATTTGCCCAAGATTACACATTAAATGGCAGAGCTGGGATTTAATCCCAGGTCACCTAGTTCTAAATCTACCATTAGTGTATAAACTTTCTAAGGACAGGTACTATCTCACCTATCCCTGAGTAGGTGTCTTAGCAACTGGTACATAGAAAGAGCTTAACCAATGGTTTTTCGTTCATTCATCATGTATTTCTTTGCTGGCACTTTCTGTTGCACTTCTAGTGCACAAGTCCTAAATAACAATTAAGGGGTTGCTAGATGTCATAGGTGATAGAGTGCCAGGACTGTAGTCAGGGAGCCCTGAGTTCAAATCTGGCCTCAGATATTTACTAGCTGTGTGACCTTGGGAAAATCATTTAGCCCTGTTTTCCTCAGTTTTTCATCTGTAAAATGATCTGAAGAAGGAATTGGCAAACCATTCCAGTATATTTGCCGAGAAAACACTAAATGGAGTCATGAAGAGGCAGATGCAACTGAAAAATGACAACAACAACAAATGATAAATGCTATAGACTGTTTAGACCCACCATATGTGTCTTCATTATACTTCGAGTTACTCCTGAATTTGATTTTTCAACCTCTATAATATTCCATATTTGTAGTCATATAGTATTACCAAGAGAATATTGGTGTTAAATACATGAGTTTTGAGGCAGAGAATGGTTTAGGATCATTGAAAACACAATACAGTTCTCCAAAGACAATTCAGACCACTCTTCCTATTCATTTTAGGTGGTAATTCACTGCCCACTGGTGGTGCTTTTTCAAGTTATACATATTGATGAGAGAACTAAATGGACTAGCCATTCAGTTGTATTCATCCATTTGTTTTTTGCTTGTTTTGTTTTCTGGAGCAGATTATTAGGATATTTTCTTTTAAGTGACCATGGATCCCACTGAGGAGACCCTGTAACATTCTGGAGATTGATGCAATCAGCATAATGTCCTCCTCAGACAGGAGCATATGTACATTGTCATCCATGGGAAATCCCTTTTTGACTTAAACTGTATATAGGATATCTCCCTTAACATCTGAGGATACCTTTGGCATGCACATATTCCCGTTTTATATCTCACTTGATATCAGAAATTCATTGAATAAAATTGTCCTAGTAGTTGTAACTTCCAAATAAGTAATCCCAATGTATACACTCTCACTTGATCTTTCCATCCCCACTATTTTCTTCTCTCTCTTCTGCCATGTGGGGCTAAACTCTTTAGGTAGTTGCCTCCTCTTTCATCTCCTTCTCTTTTCAACCCTTTATGATCTGCCTTCTGATCCACCAAAATTGTTCTCTCCAAAGTTACCAATGGTGTCTTAATTACCAAACACAAAGCCTTTCTTCCATCCTCATTCTCCTGAATGTCTCTCTGCAATCTTTGATGTTGTTGATTACTCTCTACTCCTTGTTATACTTTTCTTTCTATGTTTTTGGGAAACCACTTTCTGCTGGTTCTCCTCCTACTGATCTGACCACTCATTCTCATTCTTCTTTGCCAGATACTCATCTAAATCATGCCCTCTATTGTAGGTGCCCCAAATGGTTCTGTCCTGGGTCCTTTTCTCTCCTCCCTGTTACACTACTTCACTTGGTGATCACATCACTTCCCATGTATTTCATTACCATTGCCATGCTGATAATTGTCAAATCTACCTTTCCTTCCCTAAATTCTCTGCTCACTTCCAATCTTGCACCTCCAACTGCCTTTCAGACTTCTCTAACTACATGTCCAGTAAACATCTTAAACTTAGCATGTCTAAGACTGAACTCATTATCTTTCCACCTCACCCTCCTAATTTCCCTGTTACTGTAGATGGGAACACCATCCTTTTAGTCCCTCAGGCTCTCAATCTTGTTGCCATCCCCAATTCTTCACTGTCTCTCATCACCTGATATCCGAAGTGTTGCCAAGGTTTGTTATTTCACCTTGGCAACATCTCCTGGATACACCTTCTTCTCTCCACTGACACAGCCACCATTCTCTTACTGGCCATTGTCACTTCATGCCTTGATTACTGCAATAGCCTACTGGTAGATACACTTCCTCAAGTCTCTCTACACTCTAACCCATCCTTTATTCAGTCTCCAAAGTGATATTCCTAAAATGCAGCTCTTACAATGTAAACCCTACCCCGCAAATATACTGAGAAAATTCCAGTGACTCCCTATTGCCTCCCAGACCAAATACAAAATCCTCTGTTTGGTGTTTAAAGTCCTTCAGTACCTAGTTCCCTCCTACCTTTCCCATCTTCTTACATCTTTCACACCTCTACATGTCCACCCCACCCCAGTGACATTGATCTGCTTGCTGTCTTATTGATGAGACACTCCATTTCTTGGCCCCCTGCATTTCTCTGGCTGTCCTCCATGCCTACAATGTGCTGCCTCCTCACCCCTGCCTCTTGGCTTCTCTAGCTTTCTTAAAAATTTCATCCTTTACAGGGAGCTATGCCCAACTCCTCTTAATTCTAGTGCCTTCCCTCTTAATTATTTCCTTTTTATCCTGTATGTTGTTAGTTTGTACTTATTTGTTTGCTTGTTGTCTCTTCTATTGGATTGTGAGCTCCTTGAGGACAGGAACTATCTTTTGCCTCTTTGTATCCCCAGCACTGGAATGTAGTACATAATAAATGAAAGCTTTTAAGGTGGTTTTGACACTACTGAGCCAAATGCTCTGAAAAGCATATAACAAAGCAAGATGATATTTAAGTCACAGGCTCTTCTCACTCTAAGTATTAATTTTTACCACAGGTTCTGCAGTATTTTGTGGGTAAAAATCCTCTCTCCAAACTGTAGCTCAGATTAGAATGTGTCTAAAAGAGGGTGACCAGAAAGGCAAGAGAACTGGAGGACGTGCCATGCAAGGATCGTTTGAAGTGGAGAAAGTTATTCTGGAATAGAGAAGACATGGTGGTCAAGTGTTTGAAGAAGTCTACTTCAAATTGAAAGTTGTTCCTTCTGCTTGACTCTATAGGGTAAATTTGAGTAATGGATGTTGTTCAGTTGTATCAGATTCTTTATGACCCTATTTGATATTTTCTTGGTAAAGAGACTGGAATGTTTTGCCATTTCCTTCTCCTGCTCATTTTACAGATGAGGAAACTGAGGCAAACAGGGTTAAGTGACTTGCTGAGAGTCACACAGCTAATAAGTATCTGAAGCTGGATCTGAGGTCTTCCTGACTCCAAGCCCAATTCTCTGTTCACTGTGCTACCTAGCTTCCAATGGATGCATATTGCAGAGAGGCAATCAGGTTTGACAAAAAACTTTCTAACCATTAAAGCTATCCAGAAGTAGAATGGGATACCTTGAGAAAGAATTCTATCTCACTGGCTATTCAAGGAAAGATTGGATGACCATTGTTTGCAGAAGAAATTTCTGTTCAAGTGTGGATTGGATCAAGTATCTCCTTTGCAACATGAAGATTCTACAATTGGGTTTTGGGTACGTTGATGGAACTCTATTTATTTTGCCCCCCCAAAAAATTTTTACACACCTGCTGTGTGCAGAGTATTGTGCTAGATCCTTGGGGAAAATACCAAGTCAAGTTAAGCAATTATTCCTGCTCTCATAGAATAAACAGTCTAGTAATGCACACACAAATATACTCATAACGTAAAATAATATATGATAAATGCAAAAGAGAGATACATTCTGTGTAATGGCAGAGATGGGAAAAATGTAATCACCAAAACTGGGGTTTAGGGATCATTGAACAGTCCAGTGTGATAGGAGTACAAATTGTATAAAGAGAAGTACTGTGAGATAAAGTTAGAAATGTAGGTTGGGGACCAGGTAGATAGGGAAGTAGGAGGCTTCAGTGCCAAATAAGGGATATGGATTTTATTCATCAAGCAATGGGAAGCCATTGAAATTTTTAGCCCTGAAAGTGTGAGGATTGGAACTGTGCATTAGGAAAATTTCTCTGGAAGTCATCTGCAGGATATAATGAATTAGAGAGGAGGGAAATGAGCTGGATAAATCAGTTAGGAGGCTGGTTTTAATAGTCCAGATGTAAGATGGTAAGTGATAGAATCCTCAACTGAAAATAAAAGATTCAGTAAAGTTCACCATATTATAACTAATAAGAAGTCAACACCTACATTTTAGCAAGTTTCTCCACTACTTCCTACATGATTCTGGGCACAAATATCTTTATATGCCTCTGTTTGTTTTAACTTCTCTGTGCCTAAATATTTTTACTCTGTTGAAAGATAGGGTTGGACTAAATGATTTCTAAGCTCTTTTCCAAGTCTAGGCCATATAATCTCATAATACAGAAAAAAGGGATTTTCTTGCAAAATTAATGGGAAAAATTAGCTATTAATTATTAACATTTATGGAGTGCTCTAAGGTTTGTAAAATGCTTTGCATAGGTTAAATCATTTGATTCTTACAACAACCATGCGAAGTAAACACTACCCCCATTTTTTTAATAGGTGAGGGAAAGAAAAACTGAGGCAGAGAGAGGTTAAGTGATTTGCCCAGGGTCATCCAGCTAGGAAATTTCTGAGGCAAGATTTGAATGCAGGTCTTCTTGACTCAATGTCTAACACCCAATCCATTGTGCCAACTCTTCTTGCTAGAGCATTCTACTTTAACTGGCTTCATTGGTTTCAGAAAGTAAAGGGTCTTATGAGAATATTTTCTTATTATTTTCCGTAAGGATAATGTAAATGGGAGGTAGTTGAAGTACCCCAATTCAAAATCCGTACCTGTTAAAATGGGGATATTAATAGCACCTACCTGCTAAGATTGCTGTGAGAATCAAATTTGATAATATTTACAAAGTGTCTGGCATATAATAGGTACTTCGGAAACGTACCTCCTTCCTTCTTTGACTTTTGGAGAATCTACAAAGCCCTGTGTGTTGTCCTCTCCTTCCTTAGCCATTCACATCATTTCAGAAGGAAAAACAAGAAAGAAAATTGTCCACCTAAATCTAGAAAGGCATCTCAGCTCCAACTACTTGGACCCTGACATTCTTTTGTGGAGAAGAAACATGAGGTTGAGTCCCCTAATAAGATTAAGCCAAACAAAACTGCCAGCAGTATTATAACATTGTGATACTTAGATACTCTCATTTGTATGAAGGTTACAATCTCTCTTACTCTCCCTCTCTTTTTCCTCTCCCTCCCTACCCCATCTCTCTCCCTTCTTCCTTCTCTCTGCCTCTGTATGTCTCTGTCTTTCCTCCCTCTCCCCCTTTTCCTCTCTTCCCCCTTTTCTTTCTCTTTTTCTCTCTTTCCTTCCTTTTCTGTATAGTTCTCATCTCTTATGTTCATTCTTCCTTTAACTTTCTCTTTACTACATTTTTCACTCCCTCTCTTCTTTCTTTTTGATACTCATGGAAACATTTATCTTACTCAAGTGAAAATGGTCATGTTTTCATTGAAAGATATCAGTTTTTCTTTTTTCAAAACAGTATTGAACTGGTACTTAGGACTTCTGGGCTCTAGTTCCCACAGTGCCATGAATTAATTGCCTTTGGCAACTTGGATAAGTCACTTTATCCTCACCTCCCACATCCCTCCCCTGCGCCCCTGCTTTGGGTCTCAGTTTTCTTATCTGTAAAATGAAAGGTTTGAACTAAATACTTTCAAAAAGTTCCTTTCCAGCCATAACATGCCATGACTGGGAGTATGTTTATGTTCACCCTTGCACAAATACCCATATTCTAAGTGTGTGGTGTTTGCTGTAGAATGGGGACATATGTGCAAGCAATGGAGAGAATTCAGTCCCTAGTGGTACACTTAAGCTCTTGGAGATGGTGTGAATGGCATTAGATTTTCTACAATCTAATCTGTTTTGGAAGGAAGAAGGGAAAGGATTATGTATACTTGGGTGGTTCTATAGCAGCTGTAGAGAGTTGGAAATTTGCAAAACGCATTTTAAGGAGAAAAGCATCAAAGGGATGAGTCAAGATCAATGAATATCATGTGAGACTTGAGGGGAATTTTGTTAAGCTGAGGAAGGTTGATAGCCAGATTCTCCATATGTTTTATCATTGTGGGAGTTTGGCTTGGGGGTAGTGCTACCTCTGGAAAGAGAAATATTGCTGATATTCCCCATGGCATTAGCAGGATTTGCCTCATTTGCAGCAATTAATTCCCAGGTCAGACTTCTCCTTCAGTCATTCCCTTGACATATGTTACAATATAACGATCAGATAAGAAGGTAAATCAGCAATCCAGGATCACAGAACCCTATGATATTCGAATCCCACCAAAGTTCAGTCCTATTTAGCCAATTTAAACACACTCAAGATGTGGAAGTGGGTAGAGGAGTAAAAATGTGAGTCCAATTAGTGACAAGCCTAATTTTGCAAAGCTTAATATGAACAGTGGGGCTTTGACGATTTAAAAAAAAAAATGACTAGAAGGATATTTGAATTTGGGGTTTTTTGGATATAAATATTCCCTTAGAGTGTTAGTTTCTTAAGCATCAGGGTTGAGCCCTTCCAATGAATAATCCTTGCCTGATTAACCCCATGTTTCTCAGATTTCTTATTTAGTTAATATCTCTTTATGTAACAACAAGAATAAAACAGTAGCTCGAAGGGACCAAGTGGCAAAGTGGTTAGCGCGCTGGGAGTAGAGTCAGAATGACTCATCTTTCTGAGTTGAAATCTGTGTGTGACCCTGAACAAGCCACTTAACCCTTTTGCCTCAGTTTCCTCATTTGTAAAATGAACTAGAGAAAGAAATTGCAAACCGCTCTACTATCTTTGCCAAGAAAACCCCAGATGGGGTCATGAAGAGCTAGACATGACTGAAACAACTGAACAACAAATGAAAGCATTTGTATAGCGCTTTAAGGTTTGCAAACCTCTTGATTTAAATGCATTCTCATTTTACCTTCACAACAGCACTGGGAGGTAGCTACTATTATTACCCCCATTTTACAAATGAGTAAACTGAGGCAGACAGATTTAAGTGACTTGCCCAGAGTCACACAGTTAGTAACTTAACTCGAGGTCAACAGTTTTTTATCTATTGTACCACTTTAACTACACCAATGGTATATGGGATTATATATGAGAGATATTGTGACTTAGGGGAACTTGAAATCTGAAAACATTGGGTTTAAATTCTAGTTCTGATACTTACTGGCTGAGTGATCCTGTGGTACAGTTAAAAGTCAGTTCAATGAACATTTATTAAGCCAAGTACTATGTGAAGTGCTGGGAGATATGAAAGCAGGTGAAATCTGGGTTTTAATCCTCTCTCTGAGGCTTACTAGATGTATACATTTGCCCTGGGCAAATCACTTAACTTCTCTGAATCCTAGTTTCTACTTCTGTGAAATGGGGGTAAAGTTATCCTAATAAAGTATAGCAGATTCTTAGGCATAACAGGGCTAAGCAATTCTTGCCTGAGTAACCCCACAGCTCTCAGATTTCTTATTTAGTTAGTATTTCCATTTGTAACAACAAGGATAAAATAATAGCTAGAGACAGCTAGATGGCAAAGTGGTTACAGCCCTGGTATAGAAAGTACATACTATAGAAATCCTTCAGGGTTCTTGTAAGAATGTATGAAGTCATTGATGTAACACCCTTTGTAAAAGCCAGGTGGTTTTTTTTTGAACAACACTGAATCTATGATTTCATTGATATGGATAAATCTATCAGTGCAGATTTTACAGTTGCCTGGGGTCACTGAGAGTTTAAGTGACTAGTCCAAAGTTTGTTGTGCTCATCCATTTTTTGAAGAAGATGATGGCATCAGAGAAATGATGACATGATTTGCACTTGATTTTGTTTTGAGTGAGAGAGGGCTTTCAAGGTCACTAGCCTCACTTTCTCCTCCTGAGACATCTGGACCCAGATATTTTCAGGATGACTGGAGATGTCCAAAGTCACGCAGTCAGCACTCATCAGAAACCTAACTTGAAACCAAATCTCTCAACTTAAGACCAACTCCTGTACCAGAGCTACTATGATTTTTTGTGAAATGGGAATTCAGTTAAATTCAACAAGCATTTAATATGCATCTACTGTGTGGGGTGTAGGGTATATTCAGGAAGGACCAATACCTTTGGTGTGATGGCTGCCGAGCCCTTTTTGGGGCTCTTTCCACCTGTGGTGTCCATCTGTTCTGCCTAACTCTCACCTGTGGCTCTAAGAAGCTGCAGCATGCACAGCAGCCACACCCCAGCAAACTGTTTCGGCAGAAGGGGCAAATCATGTTGAGGGTAATCAAGGGTTCTCAAACACATTGGTGAGTTAGGGGGGTGTCTACCCCAAGCATGTGAAGACTTCATCTGGTGAAATGGGCAGATCAGAACAATTTGCCCCAATGGCCATGAAGGCAGATGAAGCAGGTGACATGGAGCACTTAGAGCTTGGTTAGACACCAAAGATGCCAGGGTCGTCCACTGTATCCTGAGCCATCGTCACCCAGCCATCTGGACTCTGTCCTGCCACTGGACTATGTTGACTCAGTAGGAGAGAGTGAGGCTGAAGACTTCATGCAGTTCTGCCTTACTTAAATCCAATTTGTCCACGAATCAAAGGACATCACCCATACCATTTCACTATTATGCCTCAAAGTCATGTGGCAACATGCAAGTGATGAAGCAGCAGGTGTGGATACACTGGGAGCTGTAGTCACAACTCTGCATACAGGCAGCCCACACCATCGGGTCCTTTCTCACTGGAAGCAGCAATGGGACTCAACAGCTTCCTGGGTGTCTAAGCAGCCTTCTAAGGATCACACTGCTCATCTCCTGGTGTGAGGAAGGGGGCAAGAAAGGGTGCCCTAAACACTGCCTGCTTACCCAACCCTGGCCTGATTACCGTGGTAGGCGGAGAATTCCATTATGTGGTCGAAACACAAAAATATGTACGAAAACATCTGCAAAGATGATTGTACTCACCATCAGCACATGTAACGTGCACATAATAAGAGACAACACAAAATCCAGTAGACCTGAAAGAACTGCTCTTATTGCAAGAGAACTCAATAGGTATCGCATCTAAATAGCAGCTCTGAGTGAAACAAAGTTGGCAAATGAAAGCCAGCTTACTGAAGTTGGAGTCAGATACACCTTTTTCTGGAGTGGGCACAGTAAAGGGGAGTGCCATGAAGCTGGTGCAGGTTTTGCAATCAAAACCAAACTAATCAGCAAGCTGGTATGCCTGCCAAAATGACAGGGTCATGACATTGCAATTGCCACTCACAGGAAAATTCCATGCCAGCATCATCAGTGTCTATGTTCCCACCATGACAGACCCTGATGAAGTCAAAGAAAAAATTTTATGAAGGCCTAGAGACCCTTATCATCAATGTACCAAAAGAGGACAAGTTTATAATACTGGGTGACTTTAATGCTAGAGTAGGCTCAGACTGCCAGACTTGACAGGGAGTCCTAGGGAAGAATGGAGTTGGAAACAGCAACAGCAGTGGTCATTTACTGCTAAAGACTTGTACATTGCATGACCTTCTCATCACCAACACTGTCTTTTGTTTACGTAAATGCGATAAAACTTCATGGATGCACTCTTGCAGCAAACATGGGCATCTAAAAGATTACGTGATTGTAAGGAGAAGAGACAGACAAGATGTGAGAGTGACAAAGGCAATGTGTGGTGCAGAGTGCTGGACTGATCATAGACTTATCCTTTCCAAGCTACATATTCACATTCATCAAAAGTCCTGCCCCCAAGGCAAAGTGACTACCAGAAGAATTAATGTCAACAAATTAGAGCTCTTCTCTGAGTGCAAAGAGTTTGCTGCTGATTTGGAGGGAAAGTTGAGCCAACATACAGTTGGTAACAGTGGAGCAGAAAAGGAGTGGGCAGCTCTCAGATATTTGGTGTACAGCACTGCATTTACTCATCTGGGTCAGAACACTTGAAAACACCAAGACTGGTTTGATGAAAATGATGGGGAAATTCAGAAGCTGCTAAATGAAAAATGTGAACTCCACAGAATTTACCGGCAGGATAGTTCATCCACCTCTAAGAAGGCAGCATTTAATTCCATCAAAAGCAAAGTACAAGCAAAGCTTAGAGAGATGCAGAATTCCTGGCTCAGTAAGAAGGCAGATGAAATTCAGTTTTATGATAATAGCAACAATCCAAAGCACTTTTATGGTTCCCTGAAAGCTATTTATGGACTAAGAACTTATGGTGCATCACAACTACTCAGTTCTGATGGAGTCACATTAATAAATGGTAAGGACATGATCCTAGAGAGATGGGCTGAACACTTCCATAGTGTTCTCCACAGACCATCATCAATAAATGCTGAGACCATTGACCATTTACCTCAGGTTGAAGTCAATCCCTCCTTAGACGAACTTCCAACTGAAGAAGAGGTTTTGAGGGCCATTAGGCTCCTTTCATGTGGCACAGCACCTGGTGCTGATTCTATTCCAACTGAGATTTACAAGGTAGGGGGACCATTGCTCATACAAAAGCTGACTGAAATTTTCCAGGTTATGTGACAATAGGAGGTTATCCCCCAGGAGTTCAAGGTTGCCTCCATTGTCCATCTCTATAAGGGTAAAGGGAATAGATTGTCCTGTGACAATCACAGGAGGATGTCTGTCATAGTCATTGCTGGCAAAATTCCTGCTAGAGTCCTCCTTAATAGGCTGATCCTTCACCTGGAAGATGGGCATATACCTGAGAGCCAGTGTGGCTTCAGAAAGGGCCAAGGAATAGTTGATATGGTGTTTGCTGCCTGACAACTCCAGGAGAAATGCCAGGAGTAGAACAGAGGTCGGTACACAATGTTTGTGGATCTGACCAAGGCCTTTGACACTGTTAGTCATGAGGGCTTATGGAAAATTATGTCAAAATTTGATTGCCAGGAGAAGTTCATCAACATTGTACATCAATTTCTTGATGGCAGTTCAACTCAAGCAAGGACTTCAGTATCTGGTGCCTTATCATGCCAGGTGATCCTCAGAATCTTCCTAAGACAGTTCAAGTGGAAACGATTCAGTTTCCTGGCATGGAACTGGTAGACTGTCCATGTTTCATAGGCAGGTTTACCTGGATTCTGGATAATGGACAAAGCTCTCGTGCCTTCTCAGTCACCAATGGAGTGAAACAGGGTTGTGTGCTTGCTCCCATGCTTTTCAGTATGATGTTTTTAGCCATGTTGACAAATGCTTTCAATGAGAATGAACACGGTATCAAGGTTAACTACCATACTGATGGTAAGTTCTTCAATTTGAAAGGTTACAAGCCATGACCAAAGTGGAGGGAGTGCTGGTGCATGATTTTCTGTTTTGCAGATGATTGTGCACTCAATGAAGCTTCTGAAGCTGAGATGCAACAAAGTATGGATCAATTCTCTGCTCCCTGTGCTAATTTTGGCCTGATAATTAACACCAAGAAAACACAGGTTCTCCATCAGCCACCACCACACCATCCATATGTGGAACCATCCATATGTGGAACCATCGGCTACAACAAATGGAGAAGTTTTTAATGCTGTGGATAAATTTACTTACCTTCGTAGTGTACTCTCCAGGGATGTACACATTGACAATGAGGTTGATGCATGCATTGCCAGAGCTAGCTCAGTGTTTGGGAGGCTCTAAGAAAAATTTAGGAGAGAAGAGCTATTAGATTGACTACCAAACTGAAGGTGTATAGGGGCATTGTGATGATCTCATTGTTGTATGCCTATGAAACATGGACAGTCTACCAGTGCCATGCCAGGAAACTGAATCATTTCCATTTGAACTGTCTTAGGAAGATTCTGAGGATCACCTGGCATGATAAGGTACCAGATACTGAAGTCCTTGCTTGAGTTGAACTGCCAAGTATTCAAACTATGCTTCAGAGAGTGCAACTCCGATGGGCTGGCCATGTTGTTCAAATGCAAAATGTAGGATTGCCAAAAAGACTATTTTATGGAGAACTTGCATGGGGCAGGCAATCACATGGTGGCCAGAAGAAACAATACAAGGATACTCTCATGGTCTCAAGAACTTTGGATTTGACTGTGCAACATGGGAGACCCTGGCACAGGACTGCTCAGTATGGCGTGCCCACATAAGAAAAGGTGCTATGCTCTTTGAGCAAAGCAGAATTCAGACAGCACAAAGTACAGTCAGAATGTGCAAATTTGGGATATCCACTCCAAATATTCAAATGGACCATCTGTGCCCAACCTGTGGCAGAACATTCTGAGCCCTTATTGGTCTGATCAGCCACAGTTGGACATACTGAAATTTCACTTTACAATGGTGATGTCATTTTGGTCCTCTTCAAAGACAAAGGACAACAACCAACCAATTGTGTGGAGGCCATCAGGTTACAGAATTTTTTTAAATCAATAGTTCCTGCTCTCAAAGAGTTTACCTTCTAACCTGGAAGACAACCATACACACATACCACCCCCCCCCCCCCCACACACACACGCAAAGTATTATAAAGGAGTGGGGTAAAAACAACTGAGGAAATCAGGAGACTCCTTGAGGGGGATAGTGTTGAGCTGAGCCTTTCAAGAAGCAGAAGAAGGAAATCATACCAGGTATAGGGAATAGTCTGCCCACCTGGACCCTGGAGTTGGAGTTAGAATGCCATGTATAGGGAGCAGCAAATAGTCTGGTTTAGCTGGAGTATAGAGCACTGTGAAGTGAAGTGATAAGTACTATGCCAGGAAGTGTTGGCTAAAGCCAGATTGGGAGGGACTTTAAATGTCAAACAGAGTTTCATCCCAGAGTCAATAGGGAATCAATGAGATTTCTATTTTATCCAAGAGTCAATAGGGAATCAATGAAACTTCTTGAGGAAGGAGTGATATGGTTAAATTTATGCCTTATGAATGTCAGTTTAGCAGTTGTGGTAGATAGATGGAGAAGTTGAAAGACAGGATTCTGGAAGACCAATTTAGAAGTAATAGAGACTTGAATTAGTGCAGTGATTAGGCATGTAGAGAAACAGGGACAGATTCAAGGAATGTTACCAAGGTAGAATTACCTAAAATTTGCCACATAATACAGTAGTGGAAATCAGTGAGAATGAAGGGTACAAAGTAACTCCTAGGTTTTGAACCCAGGGGATTAGAAAAGTAGAGGTGGTCTCAACAGAAATAGGAGGAAAGTATAGTGTGTGTGTGTGTGTGTGTGTGTGTTGGGAGGAGAATAATGAGTTTGTTTTTTTTTTTTTTCATACGTTGAGTTTGTTTCTCTAGGCCATTTACATGGAAATGGCTAGTTGGAAGTTTAGTGTTTCAAGCTATACACAGTGTGACTCTAGCCAACCTTTACTGGCTCAAGGAATAAGGAATGGATAAGTTGCATTCCCAGGAAACCTATCATACTGTGAGACTGTGTCAGCTTTGCTACTCATATCTCTTCAGTATGTTTAGTATCCTCTGTCCCTCTGATTAGAGGGATGGCAGGTGGAACAACAACAAAAGCAAACAAAACTTCTTCCAAAGGCTCTGTTTAAAGGGAGTTCGCAGACCAGCCATTTTATTCCCCACTAGCTGCGCTCTTTGAATGGCAGTCTCTCATACCTCCACTTTGAGTACCTTCTTCTCTTCTCTCCACCTTTCTCTTCTTTCTTTTTAGCTTCTTTTATGTGTTTTCTTTCCCCGTTAGAATGTAATCTTTTGGGAGGCAAAAACTGTCTTTCTTTTTCTTATTTGTGTCCTTCATACTTAGTACAGTGTGCAGTGCTTGATAAATATTTTTTGAGTGACTGACATATAGATTTGGAAGTTTTGTGCATAGTGATGACACTTGAACTCATGGGAACTGATGAGATCAGAGAGAGGAAGAAGAAAAAAGAACTCAGGACAGAGCCCTTGGGTATATACATCCATGGGGGGATAGGCAATGGATGATGACTCTGCAAAGGAGACTGAGAAAAAGGTAAGAGGCCCAAAACAGTATCATTCCAGAGAAGAGAATTCCGAAAGAGAGAGCATTTAACATTTTCAATTGCTGCAGAAAGGTCAAAGAGGATGAAGATTGGGAAAAGTTCATTAGGTTTGCCAATAAAGAGATCACTGATGACTTTGGAAGTGTTCTAGTCATGAGGGACAGAATCAGTAGTCCTTGTGATGCTAAGTAAATGTGAATTATCATAAAGAGTTGAATTGGAGTCAGGAAGATCTCAATTCAAATCTAGTTTCTGCTATAACTTCTGTTTGCCTCAGTTTTGTGTCTGTAAAATGGGTGGGTAATAATAGCACTTATTTCCCAGGCTTACCGGGAGGATCAAATGAGATAATATTTGTAAAGTACTTTGCAAACCTGAAAGCATTATATAAATGCTAGTTCTTTTTCTTTTTCTTCTTCTTCTCCTCCTCCTTCTTCTTCCCCCCTTCCTCCTCCTTCTTCTCCTCCTCCTCCTCTTATTCATCCTCCACTAAAGTTATACCCAGATGTCTCATGGTAGTGTAGAGGTATGACTCTGAATTTTCAAAGTCTGTGCTAGCAGAGCAAAAGCTCTGGAAAGTCATACCCCTTTGGGAAAGCTTTGAATACAGGTCCAGTAGTAGACTAGGTAGATGTCTTCCATCCAATAACCCAGCCTAGCCAAGTATAGAAGAGCTAGTTCATCAATATCAGGTTGGCTGGAGGGTGATGAATAATTCAGTCACACTGACTCTCAAAGACAATTTCTAAGTCCTAGAGGGATTACAAGTTGCCTCAATGGAGGGAGTACCCACATTGACAAAATTACACATCCTAAAAATATTGAATGATCATATTATTGCCTATGCATTTCATTTGTACTTTGGATGTAAAAAACTATATCCAATCACATTTCAGAGTGCTCCCATTCTATCCTAGTTAGACCTTCTACTACCATCACCCAAAAGTATTGATGGTAATGAGAAACACATTTATAAAGATGTTTACATCATTAAAAGCATTTTCCTTATAGTAATCCTATTCAGTAGACAGCAAAAATATGCTTATTCTCATTTTACAGATCAGTAAATTGAGAATCAGAGAGTTTAAATGATCTTCCCATGGTCACACAATTGTATATCTCAGATCATGTTTTACTTATAACCACCTTCTTGAAGCTTTAATTTTCTTTAATTTCTCTCAGGTTAACTTCTAATTTTTGTAATTTAATCCCCTTTGATCAATTCCCAAGATTCTGAAGTCCTTCCACTCTTAGTTAGAAGGAATATAAGAAGTCCTGGACCAAGAGTTTGTGTCAGTCTTGCTGCTGATTCAGCTGTCATCTTGTACCTGAGTTCCAGGAATGTTGTCCCACCTTTCCCCTTCATGGTTTAGTGTTCAGATTTTTTTGATTTACACTGGCTCTAGCCAGTTGGGTGTTCTTAATCAACATGATGCACTAAGGTATATTGGATTGGTCTGGGCTGACCCTGACTCAGGACGGTCTCCAAGTAAGTTAAATTCAATATTAGAACAGAACAAGACACTCAGGTTATTTGACAGTTAAGAAAAAAAGGTCTTATTTAGTTATAACAGGAGAAGGACAGTCAACAAAGAGAGGCTTTGCCACCTTGAGTTCATGCATTTGAGCTAATTATTCATTGTGATTCACCAGTTGAGCATCAGAAACCTCTGGAGCTCTTCATGGTTGCTTTGTGCTCAGATGAAGAAGATGTAACATCAATAGACTGTCTGAGCTTTTAGCTTCCTGAACCAATCAAGTCTCTAGGAAAGTCTCAGTACCTTTTAAGAAAAAAACTAGCTTAATTTGCATGGGGGTCAAGGTTAAGATATTGTTCCTATCATGTAAATCAGTCACCTAACTGGGCATCAGGAAGACTTGAATTCAAATCCACTCTTTTCAAGCTTTGTAAACTTTGACAAATAAATCACTTAGTTTCTTCAGCTGTCAAGATGGATAATAATGGCATCTACCTTACAGGACTGTTGTGAGGATCAAAGGAGAGAATGTTTGTAAAATTGTTGACACAGTGCTTGGCACAAAGTAGGTGCTTAACAAATGCTTTTCTCCCCCACTTTGCAAACTCAATGAGTTTCAAAAATGTAGGCATAAATATAATTTAATGAATTGCTTCCATTTGAATTGTCTCAGGAAGATTCTGAAGATCATCTGGCAGGATAAGGACACTGAGGTCCTTACCCAAACTAAACTGTCTAGCATTCAAACTGTGATTCAAAGAGCACAACTCTGATGGGCTGGCCACGTTGTTTGCATGCAAAACATACACGCTTGCCAAAAAGACTGTTGTATGGAGAACTGACACAGGGTAAGCAATCACATGATGGCCAGAAGAAATGATACAAAGACACTCTCAAGAACCTTGGCATGATTGCGTGACATGGAAGACACTGGCACAGGACCACTCAGCATGGTGTGCCCATATCAGAGACAATGCTGTGCTCTATAAGCAAAGCAAAATTGAAACAGCTCAAAGGAAATGCAGAATGTACACATTTAGAGTACCCACCCCAAATGTTGACACAGACTATTTGTGCCCAACCTATGGTAGAACATTCTGAACTCATATTGATCTGATCAGCCACAGTTGGATACATTGAAACTTGACTTTATCATAGTGATGTCATTTTGATCCTCTTTGAGAACGAAGGAAAACAACCAACCAAGGTTCCTCAGCTAATCTTATGTTTTTCTTATTCCATCATTCCCCAATTAATTTATCAGAGAGTCAAGGAGGATTTAGAACTGGAAATTACCTCAGAGATCATTGTAGTTGAACTCCCTCATTTGACAAATCAGTAAATTCAAATCCAGAAAAGGTCAATTACTAAATATATTCATTTATCTTTTAAGGTCCCAAGATATATATATATATATATTTTCATACCATTTCAAAACATGTGTCATTTCCAGTTTCATAGCTGCTGACTCATGAAGATGATGTGGTGCAGGGGGCAAGACCACTGGACTGGGACCCTAAAGGCCTTGATGCTGGGACTGGTTCTGCAACCTTGGGAGGAATCACAGCTGATAGTTACATAGAACTTTTCTGTTAGATATGTTATCTCACTGGATTCTCACAATAACTCTGTAACTGAGGAGTTGCAGTTATTATTAACCCCAGTTAATAGTCCAAGCAAGTGAAGTTCAGAGTTCATAGCTAAGGGACTTCCCCAGGTTCACACAACTGTCAAATGCCTGAAACACAAGTAGAACCCAGCTCTCTTCTTCAACTTCAGGCTAAGCACAAGGTGGGCAAATACTTAACATGCATTTCTACAGGTTGAGGAAGATACTTTTAATAACTTCTCCAATAAATTGAAAAAACTACTGTTTAACCCCAATTTTCTCCTAGTGATTTTAGATGGTTGTAAACCAAGGAATACTATGATCTTAGAAGAACAAAAATTCTGCCTAGAGCAAAGATTGATAGAAAGACCCACAATGACTGTGAGCTAAAATATAATAGCAATGATAATGATAATATAGTACTTTAATTTAATTTAATGATTATATAGTACTTGAAGATTTACAAATAGCCTTCATTTGATCCACACAAAAATGTTATAAGGTAGATACTACCATCATCCACATTTGACAAATGAGGAAACAGGGGCAGATAGAGATTAAGTTTTTTGGTGAGGGTACTATGATTAGTAAGGTGTCTAAGGTGGGATTTGTGTTCAGGTCTTCCTAACCCTGTGTCCAGCATTCTATCTAGTATGATAAGCAGGAATTTCTAAGGGAAAATATATCTATATATCTCTCTCTCTCTATATATATATATATGGTCATGGAGCATGAGCTAGGGAAGACAGGTGAGCAACGTAGGTGCTGTACTAGTATTTTGCAAAATATTTAAAAAAAAAAAACAGGAGGTAGGACTCTGAACGGTTGGGTAGATCCCTAGGGAAAATCATGGAAAAGCATCATGTAGGATGAGAAGATGGGGACTGGTCATAATCGGAACAAGTTAAAGTAGAACACAAATCAAACAATTAACCAACAAGCATTTGGTCAGTGATACTATGTGCCATGCTCTGTGTAAGGCCATGATACCAATAGTCCCTGCCCTCAAAGAGAGTACATTCTTCCAAAAGATTTCACCCTGGTCACAGAGTACTGTGGAATCACTGGATACTCAAAAACTAAATACACAGTGATGAGGTGGAGGGGAGAGATGATGTCACTAACAACTGAAAGAATCAGGAAAGGTCTATGGAAGAAAGTGAGAGCTGACCACCACCATGGGGGCGACAAGAGATAAAGCTGAAGTGCATGGAGGACAGTTTGTAAAAAGGATTGAGAAAGATCTTAAGATGTTGATTATAGGGAACAGCAATTAGGTCAGCTGAGCTGAAATGTAGAATTCATGAATAGGAGTGATGTGCGAGCATCATGGAAAGATAGACCAAAGCCAGATTGTGAATGGCTTTAAATCCCAAATGGAGGAGCATATACTTTCAGGTAAAGGAGTCAAGGTATGAGAGGTAGTGGGATATTTTTACCTAGATGCATACAGTAAGCTTACACATTTATGTATTTAAATAAGGCAGCTAGGTGGCATAGTGAAAAGAGCACTGGACCTGGAATCAGGAAGATCTGAGTTCAAATTGAGTCTCAGACACTTACTAGCTATATGACCATTGGCAAGTCACTTAACCTGTGTCTGTCTCAGTTTCTTCTTCTCTAAAATGGATGTAATAATAGAGAAGATTCTGGAAAGATGGCGGAATAAGGTAGGAAATTACTTGGCTCTCCTAAATTCCCACACAAATAATATAAAATAATGCTTCAGAGCAAACTTTGAGCTTCAGCATTAATTCAAGGTCAGGGTAAAGCAATTGTCCCTAAAGATAGGGATTCCTAAACACTTTTCCACTCTTGACCCCTTTTTGCCTGAGAAATTTTTGTGGCATATAGGTATGTAAAATGGGTATACAAATCAAATTTACTGATAACAAATCATAAAGAAATTTATTTTAAAACAGTTCTTTGGTATACATATAATATTACCATTTATTAAAAGTAAAACAAATTTGTATACTAACAAGATAGATGTGCTTGTCTATTTTTACATAAAAAAATCTTCATGGAATATTTGATACTGCAGGATATAGAGCATCTTCAAAGTTTTTCAGAGTTGATTGATATTTTCATTTTATAATTGTCAATACTGAGAACACCACTTCACATAAATACATAGTATAAAATAATAGAAGTATGTTTAAGGCCATTTCAGAAATTGTTGGAAATTCCATCCTAATCCTAGGTCAAAATTCATTTAAATATTTTTTAGGAAACTCAAATTTTAAACCTGTGGCATTGATAACTCAGAAAATTCTTCTTGAACTCTTAATGGCAGATGACTGAGTTTTTTTTTATTTCAATTGAGTATGGTTTATGAACCCAACTTTGTTTTTTAGAATCAAAATTTGAAGGGAAGTATTTCTGAAACTGCATCTCCAGGCACTTCAGATGATCAAGTATTACTCTTACAGTTAAATCTTTGGGAAGGTTATTTTCAATAATAAAATCAGCTGTAGCTGTAAATTTCTAAAGAACCATTTCCACCCTATTCTTCCATATGTTTACTTTTTTAGAAAAACTTTCAATTTTATATTTTAACAGAAATATGTTACATTTTTTCCTTGAAGTTTTCTTAAATATCTGACAAATCACAGTTTTGAAAGCTATGTCATTATGAAAAAAATTAAAAATCAAATTTTTGCTAAAAATATAAGAACTTCATCTTTTAATTTCAGTAATCTCTTCAAATTTCTCCCTCTTGAGAGCCACATGATTTGATATATTTTCTTTTCCTTGTTGATTTAAGTGTGCTACAACCTGGTAGTGAAGACTCCACTGCTTTATCATCAGTATTTTTACCTCTTCTGTCTAAATTTAGCTACTTATCCATAACAAAAAATATTTTTGTCCTAAAACATAAATATTGCTAAAAATTTCTCAAATAAAACTGGCTTTAGTTTATGAAATTACATTTGTGCTCAATTTTAAAAATTTATATTCACACATATACACATACAGTGGTGATGGTGGAAAAATATTACTAATGGGCTTTTGTTATTACTTGCTGCAATTAAACACTTATGTTTCTGTAAAAGAAGGAGAAAACTAATTTAAAAAATCAAACATTCTAACACAATACAATCCAAAGATATACTAATTTGATACCTACATTCTGAGGAATGATAGGAAAATATTAAAAGTCTTTATTTTCCACAACTAAACTACTATGTTTCTATAAGAGCAGAAAACTTTGCATGTACAGTAAAAAAACACTGCAATTCATAACATACAATAGTCTCAAATCTGAACTGAGATGTTTTCAGAAGCATTTTGTGACAACATGCACAGTGCAAAGTGTGCATCTTGGGTATTCAGCACAAGGTTGGAGTAAAATCATATGATGCAGTAGGAGCAAGCACTGCCAGAAACACATCAGATTCACTACACATTTAATTTTGAATTTGATTTTGGCCATTGCATGTTCAGAAACCTTTTACACTTGCCAAATTTTTCAGGATCCCCACATTCAGTTATGGGACCCAATATGGGGTCACAAGAAGCACTGTGTCAAGACAACTCTGAGGACCTTAAGAAAAACCAGACCTCCTTTGTCGGTTTGATCTTACTGAAGTGCAAATACCTCAGGGCAGATATTGCCAAATCAACACACAATAAGCCCTGGAGGGAGCTCAATCAATAAACAACTTTTGGGAGCAGTATGGTAGGCTGCAGCCTCAGCTTCAGGAGCTTTTTCCTCAAACAGCTTCTCAGGGAAAGGGTGCAGGGCTGTGGGTGAGGAGGAAGTAGCACAGGCAATGTGAGTTCAGTAGCAAAGGGTAGGGCCCTGCTGGTGGTGAGCACTCAGAAAGTCTCTGGTTTTGGTTCCACAATAGAGAGGTGAGATGAAGCTTGCAGTTACAAGAGGAACCACAGAGAATAAGAGCATTTGTAGTAAAAACATTGCTGGAGACCCTGGTCATGTCTCAAGGGCAGAGAGGAATGCCTGAAGTCAGGTTAGTGGATAGAGAAAACAACAGCACAAAAAACCTGAAGTCCAAGATATTATCCCCCATACCTTGGGACTAGAGCCTGACTTTAACATAAAGTTAACAGACAAGAAATAAGCTGCTAAAATAATAATGAGTGAGCAAAAGAGAAGGAACCCAACCATAAATAGCTACTGTAATGACAGAGATCTGGGTTCAAACTCGGAAGAAGATAACGAAGTTAAAACAGTGACTTCTATCTCAAAGAAAAAAGTAAAATAATCACAAACCTCAAAAGTTTTTGGAAGAGTTTTAAAAGGATTTAAAAAATCAAATAAGAGGGAGCAGAGTAACAGCATGGAATTTCTAGAGTTTTCCCCCTCAAACCCAGCCAAATATCTATTAAAAAAATCTCTAAACAAATCCTGGATCTGCAGAACCCACAGAATGACAAAGTGAAGCAAATCTCCAGCCTGAGACAGCCTGGAAGGTCAACAGGAAATACCTATCATGCTGCGCTAGAAGCAGAACATAGTCTAGGGTGGGCCACACTGGCACTGACAGGACCTGAGAAGGTCTTGGGGGGATTGAATCTTGGTCACCTGTGGTGATTTCCAGACTTCACATCCCCAAAATATTGAGGACAAATTGGAAGGTCAGTGGAAAAAACCTGCGGGACCTGTCTGAGAGAGTAGAGTGGTGTGGCCCCAGCACCAGGGCAGCAGAGTGGGGAGGGGGCAGAGGATCCCGCAGCAGCCCCAGCAGCAGCAGAGGCAGCTGAAACATCTGTTTCTGGAGTTCTAGACCCACAAATTGTGGAGGGTCCGGCCTCTGACAGCAAACCTTCCCCCCCCCCCCCCCACTGGAAGCAGAGAACTACCTTGACAAAGAGCTCAAAAGTCAAGGAAATGACTGGAGAAATGAGCAAAAATTGGAAAAAGAATCAGACTGTAGAATCTTGCTTTCATGACAAAAAAGGTCAAAGTATACAAACAAAAGACAATAAAGTCAAAGCTCCTACATCCAAAGACTCCAAGAAAAATATTAATTGGTCATAGGTCATGGAAGAGTTCCAAAATGATTTTGAAAATCAAATAAGAGAAGTAAAGCAAAAATTGGGGAAAGAAATAAAAGTGATGGAAGAAAATCATGAAAAATGAGTAAACTTCTTGCTAAAGGAGATCCCACAAAAGAAGAAAATAACACTTAAAAAATAGACCAATGCAAATGACAAAAGAGATCCAAAAAGCCAACGAGGAGAAGAATGCCCTAACAAGCAAATGGAAAAGGAGGTTCAAAAACTGACTGAAGAAAATAATTCCTTTTTTTATTCAATTTTTTAAAAATTTTAAATGGTTATTTATTAATTTTAAGTTTTCAACATTCATTTCCACAAAATTTTGAGTTCCAAATTTTGTCACCATCTCTTCCCTCACCCACCCCATAACATCTTGCATTCTGATTACCCCTTCCTTCAATATGTCCTCCCTTCTATCACACCCTCCCTTCCCTTATCCCCATCACCTCTCTTTTCGTGTAGGGCAAAATAGATTTCTATACCCCATTGCCTATATTTCTTATTTCCCAGTTGTATGCAAAAACATTATCAACATTTGTTCCTAGTACTTTGAAATTCAACTTCTCTCCCTTCCTCCCTCCACACCCATCCTCACTGAGAAGGGAAGCAATTCAATAAAAACTATATATGTGTAGTTTTGTGAAAGTCATAATAGTCCATAATAGTCATGTTGTGTAAGACTAACTATATTTCCCTCCATCCTATCCTGTCCCCCATTTATTCTATTCTTTCTTTTGACCTTGTCCCTCCCCATAAGTGTTTACTTCTAATTACTTCCTTCTCCCATTTGCCCTCCCTTCTATCATTCCCCTCACCCCACTTGTCCCCTTCTCCCCCACTTTCCTGTAGTGTAATGTAGATTTTCATACCAAATTGAGTGAGCATGTTATTCCCTCCTTAAGCCAAAAGTGAAGAAAGTAAGCTTCACTTTTTCCCTCTTACATCCTCCCTTTTCTCTTCCACTGAATAAGCTTATTCTTACCTCTTTTATGAGATATAATTTGCCCATTACTACCCATATACTGAGAAAAGTTTCAAGAGTTACAAATACTGTCTTTCCATGTAGGAATGTAAACAGTTTAACTTTAGAAAGTCCTTTATGATTTCTCTTTCCTGTTTACCTTTTCATGCTTCTCTTGATTCTTGTGTTTGAAAGTCAAATTTTCTTTTCAGATCTGGTCTGTTCATCAAGAGTGCTTGAAAGTCATCTGTATCATTAAATGACCATTTCCCCCCCTGAAGTATTATACTCAGTTTTGCTGGGTAGGGGATTCCTGATTTTAGTCCTAGTTTCTTTGATTTCTGGAATATCATATTCCATGCCTTTCAACCCCTTACTGTAGAAGCTGCTAGATCTTGTGTTATCCTGATTGTATTTCCACAATACTCAAATTGTTTCTTTCTGGCTGCTTGCAATATTTTCTCCTTTACCTGAGAACTCTGGAATTTGGCTACAATATTCCTAGGAGTTTCTCTCTTGGTATCTCTTTCAGGAGGTGATCAGTGGATTCTTTCAATATTTATTTTACCCTCTAGTTCTAGAATATCAGGGCAGTTTTCCTTGATAATTTCATCATGACTTTTAGGTAGTCCCATAATTCTTAAATTATCTCTCCTGGATCTATTTTCCAGGTCAGTTGTTTTTCCAATGAGATATTTCACATTATCTTCTATTTTTTCATTTTTTTGGCTTTGTTTTATAATTTCTTGGTTGCTCATAAAGTCATTAATTTCCATCTATTCTATTCTAATTTTTAAAGAACTATTTTCTTCAGTGAGTTTTTGATCTTCCTTTTCCATTTGGCTAATTCTACTCTTTAAAGCATTCTTCTCCTCACTTGCTTTTTGGGCCTCTTTTGCCATTTGAGTTAGTCTTTTTTTTAAGGTGTTAATTTCTTCAGCATTTTTTTGGATCTCCTTTTGCAAACTGTTGACTTGCTTTTCTTGCATTGCTCTCATTTCTCTTCCCAATTTTTCCTCCACTTTTTTTACTTGATTTTCAAAATCCTTTTTGAGCTCTTCCATGGCCTGAAACCATTGCATATTTATTTTGGAGGTTTTGCATGCAGAAACCTTGACTTTTAGGTCTTCCTCTGAAGACCTAAATTGTTCCTCCTCATCCAAAACGATGGAAGAAAATACCTGTTCACTAAAAAGTAACCTTTTATTGTCTTATTCTTTTTCCCTTTTGGGGGAATTTTCCCAGCCAGTTACTTGAATTTTGAGTTCTTTGTCAGGGCAGAGTTCAGGGCTAAGATTCAGATCAGTGGCTCAATTCCCCCAGGGGCTCTAGGTGGAGGGCTCCAAAAATGGAAGCTGCCATTGTAGTGGCTGCTGCATGGGGTCCACACTGCATTCTCCTCTCCTGGGTGAAGAAGCCTTCCCACTGACCTTTGAAGCTGTTTGTGGGTTGACCAATCTGGGAACTGGTGCTTGCCAGTGGCTCCCTGAAGTCTGTTCAGGGTCCTGTTCCTGCTACATTAGGCTGCACTCCACACGTCCTAGGTGGTGCTGGGTGCACACCACGCTTCTTAAAAATAATTCCTTACAGACAAGAATGGAGCAGATGGAAGCTAATGACTATGAAAAATCTAGAAATTATAAAGCAAAACCAAAGGAATGAAAAAATAGTAGGCAAGGTGAAATACCATATTGGAAAAACCACTGACCTGGAAAATAGTCCAGGAGAGAAAATTTAAAAATCATTGGACTAACTTAAAGGTGTGATAAGAAAAGAGCCTAGACATTATCTTTTAAAAAATTATCAAGAAAAACTGCCCTGATATACTACAACCAAAGGGTAAAATAAATATTGAAAGAATCCACGGATCACCTCCTGAAAGAGATCTCAAAAGGAAAACTCCTAGGAATATTGTAGCCAAATTCCAGAGTTGCCAGATTGAGGAGAAAATATTGCAAGCAGCCAGAAAGAAACAATTCCCGTATTGTAGAAATACAATCAGGATAACACAAGATCTAGCAGCTTCTACATTAAGGGATCACAGTGCTTGGAATATGATATTCCAGAGGTCAAAGGTGCTAGGATGAAAACCAAGACTCTCCTATCCTGCAAAACTGAGTATAGTACTTCAGGGGAAAAATGATCATTCAATGAAAAGAGTACTTTCAAACATTCTTCTTGAAAAGAACAGAGCTAAAGAGAAAATTTGACTTTCAAACACAAGAATCAAGAAAAGCATGAAAAGGTTAACAAGAAGCAAAATGATAAGGGACTTACTAAAGTTGAACTTCATGGAAAGACAATATTGGTAACTCTTGAAACTTTCCTCAGTATTATGGTAGTTGGAGGGATTATATACACATAGAGGGCACAGGGTATATTGAATAGGAAGGGAAAATATCTAAAAAATAAAATTAAGAGGTGAGAGAGTAATATTGGAAGGAGAAAGGGACAAAAAGAATGGGGTAAATTATCTCTCACACAAAAGATGCAAGAAAAATCTTTATCAATGGAGGGAGAGAGGTAGAAGATGAGAAGGAAAAAGTGAAGTTTACTCTCATCACATTTGGCTAATGGAGGGAATAACATACAAACTCAATTTGCTATGAAAAATTTACCTTACACTACAAGAAAGTAGGGGAGAAGAGGACAAGCATGGTGTGTGGAGGATGATAGAAGTGCGGGCACATGGGAGGAGGGGGTAATTAGAAATAAACACTTTTGAGGAGGGATAGGGTCTAAAGAGAGAATAGAATAAATGGGAGGCAGGATAGAATGGAGGTAAATATAGTTACTCTTTCACAACATGACTTTTATGGAAGTGTTTTGCATAACTAAACATGTATAACCTATATTTAATTGCTTGGCTTCTCGGTGGGGATATGTGGGGAGGAAGGAATGTAGAGAAGTTGGAACTCAAAATTTTAAAAACAAATGTTAAAAATTGTTTTTATATGCAACTGTGAAATAGGATGTACAGGTAATGGGGTATAATAATCTATCTTGCCCTATAAGAAAATAGAGGAGATGGGGATAATGGAAAGGAGGGATGTGATAGAAGGGAGGGGAGAGTAGAAGAAGAGGTTATCAGAATGCATGCTCTCTTGGGGTGGGCAGAGAGAAAAGATGGGGAGAAAATTTGGAACTCAAAATCTTGTAGAATTGAATGGTGAAAACTAAAAATAAATAAATTTTTAAAAAATAAAAAAGAGAATGAGGAAAATTATGGGAAAAATAAGAGTAATGCAAGAAAATCAAGAAAATTATGAAATGACTGTCAACCAATTGGAAAAAGAAATCCAAAACCTTACAGAAGAAAATAACTCATTTAAAATTAGAATTAGGCGATGGTGGAGGCAAGATAGTGGAGTAAAAGCAGGGACTTGCTTGAGCTCTCCCCCGAACACCTCCAAATACCTGTAAAAAATGACTCTACACAAATTCTATAGCAGCAGAATCCAAAAAAATGAAAGAAAGAAACAAATTTCTAGTCTAAAACAACCTGTAAAGTCCATAGGAAAGATCTATTTTACAGGAGACTGAGAAAGGAGTGTAATCCAGCACAGATTGGGCCCTGGTGAACCTGGAGCAGGCATCAGAGGAATGAATCAATGGTAGCTGTGGCAGTTTCCAGACTTCTCAATCCACAAATGCTAAAAACAGTTTAGAAGGTCAGTAGGAAAGATCTGTCAGACCTGGATGAGAGAGGAGGCTGATCAGGCCCCAGCCCTGGGGTGGTGACACCAGCAGAGGCTGCTTCCAGATGGTGGGAGGATGAAGAGGATAATTAGGGGAAAATTGCAGAGATTTCTTTGCTGGCACTGAGGCAGGATTCTTGGGCTTTGCCTGTGTTTGGATCTGGATTGCAGTCCTAGGAGATGGTCTCAGGATGTAATGCTATTGAGATTAAAGATTTTCCCCACCCATTAATAGGCCTTTCCATTAAGGGGAGTTTGATTAGGGGAGATTTGTAGGAAGGCCCACATCTTTTGTTAATGAGGCACTGGTTCCCAAGGGTTGTGATGCCCTCTAACTCTGAAAAGTGTATATATACTCTGAGGTGAGATTTTGTTTTGGGGCTTACTCATTGGAAGGGTTTGTTTGGCCATATGAGACTTTGGGCAACTGCTAAGGAGTCACCTGGCTTTGAAAACCCAGATGTTGGTCCTTCTCTCTCTGGTAACTATGTATGTACTGTCAGACACTTATCTGTCTCTTGATCTGTCAGACAGTTGGAAGCCCTGTCTGTTGGTTGATCTTTGTTTCTCTGTTTGTATTTTCTCTGAAGTTCAGGGTTCTGACTTTTCCCCCTGAACTAAGTGAATGATATATGTGCTTGATTAAAGTGATTGTTGACCCATCAAAAGTTGTCTTTCCTTTTAGAAAAACAGATCAAAAAACTTGTGAGAGCAGGCCCTCCTGTGGATATCAGCCTGCTTGCTTTTACATGGGGCAAGGAGGAGTGTTGACATGGCAGACCTTGTAGCAATGGTGGAAAGGTAATCTTCTTCACAGTGACAAAGCAGAAAAGAGTACTCATGGTCACTGACAGACCAGATTACAGGCCAGTAGAGGAGTAAACACCTCTCCTTTGATCATGCCACCTTTGAAAAACTGAAAATTACGGGTCCCTACAAGTATCTCTGAAAAGAGCTGCACAAAACCCCTGAAGCTTAGGACAGTACAGCCTCCACAATGGAAGTCAATTAACAAAGAGCTAAAAAAGTCAAGTACTTGGCTGGGAAAATGAGCAAGTAGCAAGAAAAAACATCAGACTATAAAAGCTTACTTTGCTGACAAAGAAGATCAAAACATACAACCAGATGAAGACAAGAAAAATCACAGTTCGTACATCCAAATCCTCCAAGAAAAATATGAATTGGTCTCAGGCCATAAAAGACCTCAAAAAGGATTTTGAAAATCAAGTAAGAGAAGTAGAAGAAATATTGGGAAGAAAAATGAGAGTGATGCAAGAAAATTATGAAAATTGAGTCAATAGCTTGGTAAAGAAGACCCCCCCCCCAAAAAAAATACTGAAGAAAATAACACCTTAAAAAAATACACCAACTCAAATGGAGGAAGTGGTACAAAAAGCCAATGAGGTGAAGAACACCTTTAAAAACAGAATTACCGAAATGAAAAAGGAGGTCCAAAAGCTCACTGATGAAAATAATTCCTTCAGAATTAAAATGGAGCAAATAGAAGCTAATGGCTTTATGAGAAATCAAGAAATTATAAAAAAAAAAAAAAGAATGAAAAAATAGAGGACAATGTGAGAAATCCCATGAAAAAAACCCACTGACCTGGAAAATAGATCCAGCAGAGATAATTTAAAAATTATTGGATTACCTGGAAGCCATGATAAAACACCAGAGCTTTGTCATCATCTTTCAAGAAATTATCAAGGAAAACTATCCTGATATTCTAGAATGACAGGATAAAATAGAAATCGAAAGAAACCACAGATTACCTAAAAGAGATCCCAAAAGGAAAACTCCTAGGAATACTGTAGACAAATTACAGAGTACCCAAGTCAAGGAGAAAATATTACAAGCAGCCAGAAAGAAACAATTTAAGTATTGTGGAAACACAATAAGGATAACACAAGATTTAGCAGCTTCTACATTAAGGGACTGAAAGGCTTCAAATATGATATTCCAGAAGCCCAAGGAGCTAGGATTAAAACCAAGAATCTCCTGCCCAGCAAAACTGAGTATAATATTTCAGGGGAAAAAATGAATTTTCAATGAAATAGGGAACTTCCAAGCATTCTTGATGAAAAGACCAGAGCAGAATAGAAAATTTGATTTTCAAGTAAAAGACTGAAGAGAAGGACAAAAAAGTAAACAAGAAAGAGAAATTATAACAGACTTATTAAAGCTGAACTGTTTACATTCCTAAATGGAAAGATGATATTTGTAACTAATGAGACCTTTCTCATTATTAGGGTAGTTGGAGGGAATATACATACATATATGTGTGTGTGTGTGTGTGTGTGTGTGTGTGTGTATAGTGTGTGTGTGTGTATACATAAACAGTTGAATATGAAGGGATGATATCTAAAAAAGAAAATTAAGGGGTGAGAAAGTACTGGGAGAAGGAAAAAGAAAGAGGTACAATAGAGTAAATTATCTCACATAAAAGAGGCAAGAAAAAATTTTACAATGGAGGGGAAGACAGAGGAGGTGAGAGGGCAGCCTTACTCTCTTTAGATTTGACTTAAAGAGGGAATAACATACACTTTCAACTGAGTATGGAAATCAAGCTCACCCTACAGGAAATCATTCTTACCCTGCAGGGGGAAGGGGAAAAGACGTGGGGATGATACACAGGAGGTCAGATTGGGAGAGGAGGTAATCAGACGCAAACACTTTTGAGGAGGGACAGGTTCAAAGGAAAGAATAGAATAAATGGGTGGGGGAGTGGAATATGATGGAGGAAACATAGTCTTTCACATCATGACTATTATAGAAGTGTTTTGCATGACTACACATGTATAACCTATATCAAATTGCTTGCCTTCTAAAATGAGTGGAGAGAATTTGGAACTCAAAGTTTTGAAAATGAATGTTAAAAATTGTTTCTACATGCACCTGGGAAATAAGATATACAGGCAATGGGGTATAGAAATTTATCTTGTACTATAGGAAAATAGAAGGGAAGGGAGTTGAGGAAGGGTATATTGGGGCAAGGGATAACCTGAATGCAAGCAATCTTGGGGTGAGGGAGGGGAGAGATGGGGAGAAAATTTGGAACTTAAAATGTGGAAGTGAATGTTGAAAATTAAAAAAAAATGAATTAATAAAGCTCAAAAAATATTTTAAAAAATAAAATAAAAAAACACAAACAAATGAGAATTGGACAAGGGGAAGCTGATGACTTTATAAGACACCAAGAAATAATAAAACAAAATGAAAAGAATGAAAAAAATAGAAGAGAATGTGAAACATCTCATTCGAAAACTGATTTGGAGAACAGATTAAAGAGGGACAATATTAGAATTTTCAGACTATCTGAAAGTAATGATTTTTTTAAAAAAAAAACCCTAGATATTACACTTTAAGAGATTTTTAAATCCTGAAATTTTAGAATGAGAGGGTAGAAGCATAGAAATAGAAAAAAAAGGTAGCAATCACTGCCTAAAAGACATTCCAAGATGAAAATTCACAGGAACATCATAGCTAACTTTTGACGTTCCCAGGTCAAGGAGAAAATACTACAAACAACTAGAAAACAATTAAATACTATGGAGGATAATACAAGATTTAAGTGCTTCTACATTTAAAGAGTAATGGTCATAGAACAATATATTCTGTAGAGCAAAGGAGCTGGGCTTGCAATAATGAATAAAAAACTGTGTATTATCCTGAATGGGTGAAAAATGGATATTTATTGAACTAAAGAATTTTTCAGATATTTGTGAAGAAGAGACCAGAACTAATTGGAAAATTTGACTTAGTAGACTCTGGAGAAATATAAAAAGGTAAATACTAAAGACCAATTTTAAGGACTTAATGAGGTCAAAATCTTTACATGCTATATGAAAAAGTGTTATCTGTAACTCTTAAGAATGTTATCATTACTTGGGTAGTTTGAAAGAACATACATAGATAGAAGACTTGGGGTTGAGTTGACTATGATAGGATGATCCTAAAAAATAAAATTGAATAAGAAGAGGTAAAATGGAGCAAGCATCTCAAACAAATGAGGCATAAATGGAAGAACTGCTACAGTGGAAGCAAGAGGGGGAGGGGAGACTGGTAATGCTGGAATTTTATTCTTATCAGAACTGGGTTAAAGAGTCAATAACATTCAGCAAAGTAGGTGGGTGAGAGGAAAAAATAAGGGAGGGACTCTTAGAAGGGTGTACAGATCAAGAAATAGGAGCAGAAGGGGAAAGGATAGAGCAGGGACTCAGAAGGGGGGGGGGGATAGATTAAGGAACAGGATAGTGAAGGAAGAGAATAAAGTAGGGATTCTTAGAAAGGGTGTGTGGATTAGAGAGGCAATGGTTAAAAGTCAATTAGATCTTTCAGGAAGGACGGTAAAAAGAGAGGGTGAGAAGAATGAACAATGACAAAAAATAAAAGAGAGGGAAATGTGCAACTAGTAATTATAACTTATAATATGAATCAGAAAAATTCACCCATAAAATAGAAATGTAAAGCAGAATGGGTTAAAAACCAGAATCTGACAATATATTGTTTGCAAGAAATATTTAAAAATAAGAGATGCACATAAAGTAAAAATAAAGGGCTGGAATAGAATTTATTATATTTCAACTGATAAAAAAAAGGCAGGATTAGCAATCATGATCTCAAAGTTAAAACTAAAATAGATTTAATTAAAAGAGATAAACAGGGAAACTACATTATAATAAAAGGTACTATAGATAATAAAGTAATATCAATACTAAACCTATGTTCACCAAATGCTATAGCATCCAGATTTTTAAAGGAAAAGCTAAATGAATTGCAGGTGGAAATGGGTAACACAAGTATAGTAACGGAGAACTTCAGTCTTCCCTTCTCAGAACTGGACAAATGTAACTAAAAAATAAATAAGAAAAAAAGACAAGGAGATGAATAGATTCTTACATAAGGTTAATATAATAGATATCTGGAGAGAATTGAATGGAAATAGAAAAGAATATATCTTTTTTTTTTTTCCAGCAGTATATGATACCTTTAAATTGACCACATTTTTAGGGCACACAAATTTTACATTAAATACAAAAAGGCAGTTGAATGCATCTAAATACAAAAAGGTAGTTGAATGCATCCTTTTCAGATCATAATGCAATAAAAATTATATTTGATAAGGGACCATGAAAAAAGATTAAAAATTAAAGACTAAATAACCTAATCTTAAAGAATGAGTTATAGAACAAGTCATAGAAACAATAAATAATTTTATTAAAGAGAATGATATTAATGAAACAATATATCAAAACCTATGAGATGTAACAAAAGCAGTAATCAGAGGAAAATTAATATTTCTTAACACTTACATCAATAAAATAAAGAGTAGATCAATAAACTGGGTATGTAATTAAAAAAAAACAAGAAAAACAAATTAAAAATCTCAATTAAACACCAAAGTAGAAATGATAAAAATTAAAAAAGAGTTTAATAAAAGTCAATGTAAGAAAACCATTGAATTAATAAAGAAAATGAGGTTTTATAAAAAAATAATAAATCATTGTCTACCATGATAACAAAAAAAAGGGAAGAAAACCAAACTACTAGTGTCACAAATGAAAAGGGTGAATATATCACTAAGGAAGATAAAATCAAAGCAATTATTAGCAGTCATTTTTCCCAATTTATGCCAAGAAATTTACCAATTTGAATGAAATGGAAGAATATTTGCAAAAATATAAACTGCCTAGATTTACAAAAAAGGAAATAGAATATCTAAATAAGCCTATTTTAGAAAAAGAAATTGAACAGGCCATAAATGAGCATCCTAATAAAAAAGCATCAGGATCAGATTTATAAGTGAATTCTACTATATTAATTAATTCCAATATTAAATCAATTATTTGCAATAATAGGCAAAGAAGGAGTGCTACCAAACTCCTTTTATGAAACAAACATGATAGTGATACTTAAACCAGGTTGAACAAAAACAAAGAAAGAAAATTATAGACCAATATCATTAATGAAAATAGATGCAAAAATTCTAAATAAAATGCCAGCCAGGAGGCTAGGACAAAGATTATAAATGGTTACCAAGTGGGATTTATACTAGGAATGGTTTAACATAGGGGAAAATATTAACACAATTAATTATATCAGTAACAAAATAACAAAAATCATATGATTACATCAATAGGTGCAGAAAAAAATCTTTTGACAACATACAACATACAACATCCCTATTAAAAACACTCAAAAACCCAGATATAAATGGATTTTTCCTTAAAATGATAAGAAGGCATCTAGCTAAAACCATGGCTAAGCATTATTTATAATGAAGATAAGCTAGAAGCCTTCCCAGTTTGGTCAGGAGTGAAACAATGATACTCATTATTGCCATTATACCTCAATATTGTATTAGAAATACTAGTAATAGCAATAAAAGAAAAAAATGAATATGTAATGAGGTAATAAAACTATCTCTCTTTGCAGATGATATTATCATGTATTTGGAAAATCCTGGAGATTCAACAAAAAAATTAATTGAAATAGTAATTTTGGTAAAGTAGCAGGATATAAAATAAACCCACATAAACCACCTGCATTTCCATATATCACCAAAATCCAGCAAGAAGAGATAATAAGGGATACCTCATTTAAAATAATTGTAGACTGTATAAAATATCTGGTAGTATATCTGCCAAAACAAACTTAAGAACTACATGAACATAATTATAAAACACTTTATATGCAAACAGTCAGATTTAAATAACTGGAGAAATATTAATTGTTCATGGATAGGTAGAGTCCCTACAATGAAAGTGACAGTTCTATCTAAACTAATCTACTTATTCAGTGCCATCCCAATTAAACTACCAAAAATTGTTTCATTGAGCTAGAAAAAAAAAAAACAATGATAAAATTCATTTGGAAGAACAAAAGGTAAAGAATATCAAAGGAATTAATGGGAAAAAATGTAAGGGAAGGTGCTTTAGCAGTACCAGATATTAAACTGTATTATAAGGTAGCAATTATCAAAATTATCTGGTACTGGTCAAAAAAAAGAAAAGTGAATCAGTGGAACAGAGTAGACATACAATACACAGTAGTAAATGATTATAGTAATTTTATATTTGACAAAAGTAAAGATTTAATCTTTGGGGATACAAATACACTATTTAGTAAAAAAAATTGTTGAGAAAACAGGAAAGTTGTCTGGCAGAAATTGAGTATGGATCAATATCTTACACCATTTGCCAAGATAAGGTCAAAATGAATGCATGGTGTAGATATAAAGGGAGATAGTATAAGAAAACTAGAAGAACATGAAACACATTACTTATCAGACTTATGGATGGGAGAATAATTTAGGAATAAATAAGAGGTAGAGAGCATTGTAAGATGTAAAATGGATAATTTTGACTATATTAAATTTTTTTGATTATGTTAAATTAAAAAAGGTTTGTACAAATAAAACCAATGTAGCCAACATTAAGAGGAAAGCATAAAATCAGAGAAAACTTTCTTTCAATAGACAGTTTCTGACAAAGGTCTCAATCTGAAATATATAGAGAATTTTGTCAAATTTATAAGAATGTGAGTCATTCCCCAACTGATAAATGCTCAAAGGATATGAACAGATAGTTTTTCAGTGAAGAAATCAAAACTATATATAGCAATATAAAAAAATGTTCTGAATTGTTATTGATTAGAGAAATGCAAATTAAAACAACTTTGAGACATCATCTCACACCTATTAGATTGGTTAAAATGGAAAAACTTCGACATTAATACACCATTGGTAGAACTGTGAGCTGATTCAACCATTTTGGAGAGCAATCTCAAATTATTCCCAAAGAATTTATAAAATTGTGTATAGCCTTTGACTCAGCAAGACCACTATTAGGTCTGTTTCGCAAGGTGATCAGGGGAAAAAGGAAAAGAGCCTATATGTTCTAAAATATTTATAGCAACTGTCTTTGTGGTGGCAAAGAACTGGAAATTAGAGGGATGCCTATCAATTGGGGAACAACTAAACAAGTTATGGTAAATGATTATGATGGAACACTCCTGCACTGTAAGAAATTTTAAATTATTTTAGGAAAAAAAAGAAATATTTGCATGAAATAATGAAAAATGAGATGAGTAGAATTAAGAAAGTGTTGTCTGAAGAATAAATGTGAACAACCAAGTTATTCTGAGTAATATAAATACTCAAGTCTACTCTAAAGGACCTATGAAGGAAGATGCTTTACAACATCAGAGAAAGAATTGATAAACAAAAGTATGGATAGTATGGTTTTACATATATTTATAAATCTGCATCAAATGGTGGCCTTCTCTAGTGTGTGTGGGAGGGAAAGGGGACAGTTCAGAACTTAAAATGTAATAAAAGAAATAAAGAGAAAAGAATAAAATGGATATAATAATAGCACCTACTCCTTAGGTTTGTTGTGATGATAAAATGAGATACTATTTATAAGGTATTTTTTAAATTAAATTTATTTAACTTTTAACATTCATTTTCACAAAATTTTGGGTTACAAATTTTCTCCCCTTTTACCCCCTCCCCCCCCCCAAACACCAAGCATTCTAATTGCCCCTATGACCAATCTGCTCTCTCTTCTATCATCCCTCTCTGCCCTTGTCTCCGTCTTCTCTTTTGTCCTGTAGGGCCAGATAGCTTTCTATACCCCTTTACCTGTATTTCTTATTTCCTAGTGGCAAGAACATTACTCGACAGTTGATCCTAACACTTTGAGTTCCAACTTCTTTACCTCCCTCCCTCTCCACCCCTTCTCTTTGGAAGGCAAGCAATTCAATATAGGCCATATCTGTGTAGTTTTGCAAATGACTTCCATAATAGTTGTGTTGTATAAGACTAACTATATTTCCCTCCATCCTATCCTGTCCCCCATTACTTCTATTCTCTTTTGATCCTATCCCTCCCCATGAGTGTCGACCTCAAATTGCACCCTCCTCCCCATGCCCTCCCTTCTATCATCCCCCCGACCCTGCTTATCCCCTTATCCCCCACTTTCCTGTATTGTAAGATAGGTTTTCCTACCAAAATGAGTGTGCATTTTATTCTTTCCTTTAGTGGAATGTGATGAGAGTAGACTTCATGTTTTTCTCTCACCTCCCCTCTTTATCCCTCCACTAATGAGTCTTTTGCTTGCCTCTTTTATGAGAGATAATTTGCCCCATTCCATTTCTCCCTTTCTCCTCTCAATATATTTGTCTCTCACTGCTTGATTTCATTTTTTTTAAGATGTGATCCCATCCTCTTCAATTCACTCTGTGCAGTCTGTCTCTATGTGTGTGTGCGTGTGTGCATGCGTGTGTGTGTAATCCCACCCAGTACCCAGATACTGAAAAGTTTCAAGAGTTACAAATATTGTCTTTCCATGTAGGAATGTAAACAGTTCAACTTTAGTAAGTCCCTTGTGACTTCCCTTTGCTGTTCACCTTTTCCTGGTTCTCTTCATTCTTGTGTTTGAAAGTCAAATTTTCTTTTCAGCTCTGGTCTTTTCATCAAGAATGCTTGAAAATCCTCTATTTCATTGAAAGACCAATTTTTCCCCTGAAGTATTATACTCACTTTTGCTGGGTAGATGATTCTTGGCTTTAGTCCTAGTTCCTTTGACTTCTGGAATATCCTGTTCCATGCCCTTCGATCTCTTAATGTGGAGGCTGCTAGATCTTGTGTTATCCTGATTGTATTTCCACAATACTTGAATTGTTTCTTTCTAGCTGCTTGCAATATTTTCTCCTTGACCTGGGAACTCTGGAATTTGGCCACAATGTTCCTAGGAGTTTCTCTTTTGGATCTCTTTCAGGTGGTTTTCTGTGGATTCCTTGAATATTTATTTTGCCCTCTGGTTCTAGAATCTCAGGGCAGTTTTCCTTGATAATTTCATGAAAGATGATGTCTAGGCTCTTTTTTTGATCCTGGCTTTCAGGTAGGCCCATAATTTTTAAATTTTCTCTCCTGGATCTATTTTCCAGGTCAGTTGTTTTTCCAATGAGATATTTCACATTATCTTCCATTTTTTCATTCTTTTAGTTTTCTTTTGTGATTTCTTGCTTTCTCATAAAGTCATTAGCCTCCATCTGTTCCATTCTAATTTTGAAAGAACTATTTTTTTCAGTGAGCTTTTGAATCTCCTTTTCCATCTGGCTAATTCTGCTTTTGAAAGCATTCTTCTCCTCATTGGCTTCTTGAACCTCTTTTGCCAATTGAGTTAGCCTATTTTTCAAGGTATTATTTTCTTCAACATTTTTTTGGGTCTCCTTTAGCAGGGTGCTGACCTGCTGTTCATGCTTTGACTTCATGTCTCTCATTTCTCTTCCCAGCTTTTCCTCCAGCTCTCTAACTTGATTTTCAAAATTCTTTTTGAGCTCTTCCATGGCCTGAGCCCATTGGGTGGGCTGGGACACAGAAGCCTTGACTTCTGTGTCTTACCCTGATGGTAAGCATTGTTCTTCCTCATCAGAAAGGAAGGGAGGAAATGCCTGTTCACCAAGAAAGTAACCTTCTATAGTCTTATTTCTTTTCCCTTTTCTGGGCATTTTCCCAGCCAGTGACTTGACCTCTGAATATTCTCCTCACACCCACGTGGCCTCCTGATCCTCCCAGCCAGCGTTTGGGGTCTGAGATTCAAATGCTGCTTCTAGCCTCAGGGCTTTTGGTGGGGGCAGGGCTGCTATTCAGTGTGAGATTAAGTTCAGGTGCTGAGGTGGGGGCAGGGCCACCTCTCAGGCTCAGTTCCCTCAGGGGGTTTATGCACAGACCTTGAACAATGGATCCAGGCTCCTGCCTGCTTGGGGAGCCCTGGTCTGCCGCTGCCTCTCAGCTTCTGCCTCCCGAGGGGGCCTGAGTTATGGGGGCACCTCACTCCCCTCTCGACCCCCCAAAGAGATTCTCTCACCGACCCCCGTCACCTGTGAGTGGAGGGACTTGTGCGGCTGCTGGAGATCCCATCCCTGAAGCCTGCTCGGATCTGTTCCTCTCGGTGCTGCGGCCGCGGCAGGTCTGGGCTGGGCTCCGCATCTGCAGCGCGACGGACCTTTTGCGAGAGGTTTGCAGGTCCCTCTGGAACAGAAATCTCCTTCGCTCCACTGTTCTGTGGCCTCACTGCTCCAGAATTCGCTGTGAGTTACTTTATACAGATGTTGTATGGGTTGTGGGTTCAGAGCTACGTGTATTTGCGTCTTTCTACTCCGCCATCTTGGCTCCGCCCCCCTATAAGGCATTTTTTGCAAACTTTAAAGGGCTATATAAATGCTAGTCATTATTATTGTTATTCATAAATGTTTATTGATTGATTGACTTGTCAGGATGAAGAAGGCAATGATGAACAATGGGAATGGCCTCTGCCTTTTTTGTTGTTGAGTGCAAAGATTCCTAGGAGCTTAGGATCACTATATATCTGTAGAGACTTATTTATGCTCACAACTTTAGTAATGCCTGGAATGTTGCACTTCACCCCTGCCTAAAATTCTTTCCTTCTACAAGAAAGAATTCAAAGGCATTGATTTTGTGCTTGAATTATTTGCCACCCTTACTGTAATTGGATGGAAATCATATAGATAGAGTCCATTGATATAAAGAAGGAATAGGATCACAACTTCATAAGGTCATAGTAGTCAGGGATGAAAAGGACCTTAGAAGTCAATCCCTCATTTTTAAAGTTGAGGAAACTGAATGTTAGATGAAGTAGGTGGATTTTCCCAGGATTCACAGGCAATAAGTAGTAGAGATAGGATTCCAACCCAAGTTCTCTTAAATCCAATATTCTTCTTACTGTATACCACAGTTGTTTTTTCTTACATGTATGGATTCTCAAAACTTTGCTAATCGTACTTGAGTTTCAACAAATAAGTTCAGCTTACCACCCTCAACAGGATAGGTTATATAGACTATATAAAGGAGAAGGTCAGATGAAACTTCACAATGTATTGTCTTAGCCAAGAAAGATGGGAAGGAAGAAAGCTATCAATCTGCTACAGGGCGGAGAAAGAAGTTTTTGGATACAGGTTTTAGGGAGTAAGTAGACAAGAAATAAAAAGAAAAACATAATTTTTAACAATAGTGTCAAAGGAGCGGAAATATTGTTAGTTTCTCAAATTCTGCTGTTCTGCCAATCTGTTTCACTCATATCCTGCCTCCTTAAATATAGAATGGAAAAAGCTTTACATTTAGGATCAGAAGACATAGATTCAAGTCTTGTTTCTTTTACTAATTATTTGCTTGATCTTGGGTCTACCCTGGACCTTGGTTTACTTATCTGTAAGATGAGAAAATTGTATTAGATGATCTGTTTTGGAACTCTTCAATTCTAAAATTCTGTGATTTCTCTGATAAAATACAGTTAGAACCATTATTAACATAAATGGCCTATGGGTCAGAAGACTGCATGACCCCTCTCTAAGAGATTCTAGATCTGTCTTTTTCCTCATTGTCTCTAGCTCATTATACAGTCATCCTGAAGTAAAACTCTGAGGAAATCACGCTTAACAGTAAATACCCTGGGCTCAACTGCTTGAAGGTCAAAGAGGTAACATTTTACCCCTCCTCAGTGTTCTTTAAGTGCTTCTAAAGGGATTTCAGAGTGTCTAGCTTTATCTATTGGCTCAAAACCCCATCAATTGTGTTTCCTCAATTTTAGGGCTCCCTGAACCTCGGTTCCATTTAATCACTTAACAGAGTCACTTTCACAAAGGAAAGGAATAATAAGAATAAATATGCAACATCCTTCCCTTTACCACTTTAGGGGAGAAGAGGGGGATTGAGTCACAGTTTGACTCAATTCCTGTATAGCATGGTGGTCCCATAAAGTTTTAAGTCTAAAGCTGTCCCTGGGCTCAAGTTCTATCACTCTGGCTTCTTAGGAATTCCCTGCTGGGTTGGCAGCAACATCTGGTTTGGAATCCTGATTCCAAGGTAGCCATGACTAAAGCTTTTGAGTGGAGTGACTACCATTAACTGTGCCTTGAACTGAAAGAGACAAGTGGAACAGACCCAAACCCCAAACTCATTTCTTGAGAGCACAGCACCTAAAGCAGAAAAGGTAGGTAGCTCTTCAATTCAATTCAATAAATAATTATTTAGCACTTCTAGTGTGGGCACACTCACTTACAGAAACCTGCTGAGAAGGCACACGAATGAGGAAAGCTCATGTTCAGAGAAACTCATAATTTTGGAATTGTAAACTTTGGGTTCTTCTTTCTGTCTCAGGTCTTAGCTATAAAAAATTTCTTGATGAATGTAGCTTTTGTGTCAATAGATGCTACGACATCTAAACTGAATTGATCTATAGTATACTTGACTAATACCTCAAAAAGTATCATATTGTAGTCAAAATTAGTTGATCCCCTGAGAGACTTAATCTGATTCTTTGCTTCTAAACTGTTACTCTCTTTATCTAGACTTGCTCCTTGACAGCAAATGTAGTATCCATCACTTCTAGCTACAAACTTAGCTAATGCATTTCTATAATCTTTCTTTTTTTTCCCTCTGTTTTGTCTCATCTTTCTGAATTAAGATTCTGGAGCCTTTCCGTGAATAAATCCTCCTTACCTTATTAGTAAACAAAGTCTCATCTACAGTGAGGAAAATTACATTTGTCCCCAAATAATACTATGATTCTGGTATTCATATTTCTCCTGTATATAATAACTTAATCATATTCAAAACCCAGCAATTGCTGTCTCAGAACTGAGGCAGAAAGTAACTGTTTAAGTTAACTATTTCTTTTGGAACTCTGACCAGGCTTAACTCAGCAACAAACATTAAAGTGATAGTACAGTTACATCCTGATTAATGTAATTATGAATCCGTCTGAAGTGGTTACATTATTTGAATTCACACTTTCTATTCACATATTTCTATATTTCCATTGGGTTGTAATCAATCATTATATTTTCCATAATCATAACTTCAAAAAGTGTGAATCTGAATACACATCATCACTTTAAAGGATTTATTATTCACACTAATTGGGACATAGCTGTTGATGACATTTAGCGTGTGATGTGAATCTTTAGCCTTTGAAGTCATGACTGTGAGTCACTAATGGTGAACCCTCTTTGCAAATAGAATCTATTTCAAAATATATGTCAATCAGCAATCTTAGATGTCCCAGAGAGGAGGTGGGCCAGATGAAAGAGATTCAGATAGCTACCTACAACTGAACATCTGTTCAATGTCTGCCAAGTGGGAGATGGAAGCTGTCATAAAGTCAGAGAATTTTAGAAGTAGAAGCCATCTTTGCACTCTTTAGTGCCTATACACTTATGAGAGCAGCAGCAGGGTCCCATGGTAATATATCCCTCTAAATCCCAATATGAACCCTTACTTTCTTTCTGGTTTGTGTTTTCTTTGCACTTTCTTCAAATACCATATTCATTTCCACATTTGCAGCTTTGTGTGTGTTCTTCCCTACATTTTAGATAACTTCTACTCTTCTCTCTCCACTTACCTAAATTGTACCCATCATGGGAAGAGGAGAGTAGGTGTGGGAGGGTAGTGAGTATAAAAAAGTGGTCTTTGAAAGCTCAGCAGATAATTTTGCTGTCTTTTAAAGGTCTTATTGATGTTTTATTTTTATATGGCAAACAATTAAATTAAAATTAATCTCTTATAATATTCATTCTCTTATTAATTGTTAACCAGTCATAGTTGATTGCCACCCTCAAGAACACTCACTTTTCCGAGGGCATATAAACTGTGAGCTCACCAACATGATTCATCTTTGGTCTGAGAGAGACAGGAAAATGACCACACCCCTTTTATGAATAATATAGTAGCATTCTTAACAAAATGATTAATTGCTCAGAAACTGTGTCTCTCAAACTTTTAAAATGTTGCAGAGGGAAGAAAAAAATGCTATGCAGTGCCCATATGTGTTTGCTACTTGAATTGCAAACTCAATGTGGACCAACAGTGTGACCATAGAAGACAATGTGATATCAGATCAAATTAAGAAGCATTGTTCCCAAGACTAGAGAGGTGCCAGTCTCTCTGTACACTGACCTGGTCAGATCACATCTAAAGTAATATGTTTCATTTCCAGTACTGCATTCTGAAAAGGACATTTATAAGATGGAGAGCATAGAGAGGAAGATGACCAGGATGGTGAAGATTCATGTCATATGAGAATTAATCAAAGTACTTGAGCGTATTTAGCCTGGAGAAATGAAGATGCTGGGAAAGGAATGGGATAAGAGTTGTCTTCAAATATTTCAAAGGTTGTTGTATAATCAAATAATAATAATAGCTATCATTTATTTTGGTTTAACGTTTGCAAAGCACTTTACATATGTTAATCCAATGATCCTCACAACAACTCTGCAAAGTATTATTTTACAGATGAGAAAACTGAGGCTGAAAGAAGTCAAGTAACTTGCCCAGGCTCACAGTTAGTTGGTCTCTGAGGTAGGATATGATCTCAGGGCCTCCTAAATCCTACCTACCCTTTATTCACTCTGCCATCTAGTGGTGGAAATGGGGGGGAATTCTTATTAAGATATGATTAGTTGATTTCTGAGGTCTTTTCCAACTCTGTGGTTTTATATCCTCTTATTTCCTTCCATTTCTGAAACTTTGTCATTTTTATGTCATTGCAGAGTTTAAAATTTTACTTTCTGGTTTCCCTAGCTTCCTTTAAGTCTCAAAGTCCTACCTTCTACAAGAAGTCTTTCCTAGTCTTCCCTTAATCTTAATGCCTTCCTTCTGAGACTGATGAGACTGACTTCTGCCCAACAATGAGAGCCTTGCCTAAATCTAAACCTGCCCAGTAACAGGGGGTTCTACCTGTTAAAAAGACACACCTGCTTCCCTTTTCCTGCCTCTTCTTCCCTGTGGTTAAAAGTACCCAATGCACCTGCTTCCCTTTCCCTGTGTTAACTGCCCACACAGGAGCATACCTCACTCTTGGCTGAGTGCCCAAGACTTGTGTATAAAAGTAAGATCCTGTCTTTCTCCAATCTGCTAGTACCCCTAAAGATTGCCCCACAGCTTTTGTGTCAATAAAACCCTCTTGACTAGGATAATAGCTGCCTCTTAAATTCTTTCCAGATGACCCTATTTCTGAACCTCATCATCCTTTTCAAGACTATTCTCAATTTATCATATATATATATCATATGATATATATATCTATGTATATACATATATATCTATATCTATCTATCTATTTATCTATCTGTCTATCTCTCTATCTCTCTCTCTATCTATCTATCTATCATTTGCTAAATGAATTCCAAAGCTCTGGAGCATTGGACCCCTGCAAGGTTTGTGTGATATATTGCTTCCTCCCTATACCCTGGTTGCTTGCAGAAAAGGGTCTGTTTGGGGAAGCAGGTTTTGGGCTGTACATGCCAATAAGGCCTGTGTTGTTAGACATGGCAAGTGTGTTCATTTGTTTTATATCACTGCAATTCTTTGTTGCAAAAGAGTCTTCTATCTACTGGGGATGAGGCCCCAGGACTTCATTGGGAAAAAGAAGATAAAGCATAAGTTTGTTGTAACAGGAGTGTCTGTCTTCAACAAGAGGATGTATAAGTGACTTGGGCAGCTAGGTGGTGTAGTGGATAGAGCACCAGTGCAAGAGTCAGGAAGACCTGAATTCAAATCTCACCTCAAACACTTGACACTCACTAGCTGTGTGACCTTGGGCAAGTCACTTAACCCCAACTGCCTCATCCTGGGTCATCTCCAGTCACCCTGATGAATATCTGGTCACTGGATTCAGATGACTCAGGAGAAGTCAGACTGGTGACCTGCACAGCCCTCACTCAAAACAAAGTTAAGTGCAACTAATGTCATTATTTCTCTGATGGCTTGGTCTTCTTTGGCAAAGAAGGATGAACACACTTGACTGTTAGCATTGTTGTCCCACCCCCACCCAACAAACCCTCTCCGCGCATTAGACTGTTCATTCCCTGAGAACAGAAACTGTTTTTCCTCCTTTCTATTATTAGCAGTCTTGCACTTAGTAGGTACTTAATAAGTGCTTGTTGAACTTTGTCCAACTAAAGATGAAAAGTAGTGATCTTGAAAATCTCCTAAATGTCCTTCTTTTATTTTGAAAACTTTAAATTGCTTATAGTCACATTTGTGTCTTTTATTCTTTTGTCTTGCCAAGATCAACAAGTAGCATAATAAGAGTTAATATAGGGCTATTATCCATTTTCTTTAATTTTTCAGCTTTTAATGTGGTCATAGTAATATTCACAGTAATTGAGTTTTGAGACCATTTTAAACTTTCTTTTTTCTCCCAAAATTCACTTTGGCAACAACAGCCTGGAGAGGCAATCCATCTGTTAATCAATACGTAACATTTGAAATGCTGTTGCAGGAAAAACTTTGCACCAAGTCAATCTTGTCAGCTCTGGAGAACAATACTGACTTCCTGATGAAAATCAATTCAGAGCAATATGGTTACATTGCTAATGGATGAAAAAAAGGAAAAGCCAATTAACAGGTTTTTTTTTTTACTTGATTTATTCTGGATAAAAATTATTCTGACATAACACACCTAGGAAACAATCTGTATTGTGAATAAGATCAGGACCACATGTTGGGATCTTTTTGCCTAAAATTGTCTAACTGTACTTGGCAGCATTTTGAGATTCCAGAATTTTAAGCTTTTGAAGAGGTAATGAGTGTATGGAGGGTAAATCATTACTAGAAGCAAGAGACAAGAATTTCAAATGCGGTTAGAGTGTACTATTTTACATTTCATTTTCCTGGCAAAATTACTGGACAACACAAGTGACCCCTGATGGTAGAAACCATAAAGTGTTGCTGTACTGGTACAAGGTCAGTGGTAGCAGAAGAAACTGAAAAGACTCAGATCTCTGTTCATTAAAAGATACAAAATTTTCTAGATCTTTGAAAGTCATGAAAAACTTCATTTTCTAAAACAGGAAAGCTCATTTATTACTTCCTCTTCAAGCCTAATAGTGACAATTTGTACTTAGAATGAAACTTTATGATAATACAGTTCATTCAAGTTAACTGCTGTGAGACCTGAAAGGGATCTTGCAGGCCTCTTTAGTTTAACCTCCTTGTTTGCAAATGAGGAAACAGGCTTACTGATTTAGAGCTGTGAGGGGCCTCAGACTTTAAGAATATAGTTAGAGAATCCTAGATTTAGAGTTTCAGTCCAATTCCTTCATACTATAGATAAAGGACCGGAGGACCAGAGGTCAGCTGATTGGCCCAAGGTCATACAGGTATGAAGCGAAAGAGCCAGTCCTCTGATTCTAAATCCAGCATTCATTCCTGTATTCAGAACTTCTGGGAATGTTTCTTGTATTATTTTTTGCATTGTATTGTTCAGGTTTTTTGACTTGTTATATTCTTTTGAGAGACCTATAATACTATGTATTCTGTTTTCAAGATCAACATTGTGCTTGTATCATGTTTTCTTTAAACACTGTCACTTTTTTGTTTCTCTTCTTTCCAATTGTTCTTTCTTTCTGTGTTCCTAATTAGCATTCCTAATTAGCTATTTTCTCTTTTGACTCTTTGGTGAGATTTGCAACTACAGATCTAAGTTCTTCTATTCAGTCAATTGTTTTTTGTTATACAGGCCATGAATTCTGCTTTCACAATTCTTATTTCACTTTTAAATCATTAAGGAACATCCTTCTGTGGTTCTATGCTTTCTTGGGCATCTATAGGGTTCTCTGCCTCTTCAGGTCAGAAGTCAGAATAATTATAACATTATTTATCTACATTAAAATATACATGTAATTATATTCACCTCTAGATTGAAATATATTCATTTATATTGAAATCATGAGGTCAGAATAATTTTATCCAGAATAAAATGAATTTTAAAAACTGGTTACTTTTTTTGTTTTACAACATTTATTCATAGACATCTGGATTCACTTAGCTGATCTAGAGGTCACAGTTCCTTCTGTTATTAACATCTTCTCTGTTGGGGTTATCTGTTTAAGCTTGAGGTCTTTGAGTTTTCTTCCTGTTGAGTTCTTTGGTGACTTCAATCCCCATTCCTCTATCACTCATTTTCATGTAGACAAACCTCAAAGCCATTTCAAAGTCCTCCTAATAGGGGACAATTTATGTTTCATAGGCCTCACTTTCTGCACCAAGTGACTGGGAGGGCACAAGGGTAGGGCATTGAATAGAACTGGTCCCAGCTGGATGCTGACCTCTTTCCCTGAGGTGTACTAGAGTATCACCCAGACCAACACACTAGCCTCTTGCCTCCATTTCCTTTCTTCCTCAGTTGTTTCACTGAGCTCTGTAGATGCACAGGTTCTAACATGATGCTATCCTAGGCAGGGCAAACTTCTGCCTTTTAGTTTTCTGGGGCACTAGGAGTGGGAGGGTAGAATTGAGTTTTGTGTCAAGATCATGAATTAACTTGTGCAGCCTTGCCTTAGCACGGTGGGCACATGGTTCTGACTGAACTTGTTGTGGGCCAAGGATTAGCTTTCTCTGATGTTAGTTCGTGGATTACTATATTGCCAGAGTTCTTGATGTCCTAGACTGTAGAGGCAACTGAAATATATTTATCTTTTGCACATAATTCCTATTTCACAGAAGTTTGAGAGGTCAGTGAAGATTGGAGAAAACGTCTAGTCTTCCATTTTGTTAGTAATGTGTCCAGGAATTCCACCCAGTATTCTTTTCCACAGTGCTATTCTAACTCTATATCTGGTAAATTTCTTTCTGTCCTTTAAAGTCTTTTCAAATTCTACCTCCTTTGTGAAGCTTTCTCTTATCTCACTTGCTGGCCACAACCTTCCTCCCTTCCCACACCCCTGTTCCCCTTTATAAACCTAGGTCATATAACAATTAGAATATAATGTATGGATTATAATTATCTGTTCCATCTTATTCCCTTATTGGATTGTGATCTCCATGGGGGTAGAGCTGTTTATATCTTTTTCATAATCTCTAGCTTTATGGAATGCTAATGCAGAATAATATTGTATATAATTGTATATTATAGTACATAACATGTGACTCAAGCCTATTTGTTGGTAGAGAGAATGGGTAACACAGTGCTCCATGCCTGTATGAACAGGTGAGCAAGAAAGAACTGGGGAAAAGAGAGATCATAGTTTATCTGGCTTCTGGCATGGAGAGGGGATATAAGCAGTTCTATGCTCTCTTCAGGGAGAGGTTCCTGGAGTCAGGAAAGGACTGAGGAAAAAGGAAAGAAATCAACATGTAGAGGCACTAGATCCTTGAGCATGTCCTTATTCCCAGTTTACCTTAGAGAATTTCCCCTTGGATGAGATTAGGAACTCTTTGTCTCTTATGGTTGAACTAATTCATTCTGTGTATTGTCTGGTATATTCTCCTCTGTATAACTTTTCTGTTTTTATCAATTTGAATAAATGGCTGTAATTGCTACTTCTTATGTTGTGTTTGTTACTCACTATGTTTGTCTTTATGTAATTGGCATTTGGTGGTAAGGGAGTGAAGCCTTTGGATATATAGCTTGAGGCACTCTTTCCTGCAGGAACTAGTCAGGGTGAAGGACCAAGAACAAAACTTGAACCTAAAAAATTATCCCCTTTAGACTTGCATCATTTTTTATGGGGAAGATACATAGAATTCCAGTAACCTTTATTTGAGGAGAGCAGAGTAGTAAGCCTCATGGCTTCAATTTCCTGCTCTTCTACCAGGAACCAGTCTTGATTGGAGAAGGGTGAGTGGAAGAGTCTCTGGAGATATCTAGTCATATTTCCCTGTGAGTCACATCTAGACAAACCCATGTAGACAGATATGTCCTATGTGGGTAACATACACACACATAATAATACATACACACATTTGACAATAGCAATCCGTTTCCATCTTATTAAACTATAATCTCTTATGAGGACAGGAACCCTCTGTTATCTATTTCATAAATACTGTTAAGAACGTTAAAGATCATCTGCAGTCCTTTTCTCATTTTTACACATTTACCTGGCCCTATTAATTGATATCTGACTTGTTTGTCGCTGCACCTTATCTTTCCAATTGGTGAAATATCTCTGCATGCTTGCTGGCTGACTGAGACATAAACTGCATGATTTGTAGCTGGGACTTTGTGTGAGTGTGTGTGGTTCATCCTTCCTTCTGAGAGAGGACCATGACATCAGGGAGATGATGACATGACTTGTATAATGTGTGTGTGGTTCATCCTTCCTTCTGAGAGAGGACCATGACATCAGGGAGATGATGACATGACTTGCACTTGACTTTGCTTTCAGTGAGGGAGGGCTGTGCAGGTCACCAGCCTCACTTCTCCTCCAGAGCCATCTGGGTCCAGGGGCCAGATATAGATCGGGGATAACTGGAGATGACCAATCAGCTGGGACTTCAGAAATCCTCCATCCCTTGATCCAAGAGTTACAGAAAACCAGGAAAAACGATATGGGAAGTTTGGTCTAGGAAGAAACACTAGACTTGGGTTCTCTCTGGCAATTGGACAGTAAATGCTACCTTCTTATTGGGTGTGTGACTATGGAAATGTAATTTAAAAGAGCCACAGGGAACTCCTTGAAGAACTTTAGAGGACTACATTAACGTGAATCATCTTTATTTGATTTGGGGGAAAAAAACGTGTCTTTAAAAGTTTGGCGCCTGGAGAAAACAGCTCGCTTCCCTTGGAAACTTATTTTAGTCATTCAAAAAGCACTGGAGGCCAATGGACAAGGAGACGGATAATCTTTAGGCTGGGTGCGGAAGGAAAGAGGACTCCCGATGCCGAACCTGCAGCTCCTAAAGACTCCATAGAAGCCGGTTAAGGGGCTTAGGAAAACCCGGATTAGTGGAACTCGAGGAGGCTGGAGAGACTCCGGCGAAGCAGAAGCAGGAACTGCGCTCAGGCATGCGCACTGGTCTGGTCTCCAGCCGGAAATACTCCTGGGACTTGCCCGCCCCCCCCAAGCTTAAACCGAGCGGACGCTCGGGACGCCAGCGTCAACGTCCCAAAGGGAGGAGGGCGAAGACTCCATCCGCCATGTTGGATACCGCAGATTCGCCATAACCTCGCCGGCTCTTTTAAAAAAAAAAATAAAATTAGAAAACAAGTCGCCAGCGGAGAGTCCAGCCTTCCCAGTCTGCACGGAAGGGACCTGACGCTATTTTTTTTTCCTCCGAAGGGGCGTTGCCATGGAGACGCAGGCAGCCGGTAAGGCGGATTGGGAACGGGAAGGGGAAAGATGTGAGTGGGGGTGGGGCTCCCGGGGATCCGTTTGGAATGTAGCGTTGGGAAGAAGTGTAGAGGCCGTCGCGGCGGCGGAGGGATTCCTCGTCGCGCGCCGCCCGAGAGGATGGGGCGGGGGCTGGGAGAGGACCCGCGAATGTAGTGCCGTCAGGGAGTGAGGCATCAGTCAGGGCGGATCACGCCGTCTTACTTAAGAAAGTAGTGCATACGGCTGACCACGGGCGCGTGGGGGTGGGGGGAGGAAGAGGCTGGATTTCCATGGAAACGGGGTGGGTCGCTCTTGCGATGTGGGGCGACACGTGCTTTCCTTGGGCCTGTTAGACTGGGCCAGGGACCTTCTGGGTGGCGGTGAGAGCATCGGGGGCAAACCCCGGGGAAGCTGGCCAGGTAGGGGGCCGTGGGGGCGGCTTCCAGAGGCTCCAACGTCAACTGAAATCTGTGCCGGGTTTTTTTTTTTTTTTTGAGTGGAAGAAGTAAATTATTTAATGAGAATTCAAGCGAAGAAAATAAAAATAAAACACATTGAAACCAGAATTATTATTATTTGTTTTTTGCTTCTGTTAATTTACGTGGACGCCTGTGTTTTTAAGGGCTACATTTCTGGGTAACAGTAACAAGTTGCAGTGGTTACTTTGTATGTTGCCCTATTGTGTTACTTTATTTCCATAAAGTTTTACTCTGTATGTTGGAGTCGAGGGTCCCTGAGTTCAAATTCCACCATGGATGTTAATGAGATGTGTCCCTGGGCAAGCCATTTCAACTCCATCTACCTCAGTTTTAGATGAAAAATGCGGATAGTCATACTAGTATCTTGCTCCCAGAACAGTTATGGGAAAAAAAATTCACAGCGCATTTACAAAGGGATTTTTTTCCTTACCAAGGTAGTATGATGTAGAGGGCAAGTATTATCGTTCCCATTTTACAGGTGAGGAAACAGAGGCTCTGGGGAAGTGACTCCCGACTCCAGGCTCACCAATTTCCCTGCTACTCTGTATCTAGCGACTGGCTCCTTCTCTCCCATGACATATTATTTCATTAAACATTTACTGAATGGAGTTTAAATTCAGCCACTGGATGAGAAACGTCATTGAGCTTTCGTGACCTTCAGTTTCATTCTCTGTAAAAAGAAAGGCCTGCCCTGGTTCCCTTTTATACCACCACTAGTGCCTTCCCTTTGAGATGACGGTCCTTATGCACAGTATGGATAAAGGTGTTCTGCATGTTACATGATCCTGTGAGAATGTGAGCTCCCTGTGGGCAGGGACCTTGTTTTTGCCTTTCTTCGTGTCCCTGGTTCCATTCTGTGATGCCATTTGGGTTTTTCTTGGCAAAGATGCTGAAATGGTTCATCCATTCCTCTTCGCAGTCATTTTACATGTGAGGAAATTGAAGCAAGAAGGGTTAAGTGACTTGACCAGGATCACAGAGCTACTAAGTGTCTGAGGCCAGATTTGAACTCAGGAAGATGAGTTCTTCTGATTCCAAGTTAAGTGTTCAAGGGCAGCTAGATGGTGCAGTGGATAGAGCATTAGTGCAGGAGTCAGGAGGACCTGAATTCAAATCTTACCTCAAACACTTGACACTCACTAGCTGTGTGACCTTGGGCAAGTCACTTAACCCCACTTGCCTCATCCTGGGTCATCTCCAGTCATCCTGATGAATATCTGGTCCCCGGATTCAGAGGGCTCAGGAAAGTGAGGCTGGTGACCTGTACAGCCCTCCCTCACTCAAAACAAAGTTAAGTGCAACTCATGTCATCGTTTGTCTGATGGCGTGGTCTTCTTCAGCAATAAAGGATGAACACACACACACATATACACGCACACGCGCACACATCCCTGGTGAGTCACACAGTGCCTGGAGTATAGTAAGAACTTAACTCCTTCTTTACTGATTGACCAGTCAGAAGTGCTTTCTAACTCAAACTTGTTTTGTTGCTAAGAATGGCCATCTCAATGGGAAGCCCCAACCCAAGCTGTTGGCACTGGTGGCTGGAGGATTTAGAGGTGACAAAGATATCATAGTTTGCATTTAAGGTTCACAAAGTGCATTTACAAGTAAAGCACCTCACAGTTGGTGCTGTAATAGCAGGTGCCATTTTACAGATAGGGAAACTGAGGCAAATGGCGATCACATTAAGTGACTTGCCCAGATTCATACTGCTGGTCAGTGTCTGAAGCTAGATTTGAACTCAAGTCTTCCTGATTCCAGGTCCAGTGTTCTACACACTGTGTCACCTGGCTGCCTCCCTGTGATTCTTGCCCCCCTCACCTTGGAGTTGTGGAGGTGATGGGATATAAACCCAAGTTAAGACCTTTGTTCCTTGGACCAGGAGGGATTTGGTCCCATTTGGCTGAAGGGCCCAAGAAAGCCTGGCCTGGAGGGGCTCCTTGGATTTTCCTTACTTGATTTAGCATTCACTTGAGGTCCTAGTCGCTCAACCAAGATTGTGGATTGTCTGGACTACGGGCCACTCCCATCAGGATCCTCCCTGGGTTTGATCTACATTCCAGGCTGACCTCCCCTATCTATACCATCCCTGGGACCTCAGACTGCTTGGGGACACCAGGATTCTTCCCTCAGTCTTTTTTCTGTATTCAAGTTCCATCTCGCCTTCATGAAGATGCTCAGGTTTAATCTAGCTCAGACTCTGTCTAGCTGAGAGTCTATCTGGCCCACTTGTTAATACAAGTAATACAAATGCTTAGGCTCCTTAAGAGTCAACCCAGTATGGCAAATCTTTAATAAGCTTTGTTTTTCTTTGACTTCAAGAAGGCTTGTGTCAGATTTATTCGAGCAGGACCCAGGGTGTTGGTATTTTGGGGTCACCACATCACCCCCAGACCTCAACAGAACCTGAAGACCTGAGTTCAAAGCACATTAACTAGGTGTGACTTTGGACTTTGCTTCACTATAACTCAGTTTTCTCATCAGCTGACCAAACAAAATAATACTTTGTACTACCTAGCTTACTGGACATTTGTATAGAGTAAGTTTTATTACAGTACAGTTAGAGGGCTCAGATCCAGATAATGTCAAGTAGAGAATGTGCTAGGGACCGTAAGAGAGGTAAAAAAGTACTGTGTGGTGATTTCTGCCTCCAGGCTTCTCTGGCTTCAATATTGGTGAAAGATCTCTCTTCCTTCACGAAGCTTTTCCCTAAACCTCTTAATGCTAGGGCCTTCCCTTGGTTGATTAGCTCTAGTTTATCCTTCATGTAGCTTGTCGGTACATAGTTGTTTCCATGTTATCTCCCCCATTAGACTGTGACCTCCTTGGGAGCAGGGACTGCTTTCTACATTTCTGTGTATCCTCAGCACTTAGCATAGTGCCTAGCACATAGTAGGCACTTAATAAATAACAGAGTTTATTTACTGACTGACTTCCAGCTGTGAGGTATGGGAAGGCAACTCAAAGCAAACTTAATAGGTAGGTGCTCATAAGAAAATAAGAATTATAGCATGTTAGATCTTTCCTATCATCTATTCTAACCCAGGACAAGGAAATGGGATGAAGTGACTTGCCTGAGACCACACAGCAGATCTAGGAATAGAACGCAGATTTTCTTTCAACTGTAGGGGTTCTTAATCTGGGGTCAATGAATTAAAAAAAATTTTTTTTGCTAACTTTTCCAGTACAATTAGTTCCTTTTGTAATCATCTATATTTTATGCATTTAAAAAGATTTATTCTGAGAAGGCTTGGTCTATAGACCACTACAGTACCAAAGGAATCCATGACCTAAAAAAGTTGAACAACTCTTGGTCTAGTGTTCATTCCAGGATATCGCATCACTTCCCAAGATTCATGAAACTATAGAATCTCAGAAATGACAGTAACCTTCGAGGTCCCCTATTGCAACCTGAGCAGTAATTGCTTCTGTAATATTCTGGTCTGAACTGAAGATGTCCAGTGTTAAAAAACTCCACTCTCTGAGGAATCAGATTTCACTTTTGTATAGCTTTAAGTCCCTCTCCTCCACATCCCCACTTCCAAAGGAAAAAAGAAATTGCCTGCAAACATTATTTCAATCAAATCAAGAAAAGTTTTACCTCTACAAGGTCAATTCGTTCAAAATTACATTTACTAAATCAAATACTTAGATGTGCACAGCTGTGTCAGTTCCTCTTCTCATGATTATTTTGAGAAAACATGGATCTCCATCCGTTAATGAGCTTATAGCAGATAGGAAGTGCACAAGAAATTTTTTGAAGAGTAAAGGATTTTTAGTTAGAATAGAAGACAGCAAAAACAGATACCCAGAAATCATAGAATTGTTGGATTTAAGACTAGTATGAACCTTAGAGATCATGTTAATAATAACTGGCAGTTAGTTACATAGTGTAAGTGAGGTTTAGTGGCTAGAAAACTTTTCTTTTATTTTTAATGTTTATTTATTAATTTTTAGTTTTCAACATTCATTTCCACAAAATTTTGAGTTCCAAATTTTCTCCCCATCTCTCCCCTCCCCCCACCGCAAAACATTGTGCATTCTGATTACCCATTCCCCCAATCTGCCCTCCCTTCTATCACACCCCTCCCTTCCCTTATCCCATTTTCTTTCTTTTCTTGTAGGGCAAGATAGATTTCTATACCCCATTACCTGTTTCTTATTTCTCAGTTGCGTGCAAAAACAATTCTCAACATTTGTTCCTAAAACTTTGAGTTTCAACTTCTCTCCCTTCCTCCCTCCCCACCCACTCCCACTGAGAAGGCAAGCAATTCAATATAGGCTATATATGTGTAGCTTTGCAAAAGACTTCCACAATAGTCATGTTGTATAAGACTAACTATATTTCCCTCCATCCTATCCTGCCCTCCATTTACTATTTTCTCTTTTGACTTTGTCCCTCCTCAAAAGTGTTTACTCCCTCCTCCCACTTTCCCTCCCTTCTATCATCCCTCCACCCCAGTTGTCCCCTTCTCCCCTACTTTCCTATAGTGTGAGATAGATTTTCATACCAAATTGAGTATGCATGTTATTCCCTCCTTAAGCCAAATATGATGAGAGTAAGCTTCACATTTTCCCTTTTTCCCTCCATTGATAAAGCTTTTTCTTGCCTCTTTTATGATTTCATTTCTCCTATTCTCCTCCCAATGTATTCCTCTCTCACCCCTTAATTTTATTTTTTTAGATATTATCCCTTCCTATTCAACTCACCCTGCCCCTCTGTCTATATATGTGTGTGTGTGTGTATAATCCCTCCAACTACCCAAATACTGAGAAAAGTTTCAAGAGTTCAAATATGATCTTTCCATGTAAAAATGTAAACAGTTCAAATTTAGTAATTCCCTTAGGATTTCTCTTTCCTGTTTACCTTTTCATGCGTCTCTTGACTCTTGTGTTTGAAAGTCAGATTTTCTATTCAACTCTGGTCTTTTCATCAAGAATGCTTGAAAGTCCTCTATTTCATTGAATTACCATTTTTTTCCCCCTGAAGTACTATACTCAGTTTTTCTGCGTAAGTGATCTTGGTTTTAATCCTAATTCCTTTGACTTTTGGAATATCATATTCCAAGCTGTTCGATCCCTTAATGTAGAAGCTGCTAGATCTTGTGTTATCCTGATTGTATTTCCACAATACTCAAGTTGTTTCTTTCTAGCTACTTGCAATATTTTCTCCTTGACCTGGCTACAATATTCCTAAGAGTTTTTTTTTTCAGATCTCTTTCAGGAGGTGACCAGTGGATTCTTTCAATATTTATTTTACCCTCTGGTTCTAGAATATCAGGGCAGTTTTCCTCGATAATTTCATGAAAGATGATATTGAGGCTCTTTTTTTCATCATGGCTTTCAGGTAGTCCCATAATTTTTGGATGCAGAAACCTTGAATCTTAGGTCTTCCTCTGATGGTATGCATTACTCTTCCTCATCTGAAAAGATGGAAGAAAATACCTGTTCACCAAGAAAGTAACCTTCTGTTTTCTTATTTTTTTCCCCTTTTTTGGACATTTTCCCATCCAGTTACTTTGCTTTTGAGTCCTTTGTCAAGAGGAGGGTATGCTCTAGGAACCTGTAAGTTTTCAGTTCCTCCAAGGTGGCACAATCAACGGAGAGGAGTTTACTCCTCTCCTGGCCTGTGCACTTGTCTAGGAGCAACCAAAAACTTTTCTGCCCAGGATCTTTGAGTAGAATTCCTTCTTCAGAGCCTTCACCAGCTCCACCACCAGCTCTGCTTCTCACCCCAGGGCTGCCTCTCAGGTGTAGCCTATCCATTAAGACTCCATTACTTCCCTTATCATCTAGCCCAATTCCCATATTGTACATTTCCTAACAGAGGGCCATCCTGTTAATGTGCTAGTGGTACGTAAGACTGTTGTATAGTGAGGGCCCTTATTATGTTTCTGGTGAATAAACTGCCTGGGAAGGGTTCCAAGGTAGACAGATCTGTCTTATGTGGAATTCTACCTTAAGGCAGTTTGGGTCCCCAGAGCTTTGGTGTAATTATCACTTAGATTATTTATTTATCTGTTAGAGAGGATTTGCTTTATGTTTATATTTTGTGACCTTCCCAGGGAGCCACATTGCCCATGGAAAGATTTTTTTCTTCTCTAGCAGCATGCATTTATACCTACTGTGTCCCAGACACTATGCTAGGTGCTAGGTAGAGAAAGACAAAAACAGAACAATCTCTATCCTTATCATGAATTTATGAGTTTGTCTGAAACACATAAGTTATTTGCTGTCTTCTTTTGGAAATCCTTTGTCCTTGGTCGGTTGAAGAATCCTTGACTTAAGATTGATTTTTTAAAAACATTTAACCATGAAAGATCATATTTCTACAAGAGACAGTATGATTTAGAGAAGAGAGTGATGATGTATTTGCAACTGGGTCCTAGATTTGAGTATTGCTTCCTGTGTGATCACTGACAAAGAGTCACTGAGCCTCAGCTTACCTAGAATTTGGGAATGAAAGCATTTGTGGTACTTCATGGTATTGTTGTGAAGACCACAAGGGTTAATATGTGTGAATCACTCTGCACACTTGAAAGCATACTATAAATGTCAGTTTCTAATTGCTATTCTGATTAACTCTCATTAGTAATTTTAAACCCTTCCTATTGCATTATTGCTTTCATGTTAATTCAGAGTGAAAATATCAATTGATAAGAAACAATTACATGAATTTTAACGAAATGCAGTTTTCACAGCTATAAAATCTCTCAGATCATTATCTCTATGTCCCAGACTATTAGTTAAGTTTAAAAACAATGTACCTAAACCAACTTATTTGTGACCAGTAGCATGATTAATGGTTTCTTCTTTTCTTCCTTTATGTTTCATAACAATAGTAACAGCCAAAAATAATGCAGTGTTTTAAGGCTTACAGAATGCTTACATTATCTCATTTGCTTTTCACAACAACCCTTTGCGGTAGCTGTGGTTATTCTTTCCATTTTGTAAATGAGGATACTGAGGTTCAAAGGATGGGTGACTCCCCAACATCTTACAACTGGTACGTGTCTGAGGTGGAATCTGAATGCAGGCCTCCCTGATTCTAAGCCCAGCACTGTCAAATGAGGTAATATATATAAAGTGTTTTCTGAAATTTTGATTACCATCGTTATTATTATCATTATCACTATCAGCTTCCACTGTACCATGCTGTAGTAGAAATAGTACTGCATGGGGAGACCCTGTAATGTTCCCCTCCCTTCTGTGTGCTAATTACCTCACTAAGTAGACGTTCTAGTTGTTCCTGGTCTGTTCTGTCCCCTTGTCACTCATGGTGTTTCACTGATAAGCATCATTCTAAGTGCTTCAAGGTGGGCAACTAGGTGGGCACAGTGGATAGAAAGCCAGATCTAAAGCCAGGAAGACTCATCTTGGCAAACCACTCTGGTATCTTTGCCAGGAAAATCCTCAGTGGGGTCACAGAGAGTCAAATGTGACTGAAAAATGACTGAAGAACAACAAGTGCTCCCAGAAGAGTTTATTTTAGTTGTCTGTTCCTTACATTTGACTACCCTGAAAAAGGCATTCATGCTAACTCTTGAGTGTCCACCTTATTGTTCCTCTTTATAGCAGTAGGAATAAAAAGAAAGGGCTAGATGGGAGAAACATGAAGAAATGATTGATAGAACCAGGTACCAGACTACATATATAGTGGGGAGAAAGAGAATGAATTTAAAGATGAATTCAGAGTTTTGAGCTTGGGTAGTAAAGGGTATACTGGTACATTAAGAGATATAAAAAGTCAGGAAGAAGAGCTGGTCTTCTGGGAAAAAAAAACCCAGGAAGTTCAGTTTTTTATACATGTTGCCTTAGAAGAAACAGTTAGACATCCAGGTAGAAATGTCCACCAGACAGTTGGAAATGTGGAACTGGAGTTTAGGAGAGGGGTCTTCAGAATTGGACATGTAGATTTGGGAGTTATTGGCAATGAGAATTGATGAGCCAGATCTTTGAGGGAGAATTTATAGAAAAGAACTTAGGACTGAAGATGAACTATGGGGCTATGCCCATATTTAGTGTGTAGAAGGAGAAGGGGAAGCCAAGGGAACCACCTGGCTTCAATCACATGGCAGTGGAAATGGAAGTGGCTGTGGGGAGCTGAGGAGGTGGGTGGTCTGCAGGCTGGATTTGCTTTGCAGCTGCTGCTTTTGTAATTTTTGCATTTACATTCATTTTGTTGAATAATCTTTCTTTTCAAGTTTTTCTCTCACAATGTCTTTTGAGGAAGAAGCTCTCCTTTATATTTAACTGAAATCTTCCAATTTCTATTTTCCACCTACTCGTTTAGTTTTGTCCTCTGGAGCCACCAAAGTTAGTAAATTCCCTATTACTGCTGCAGAGGCTTAGATTGTGTTTCTGGCTCCGTTTACACGTTGCGTCAGTTGATCCTTCCAAACTTGTTTTTCCTTATCTGTGGGACGGAACAGCTGTACCTTCTAAAGGGTTAATTTCTAAAATGCACTGAAATATATTGTAGTAATAGAAATTAGAAGCAGAATTTGGAACTTGGAGATGATCTAATTAGCTCATTACAGAAAATGATGTGTAGAGAGTTTTAGTAGCCTTCCTGAAGTGATATTGTGAATTAGTGTAGAGCTAGAACCTCCAAGGCATACATTAGAACTATTACAGTACACTTTTTTGACTGGGACACATTTACAGGGAACCATTTTATCTCCCATGGTGTTATATATGAAAATATCAAGTGTTATAAGGACCAATATCCATGAGGGTTCCCCAGCCCCCAGCGAGTAATTTTTCCTTAAAGTTAAAGGAGCTATTACTGGTGCCTGTTTGGCCCCTGACTTCATTGTCCATAGCTTCCTGGTTACCTAAAGGCATGAAAAGTCTCAGGTAGACTCAGGCCCTTCTGACTTTGAGGGCCATTCAATTCACTGTACCCTTATGAGATTCAGTTCTTTATGAAGATGGGGGTAGTGTGAGAGGGAGGGGACCATATCTTTAGAAACTAAGTGACTGTATCCTTGTTGTATAATATGTTAAGGACAAGTAAATCTCCTTTTCTTATAGGTTCAGTGACCTATGACTGTCTTCTTTGACCTTAAAATCTAACCTGAATTAACAGGATACTGGCATCAGGTCCTCTTCTAACACCAGGCTTTCATGATATTCAGGTTATTTTATTTTTCAGATATCTTCTATTTTCTAGATGTAGAGAGGACATCTGAAAAAAATCTTTTCTGTTTTCTATTTTTTTAAATGTTTGATGTTCATCATATGAGCATTTAAAGACTCATGTTAATTAAAAAAAAATGAGGTGTGAGTTACATAAGTCAGTCGGTGCGGCTTCTTTAGAGCAGGCAGAGTGAATGATGTTTCTTCATGTTCAGGTAAATGCCCAGGAATATTTCTCATTTTCCCCCCAATAAATACATAAATTAGTGTGAAACTAATAAAGCTCCCTATGTCATCTTCCTCCTCAACTTCGAATTTAAAATTACTAAGTGTTAAAAAATCATTTATTCAGTTGTATAAACTGAATGAAAATTTACCTCTTATCTCCCCCTAGTGGATCTTTAGAATGACCTGAGTTGCTAACTGGTTCTTATTAGGTAGATTTTTTGGCGGGGAGGGAGAGGACGGGTGAGTAGATGGGCATGGAGTGGTGAATCTGGACCTGTTATTTCATCCCTGTAAGGAGTTTCCACTCTCCTGAAATTTACAGAGTCATAGATTACCTGGAAATACTGAGAGGTCAAGTAGTTTGCCCAGTCTAGATATACAACAACCAGAACTGCTTAGAACTAGAGATACAAAGAAAAGCAAAAACAGGAGAAACAACATGCATATTGATGTTTCTCCAAGGACTTTAAGGGGCAGCTAGGTGGTACAGTGGATTGAGCATCAGGCCTGGAGTCAAGAAGATTCATTTTCTTGAGTTCAAATCTGGCCTCAGACACTCCTTAGCAGTGTGACCCTTGGCAAGTCACTTAATAACCCTGATTGCCTCAGGTTCTTCCTATCTAAAATAATCTGGAGTAGGAAATGGCAGAGCATATAAGGATCTTTGCCAAGCAAACCCCCAAGTGGTGTCACAAAGAGACAGATACGACTTGAACAGCTATAAACAAGGACTCCAACTTCTTGCCTCTTCAATCTACTCAGTTTCCATGACCTGGGTAGACTGCAGTCCACCTCAGCTACACATAGAAATCATTATACTCTCCTCTTCCCATCACCTATGTGTGTTTTACTTCCATTTTCATGAACTCTGAATTTCCTTTATTTGACTGTAACATATTATTATTCCATCTTTCCCTTTGCCTAATTACCCCATACCCTGTTATTTGTTCTCACTGTGGCCTTCAGTCCTTCCACTCCTCAGTTCTTTCTCCCACCTCTTCACTGACCTAGTCACTGTCTTAAAATATTTAAAGACCTGTCTTGTAGAAGGAAGGATTCCATTTGTTCTTCTTGGTCCCATAAGGTAGAATTGGTAGCACTAAAATGGGAATTACAGGGGGTGAATTTATTGCCCCAAAAGGGAGAACTTCCTTGTAATTAGAGGTGCTTGACATTGGAATATGGTAAGTTGGCCTTTACTGGAGTTTTTCAAGCAGAAATGATGACAGCCTTAGAGGGTTGTTCGTAGGATAATAGGACTAGAGTTGTAAGGGACTCAGATGGCAGGTCATCAAGCCTACTTATTTTATTGAAGGAGAAATTAAGGTCAAGAGAAGTTAAGTGACTTGCTTAAGACCACACAGGTAGTTAGTAGGAGAGGTGGGTACTGACCTCTTTTAGACTGGGAATCAAATGATTCTGGGGCTAGTACTCTTTCCAGTATGAGTGATTTGATGGATATTCCCCTGTTGGATAGGAAGGAGGTTGGGTTATATGACTTAAAAGACTTTGTTAAATTTTTCCATAGTGGTAGAACCCAATAAAAGGCAGTTATATTTATTTGTTAAATTATTTGTTAGACCAATTATCACTAACTCAACATAATTTCCTTTTGAAAATTTCCCAAGTAGTGGGGCAGCTAGGTGGTGCAGTAGATAGAACACCAGCCCTGGAGTTGGGAGGACCTAAGTTCAAATCTGGCCTCAGATACTAGTTGTGTGACCATGGGCAAGCCACATAGTCCAATTGCCTCCCCCAGAAAAGGAAAAGAAAATTTCTTAAGTAAAAGTTGAATTTCACTTATTCCTAAGTAAAAGTGAGGCAGTGTAACACAGTGAATATAGAATGAACTTTACCCTTGAGTGCAAGTCTTGCCTCTGACATACACTGAGTGGCCAGGCCTTCTGGGTACCCAGGGCAATGCTTGGAGACGATGTTGTAGAACAGTTTTGGATTTGCATCGATTGAAGGAATTTCTTCGCTATTGGTAGAAGGAAACAACATTTTCAAAACAGATGCAATTTAATCAATCATTTATTTATTAAGTGCCTATTTTCTTACAAAGCAGTGGACTAGGTATAAGATGGTGTTTGCAGAGGGATAGGTATTTTCAAAGCAAAATATTATTAATTAAAAAAATGTTCCTGGGAAGTCAGAATTCAAACTGTAAAAACTTAACATGTCTTTACAGGAATCTGAGTCTATAATAGGGATTTGGAAGAGATTAGGCTAGGCTAGGCTTGACTGGCCTGAACTGAGCTGCTTGCAGAGGCTGAGAACTGAGAAGAAGGAGATTTGAAACCTCCAGTTATCAGAGGGTTTTCTGAAGTTGGTAGCTGTTAGGAAACCTGCAGAATTCTTCTGGATGGTAGAGCATGGGGGGCAGAAGCTGGCACCAGCAGCAGGAGTGGCCCTGAGTAGGGCCTCTCTGAAGGTGCTTGCTGAGACTGAGGAGGAAAGCTGAAGATATCACTGATGTTAAACAAAAGATGGGAAAAGGTGTTACCTGTCAGCTTCTCTGGACTTTCAACTCCTACTCTGTTTCCTTCTAGTTAGAGATAAACAACACCCAAAGTCTTACTTTGAAAAAAAAAGAGAGGTTCTGTTGTCTATATCTTGGAAAGGTTAAAAATCCCCAATCCTATCAGAATATTGGAGAAGTGCTGGGCCATGATGCTCTGTGTGTGTGTGACGAGAGAGAGAGAGAGAGAGAGAGAGAGAGAGAGAGAGAGAGAGAGAGAGAGAGAGAGAGAGAGAGAGAGAAGGAGGGAGGGAGGGAGGGAAGAAGGGAGGGAGAAAGGGAGAGAGAGGGAGGGAGAGACAGTGACAGAGAGAATCAATTAGAACTGAACTTCAAGACTTTCAGGAGAAGTAGAATAATATTTAGAACATTTTATAACTAATAGCATTTCAGATCTAATGATGGATAAAATATACATTTTAAATTTTAATCTCATTTGTGTTTTTTACATTTATCTTAAGTTCTTTTAGAGAGTTGTTATTTTGTGACTCTTGGTCTAAGTTTGCTATCTAAAAATGGAATGGGCTGTTTTAGGAGGTAATATTTCCCTTAACTAGTGGTGTTCAAGCATAATATAGATGAACACTTGTTGGCAAACTTGTGGAATTTATGATTTTGGTTGAAAATTAAGCTGATTTACCTTTCCAAACCCAAGTCAATGATTCTTTGAATCTTAATTCTGCCTTGTATTACAGAATCTCAGCATTGGAAGGGACCTCAGAAGATCTAGACCAACTTATTCCTGAATAAGAATACCCTCTATAATACCTGATAAGTAGTTTAAAAGCCTTTACTCCATTGTGGGATCCACTTTGGATAGCTCTAATTCTCTTAATGTTTTCCTTCTGTCAAGTCTAAATTTGCCTTTTTTGCACTTCTACCCATTACCGTTAGTTCTAGCCTCTTCAGACAATCAGAACAATTCTAATCCCTCATGTGTGAGAGAGTCTTTAAAAATTTAAAAAAAAAAAATTATAATGTTCACCCTCTATTTTCTCTTCTGTAGATAAATGTTACCAGTACCTATAATCAGTCTTCATAAGGCATTTTCTTGAAGCTCTTTATCATCCTGGTTGACCTATTCTGGACACTCTCCAACTCAGAAATGCTCAAACATTCAAGCCATAGTGTGCCAGCCTCCGCTCCACCTGCCCAACTTTTCTCCTAAGTGATGGCACCTAGAAGTGAATTCAGAATCCAGATGTGATCTGACAAGTGCATTCCTAGATGCTGTGCTTCTGCCTGTGTTTGTTTCCCCTTCTCTTTGTAGCCTACAATTAATTACATTAGCTTTTTGGGATTTAAAACATGTCTTTGTGACTTAATACCCATATTACTTTAGTAAGGCCTTTAACCCTGCTGGTCCTGTTTCCTCATCTACAAAATGAAGAGGTTGGGCTAGGTAATTCAAGGTCCTTTCCAGCTCTAATTCCTGTGATTCTGAGTACCATTTTTTTATCTTTGCTTGGCATATCTTTTGTTTGCCCCAAGTCAGCAAAGCTCTCCCCTCCCTCCATCCCTCTTATAACATGGTTAAGTTATTTAAACTGTTTAGTGACCTAGTTTAGTGACCTAGAGATTAACTTTCTTTTAACATATGGAAGAATTTATAAAGATTAAAACACTCAAACAGAAGTGGTTCTTATTAGCAGTGGAAGGCAAGCTGAGGTTCCAGACACTGACCATGGTATGTATTTCTGTATCTAATAGATATCATCTCTGTACCTTTGCACACTGTTCCCCATGCCTAGAATGTACTTCTTTAAATCCTCCTCTGAATACCTGCTTCCCTTCAAAGCTCAGCTCAAATCCTACCTCCCTTATGAGCCTCTTCCTGATTATCTTCTGAGTGTTAATCTCTTCCTCCTCCAGGTAATTACTCTTTGTTGATTTATATGTTTTATGAGACAACCCCCCCCCCCCCCATTTATTCAGTTTTTGTCTTTATATCTCTAGCACCTAGAACCATGTCTGGAATATAGTATCAGTTAATAATTTAGTCACCATGATGCATTTGTTAAGATCCTATTATTTTCCAGGTACTGTCTTAGTGACTCTCTTCCTCTTCAAATTATCTTATGTTCTATATTGGCTATTCCTCTGAGCTTTGAGCCCTTGGTAAATTTGGTAAGTATTTTTCCTGTGAATTTTTTTTTTTTTTTGAGACAATGATGAACCCAAAGACTCCAACATTATGGGATAAGAACTCAGTATTTGACAAAAATTTTTGGGAAAACTGGAAAATAGTACTGCAGAAACTAGGCATAGGCCATATCTAATACTGTATACTAAGATAAGATCAAAATGGATGCATGATCTAGACATAAAAAGTGATAATACAAGCAAATTCGGAGATTAAGGAATAGTTTACTTGTCAGATCTGTGGGGAATGGAAGAATTTATGACCAAGTAAGAAATAGAGAACATTATGAAATGCAAAATGGAAAATTTTGATAAAATTAAATTAAACAGTTTTTGCACAAACAAAGCCAATGCACCCAAGATTGGAAGGGAAGCAGAAAGATGAGAATAAACTTTTACAGCCAATGTCTCTCATAAAAGTCTCATCTCTGAAATATATAGAGAACTGAGTCAAATTTATAAGAATACAAGTTATTCCCCAGTTGATAAATGGTTAAAGGATAAAAACAGGCAGTTTTCAGATATAGATATTAAAACTGTCTATAGTCATATGAAAAAAATGCCTTAGATCACTATTGATCAGAGAAATGCAAATTAAAACATCTGTGAGGTACCTTATCACATCTGTCAGGTTGGCTAACATGATAGAACAGGAAGATGATAAATGTTGGAGAAGATGTGGGAAAATTGGAACACTAATGAATTTTTGGTGGAGTTGTGAACTGATGCAACCATTCTGGAGAGCAGTTGTAATAGCCCAAAGGGCTATAAAAATATGTGCATACCCTTTGATCCAGCAATACCACTACCAGATCTGTATCCCAAAAAGATTATACAAATGGGAAAAGGACCCACATGTACAAAAGTATAGCAGCTCTTTTGTGGTGGCAAAGAACTGGAAATTGATGGGATGCCCATGAATTGGGGAATGGTTAAGCAAATTGTGATATATGAATGTATACTATTGTTCTATAAGAAGTGATGAGCAGGTGGACATCAGAAAAACCTGGAAAGACTGTGCTGAACTGATGCTGAGTGAAATGAGCAGAACCAGGAAAACATTGTAACAACAACATTGTGTAGTGACCAACCTTGACAGACTTAGCTCTTCTCAGCAATGCAATGATCTAAATCAGTTCCAAAAGACTCATGATGGAAAATGCTATCTATATCCAGAAAAAGAACTATGGAGTCTGAATGCAAATTGAAGCATATTATTTTCTCTATTTTGGTTGTTTTTTGTTTTTTTCTTTCTTGTGGTTTTTTTGGTTTGTTCTGATTCTTCTTTCATATGACTAATTGTGGAAACATGTTTAATATGATTGTATATGTATAGGCTGTATCAGATTTCATGCCTTCTTGGGGAGGTGGCAGGAGGGAAATATAGAATTCAAAATCTTACAAAAGTGATTATTGCAAACTAAAACTAAATAAATAAATTAATAAAAAAATAATAAAAAGGAAGTGTTAATCCAGCAGATGGGGAGCAGACTAGACAAGGTGATGATGAAGGTCTTTTCCAATTCAAATGTTGTAATTTGTTTACTTCTTTTTTCGCTCTACTATGTCTTAACATTATATCCCAAGTGGTAAATCTGTTCCTACCTACCTCCTGCTTCAGCTATAGATTTAAAAACTTGTTTTGTTGTCTGTACCATTCTTCCTGATCCTTTATTTGTTAGAGATTTAGATTTTCTGATACTGTTATTAGGTGCCTACTATGTGCTTTAAAGGGCACATGCAAAGTTACCCTTATAGATCCTAGTTTTGCAAAGACAAGAGAAATAGTCCTTGACCTTGAGAAACATATTCAACTGAATAGTGACATTTATATATTGCTTTCAGGTTAATGGAGTGCTCTATATACATTATCTCATGTGATTCCTGGACCAACCTTGTATATAAAATAGGGATGAAAATCTCTGTGTATGTGTGTATCTGAGTGTGTGTAAATACTCAAACTGAAAATTTAACAATTGGCTTGAGAGTCAATTTCAGCTGGCTCTTGCACATTTCTGGACACAATCGTAACTTTACTTTATGAATATAATTTTGCTAGCTATTTGGAAGGTAGATTGAACAGAAGAGAGGGTGAAAGCAGGGAGAGCAAGTAGTAGTCTATTGCAGTAGCCCAGGTGAGATGTGATAAGGACCTAGACTAGGGTGGTTGTGATGTGTGGTGACAAGCAATGGATGGGAGAGATGGTGAGGAAATGTAATTGATAAGGCTTGGCAGTTAATTGTATGTGTGTTAGTGTGAACGAGAGTGAAGAGTACAGCATGACTGCAAGGTTATAAATCAGGTTGAGGAGAAGAATGGTAGGGCCTTCAAACAGTAGAAGAATGCTAGGAGAAGGTATGGTTCTGGGGAGAGATCATGAGTTCTGTTTGTACATGTTGAGTTTAATATGCTATGGGGCATCCAGGAAGAGATATGCAGTAGGCAGTTGTGACACTGGAGCTTAGGAGTGATGTGAGAATTGATTGTATAGATTTTGGCGTTATTTGCATGAAGAGGATACTTGAATCCATGGGAGCTAATGAGATTACCAAGAAAGAGTATAAAGAAATAAGAGGAGAGATACTTAGATATCATCGGGGAACTGGACAATGACCCCAGCAAAGGATACTGAGAAGTATTAGTTAGATAGAAAGAGAGCCATGATGCAGGAAAAAAAGAATATCTAGAAAGGGGAGGGGAGGAGTGGTAGTCAAAGATGTTAAATACTGTGGAAAGATTTAGTGGAAAAGAGGCTGTTGATGATGTTGGAGATAGCACTTTCTGTTAAAGAGTGAACATTTAAGTCACATTGTTCATGAAGAACGAGTTTTGTGAATTGTAAAGTGGTCTACAAATGTCAGCTATTATCATTGTCACCATCATCATCAACAGCATCATCATTTTCTGTCTTTTAAGAATAATTCCTTATAGCATCATAGGATTTAGAGTAATTTAAAGATCTAGTCAGATGCCTTCATTTTAGAGATGAGAAAACTTAGACTAAGAGACTAGGTGGTATACCCCAAGTCATACAGGTAAGTGACAGAACTTGGATTTTAAACTAGGTCCTGAATCTTTTCTTTACTCAGATGCCTTCTATACTGGTTTTCTTAATGGCTGTGTTAATTATAGAAAAAAAAAATGAAAGTAGATACAAATTCCTGAATATGGGCATACTATTATACAAACTTCTAAAATGTGAATTCAAATTAAGTAGAGTAAAAAAGGCTCATTCGCCCCCCTTCCCAAAGATATGTTGTCTGTCTATCTATCTTTCTATCTCAAGCATCTTGCCTTATATATATATATATATGTATATATATATATATATATATATATACAAAAATATATATACACATACACACACATATATATGTACACACACATATATATATATACATGAGGCAAGGTGCTTGATTTTAAAAAAATTTATCATGGTTAACAACATGTAAATAGTAAAAGTTTTTGAAATTTCTTTTAATTTTGATCAGGAATGTTATATCTATGTTTCCTGTAAATGGCCGAATCTTGTATTACCCTCTCCTCTGAACAATGAGCCAGCTTTCATCGATAGAGCTTTTGTTACAACCATTCTCTTGTAAAAGAACCTAATCTTGTTGCCAAATGAAATTATAGGGTCTGTTTGCTTCATTTTTTCTCTTTATTTTTGCTTTTTTTTCTTGCTGTTTTCAGGAAATAGCTTAGATTCCTCTTCCTGATGTTGGTCTTGAGTGTTAATATTGCTCTGAGTTCCTATTTTCAGGGTTTCAAAATAACACTTTAAAAAATTATGACAAGTTTCAGCTTGCAAGAAATGTGTATGCATAAAATTATAATGCAACTGTTGGCCCAGCTTTAATTATTGCTGATAGTAAGCATTTTTCATTTTATTTTGTTAACCCAGTTTTAGGAAAGAAAAGCCCATAGGAGTTGTTTTCTGCATTTAATAGAAATGTTAACTTTGTGAGCTGTAAGAGTTGGCATGTTCATCAGCATTTTATTATATATATGTTGTTTTAATATTTCAAACTCATTCATTATGAGTGTTGTATTTTTATTGGAACTTCACCATTGTTTTCAATAATTAGTTTAATATATGTATCTAAATGCAAGTTTCTGCCAACATTAAAATGACCTAAGGCAAAATTAGTGCACTTAGTTTTGATGCAGAGATAATCCTTGTGGAAAATATTATTTAGCAATTAGCTATATAGAAACAGAGCCTGCTGCACATCTAAAAATAGTTCAAGCCTTTCATGTTTTTCAGTTGAATTAAAGGTACAAAACAGAGTATGACATGATTATAAGTTTACATTTTTTTCCAAGAAGAAGACAAATGAAAATATATAACCTCTAATTCAAATGTTTATTAAGTCATCTTTGTGCTAGTTTTGGTTGAGATACAAAGATAGTTACTTTTTTTCCTTCAAAATAATTATGATATAATCTGTCACCAAAAGAAGCTGATCATTTGGTAAAGCTGGATCTGTTTTTTTCACAGAGGGCCACAGGATCAGAAATTCACCTGTGTGGACCTAAGCAATTTTTAAAAGCACAGTTACAAGTTTAGAGCACAGTCTGCTGTCATGACAGCTGGCAGCAAGTCAGTTAGTTGGCCAGTTGCTGTGGGATAGTGTGTAAGGTAACATTCCCTTTGCTGAAAATCTCCAATGGGCTGTAGAATGGGGCCAGGTAGGTAGCATTTGGCCCTCAGATTGCATGTTTGAGGCTCAGTTTGGTAGATACACAGTCTACATTCATGTGATACTTTAGGGTTTACAGCAGCCCTTTGAGATAGTTTATTATTCCTTTTTTACAAATGAGGAAACAGATTCAGAGAGACGATGGTCAGACAGCTGGCAGATGTTGAGCTTTCTGACTGAGCTCAGTACTTTTCTCTTTTTTTGTTTTACTTTTTACTATGCTGTGCAATATCAGACAGGATATCATACAAATAGAATGGGAACAGTTGTGTTCTAGAATTTAGCTACCTCTTCGAGTTTCCAGTTTCACTCTTCTTCCCTCCCCACCTTTTAGGGAAAAAAAAAGCTAGAATTTATGTCGTACCTACTATGTGCTAAGCAACGTGTTGAGTCTTCATCTTATGCTCACAGGAATCCTGGGACGCAGGTTATATTATTATCCTCATTTTTACAGATGAAGTAATTGAAGCAAATAGAGGTCAAGTGACTTGCCCAAGTTCATACAGCTATTCAGGGTCTTGATGCTGGATTTGAACTTGGGTTGGATTCCAGACCCAGACTATCCAGTGAGCCTATTCACCAACTCTAAAAATTGTGACAATCTTATTGCCTTTCTCTAATCCTATCCCATCACTCATCTCGCCTTATCACCAATAGCAGTCTGTCAATTCTTTCAGTACTCTGGAACAGTGGTTCACAAAGTGTGGTCTGGGAGTTTCTGAGACCCTATCAGGAGATCCACAAGGTCAAAACTATTTTTTTTTTAGTTAAAAAAAATTTAGACAAATGCCAGAACACGAATACAGAACAGAGGAAAGAAACAAAAACATCTCATAAACTTATATATTGGAACTTAAATACAAAGTTAGAATAAAAAAAGTCATGTGCATAGCAGAACATAAGAGAGGATTCAAAATATGTAACAATAAATTTTCATTTCAAGAAAGACTGTATAATAAATGATACATGTTGTATTGGGAATTTTCATCTTTGCCTCATTATGAGTTTTCTTTTGCTCTCTGCTGTGCACTTTTTACTTTGTTCCTTTCTTTCCCTCCCCCACCCTTCCAGCAGGCCACAATAAAGTCTAGATGCCTTTTCCAGAGCTATAGATATATACATATATACATGCATATATAGACATACTTTCCCAAACATATTCTACCCCTGATTTTTGTTTTTATGTTTGTGCCTATCTCTTATTTCCTGTTGCTCCTGCCTCCTCTACTTTACTTCTCTCCACGACCTTGCCTTCCTATTACTTGCCTACCCCTGTCCAAGGATGCTTCCCCTATTCCCCCATTCCCATAAATCTAAACAACTTTCTATACCCCGCTTTTACCTGTTCCCTCATTCTCCCCTCTAAAGATCCCTCTCTTGTCCTCTCCCCCCACCCTGCCCATGCCCTACCATTTTATTTCTTCTTAATTTTAAAGACTTTTATACTCTTCTAAATATATATGTATTGTTCCCTCTTAAACCCATTCCTGATGAAAGTAGGTTACCAGAACTAAAAGCCCTCCTCCCCTCTCTAATTCCTCTGTATCAGTTCTTCCTCTTGAACCTCATTTGTAAACAATAATTACTCTTTTTAGCTGTTCCTAAATGGTCTTACTTTTAAAATTCATATATAAAAGCAAAGAGTCTGTCCTTATGAATCCCTTATAATCAGTCTTGGGTATGTACCTTATATTTCTCTTGGTTCTTATATGTCGAATCTTCCATTAAGCTCAAGTGTTTTTTTGTTTTTTTTTTAACAAAGTCTTGAAAGTGTGAGAGTTTCTCAAATGTCAGTTTTTTTTTTTTCAATTCGCGATAATACTTTACAAGGTATAATATTTTTGGCTAGAGCCCTAGTTCTTTTACTCTTCGATATATTGTGTTCCAGGACCTGAGTTCCTTTAATGTCTTTGCTGATAGGTTTTGTGTGAGTCTAATTCTGGCACCACCATATATAAATTGTTTTAATCTTGATGCTTTTGATATTTTATCCTTGAGCTGGGGGTTTTGGAATTTGACTATGGTATTCCTATGAGTTTTCCTCATAGGATGTCTTTTAAGTGGTGATTGATGGATTTTTTCTATTTCTACTTTCCCCCTTATTCTACTGCTTCAGGACAATTTTCTTTAATTATTTATTGTATTATTGTATCAAGATACTTTTTTTGATCATAACTATCAGTCTGATTATTTTTGTATTGTTTCTTCTTGATCTATTCTCCAAATCTGTTGTTTTTCTTGTAAAATATTTTACTTTCTCTTCTTTTTTTTCATTACTCATATTTTGATTAATTATTTCTTGATCTCTTATAATTTTGCTGGCTTCACTTTGCCCAATTCCAATTTTTAAGGTGACATTTTCTGTTGGGATTGGAAGCTCAATTCCGTGTGGACAGTCTCGGCGGGTAAAGGTGGGAGCTTCTAAATCTTAGAGCTCTCACGAGACCCCCCCAGGAAACGGCAGGGGATCGAGGTGAACCGAGCTATCTCGAGTAATTCCGCCTCTTCCCGTGAGAAACGTGATGGGAGAGAGATCTCCCCGCCCTCGAGATTGTCCCGGATCTGGGCACACCTAGTTACCTAACAGCACGGTATTCAGATGCAAACTATGCGGCTGAAGGTTAAGTAGGATTGAGGAAGCCTGAAAGCTCTCTTAGCACGTGAGGAGCCAAGAGGACAGTAGGCTCCGGTTCTCTTCTCTCTCCCCTCCCCCTCTCTCCCCGCTTGTACTTCTACTTCCAATCCCTTAAGATCTTAGCCTCCTTAGGAAATCTCCCCCTCTTCCTCCTAAGGAAGACCCCCCTGCACTTGTAACCGAGACCCTGAAATAAAGCTCAACCCTGAAATAAAGCTCAACCCTTGTTCGACTCTGGAACGTCCTTTCTCTCATATGAGCATCCGGTTTTGGCCAACCGAAGACCTCGGAGGTGAGGTAAGAAGACTCGGGTAGCCCACACAGGCCTCTAGGCCTGGCAATTTTCTTTCTTAAGATTTTGGATCTCCTTTTCTAATTGGTTGACTTTCCTTTTATTGCCTTCTTGTTTTTCTTGGATTATTCTTTTTTTTTTCTTTAGTTTTTCCCCTATCTCTGTCATTTGAATTCTTAAGTCTTTTTTAAGATTTTCTATGAATTCCTTTTGGGCAGGTGACCATGTGACATTACTCTTTGGAGGTGTCTTTACTTCAGTATCCTCCTCTGAAGATGAACCTTGGTCATCTCTGTTCCCTAATAGCTTTCTATGGTTGGATTCTTTCTCCTTTGCCTGTGCATTTTTTGTGGCAATAGTTTAATTTTTGTAATCACCTCTAGACCTGGGGTATGGGAAATGGTGCCTCTTGCCCCAGATCTTCAGTTCTCCTCTCTAGCCTAGAACCAAAACCAAACCTCCTACCGCCTGTAAGTGTCCACAGCCAGGGGCTTTCTGTCTTACTGCTTCTGCACCCATGTGCGTGTGCTGATCCTTTCTCGCTCACACTGCTCTTGGTAGCACAGCTGGGTCTGGTGTTCCATATTAGCAGAGGTTCCTTCAATCTTCTGGGTCTCAAACACTCAATACCCCTCACTATCCTAGGGGTGAAAGTTCCTGTGACTGGGGCCTGGGCAGCCTCTCAAACCAACTAATCCTAGGGCTTGCTGCCAGTTGTTAAAATGGAGCCTAGCCTGAAGGTGTTTACTCTTTCCTGGGACCAAACCTTGTCCTGGGATTTTTCTTCTGATCTTCTCAAATTGTCCCAGGAAGACTCAGGTTGTACCCCTATCCTTATTTATCTTCACCCACACTTTGTTCACCCCAGGGTGCTTTTTAACTTTTTTGTGGAAGAAAATCTTGAGTACTTGGAATTTTCTGACCTACTCTACCATTTTCCCAGAATTCTCTCCCCAAAACTATTTTCATAGTAATGCTAAGATGTTTTAATTTATAACATAGTTAATATTGATAAATATAGCCCACATAAACAAAAATTTTTTGATTCCTCAGTAAGTTTTTTGGAAAATAGTTTGAGAACCATTACTCTAGGACAGGGGTGGGGAACCTGCTCTGGGGCATAGTTTGTCTGGGTCTAGTGGGATGCCACCAGACTGTATGATTCAGAAAGTGTTCTGGCTTTGCAGACAGAGGATGGTTGAAATGCTGCCTCTGTGAACTTGGGCCAGTCGGTTAACCTCCCTAGGCTTCAGTTTTTCTCTCTCTCTAAAGTTTTATAGGGAATGATGTAAAGTTCTAAATTTGGTTTACTGGAATCAGCTACTCAAATATAAGTTGTAGGAGGTGAGACCTGACAATCTTGGAGTTTTAGCAGACTGAAAACTAAGTCAACAATGTGATATGGCAGCTAAAAAAGCTAATTCTCTCTTAGCATGCCGTAAGAGAAACATAGTGTCCAGAACGAGGTGGGGATCAAAGTTTTGAGTCAGATTATATCTGGACTACTTGTATTTGGTTCTGGGCACCACAATTTAGAAGGGACACATATGAGCTGGAGTGTGTTTAGAACAGGTGGTCAGGATGGTGAAAGGCCTGAAGAACCTACCATCTGAGGATCAGTTGAAAGAATTGAGGGTATTTAGCCTGGGGAAGAGAAGAAGACATGGATGGGTGAACTGTCTTTACCCTTTGAAGGGTTGCCAAAGGGATCATGGGTTAGATTTATGCTGCATGGACCCAAAAGACAGAACTAGGAGTAGTGGACAGTAGTAGATTTAGTCTTGATATAAGGAAAATATCTTAATAATTTTAGCTGTTGATAAATTGAACAGTTTTCTTTCAGAGATAAAAGATTCCTTCTTAGAGAAAGTCTTCAAACAGATTGGGGGAGCACTTGTTAGAGATGCTGTTGAAATGACTTTAGCTAGGCATGGATTGGTTTAGATGCTATCAGGTGACTTTTAATTCTTTTTGTGATTTTATGAAAACTGTAGAAGCAGTACTCACAAAGCAAAATAAGACATAAGGAGTGAGTGATTACTTTTGTCTGGGGGGAATGTATTCCAGGTAAAGTGGATGATATGAGCAAATATTTAGAAGTAGAAAAGGGAAGGATGAATTTGGAGAATACTAGTTCAGTTTAGCAGGATTTTAGAGTATATGAAGGAGGAGAATGTGTTAGTTGGGACATGTAAGTTGGAGCCTGACTGTGGTTTTTGAATACCAACAGTAAGGACGTTGAAATTTGTTCAGTAGCTAATAGAAAATATTTGGATGGATTTGAGCAGGGAAGTAATCAGAGCTGTAAATCAGGAAGGTTGGTCTGGTAGTGGTATTTAGGGTAGAAGGGAATAGGGGAACTCCATGCTAGTTTAATAACTGAAAGAAAAAGCCAAAAGGTTTAACTAAACTGAATAGCCTCAAAAAAATCAGCCCATGATCAGTATGGTCAGATTTTGTATAGGTAGCATCTGATTCCACTAACACTTTCACTTCCCATTTCTTTACTCTAAGTTGGCTGCTGATAGTCTGTATTATTGGTGTTCTCTGATATACTCAGTGCTTGGTTTATCTGAAGAAATCTGTGAGGGAATTTGTGGATGCAATTTTTTTCCATTCTTTGATTTATCAACCCCATCAATATTGGCCTCCCCTTTATTTTAGCTCTAGTTAGATCAGAAATTAGTTGCTATTTGGAGATGGAACTACAGTTACCAGCAGTTGCTATAGTTAGTGCTCTTTGCTACTTCCTTCATCCAGTATTGGTCCAGGTGGACAGAAGATTAGGCAGCAAAATTGGCACCTACCTCATTACCTGAAATTGAGGTTGACTTCACATCTGGCTGGATTAGTTAAAATTCTATCTTCCCTAGATCAAAACTGAACATAACTTTCAACCATAGACCTATGAAGACCAGCAGATTAAACTATGTTAATTCAAGGAGCTTAAATGGGTGGTTGGAACTCTGGGTTGTTTGTGACTCTTCAGTCCAGTCAGTTTCCTAGGGCTAAGAAGACCACTGAATCTAGACCACTGGTTTGATTCCTTTTTGGTACTTTTGTTTATTTCCAACCTCTATTCTGCCCCATTTTGTCACTTAATTGGGCATGAGGGAATTGAGTAAGAGTGGATGATTTTTGCAAATCTATCACTGCTATTACAATAAAAAAGTCTCTCTTTGCCTCCACTATCCCTTCCATCCCCAATTTTTCTTTTTCTTAAAATAAGTATTTATTGATTATGATGTTTCATCATCTGTTTCCCCCATGTTCCTCCTTCTTCCCCCTGAGAGTTATCCCATATAACAAAAAATGTCCAGTGCTTTCTGATAATTATGCTACAAGTAGTCAACAATATTAGTATCTTCTGAAATCCTCATTAAGAAATTTTTTTTTTATGTGTTTATTTTGTTGGTTGTGGACATTTTAGGTCAGAGTGCTTAGCTTGACAAGTATTGGAAGAGAACAGATTTTTCTCAAAATGCATTCATGCTATGTTATTATCCTGCTTTATCTGAGCATGCAGATTATATATGGTAGTATTAAAGCAACATCTTTTAATTTCCCAAGAAGTAGAACTGTCCAAAAATGGGATGAGGTATGTCAGGGTATAATGAGTTCTCTGTCACTGGAGATATTTGAGTAGAGGCTAAATAGCTATTCATCAAGATGTTGTAGACTAGCATTCAGAGTAGAGATTGGATCACATAGCTTGACAGAGTCCCTTATAATTCTGAATCTGTGATTTTATGTAGCATCCATTCTCTTTGGATGTATTTTGGTAATTTCCCTCTGTAATGATATATTTCTGGTAAAATGTATTAAGCAGAGGAGAAGACAAAGTGCATTCCAGGCATGGATGACAGCTTGCACAAAGACAAGGAGATTGGAGAGAGGGAGGGAAGGAGGGAAGAAGGGAGAGAGGGAGGGAGGGAGGGAGGGAGAGAGAGAGAGAGAGAGAGAGAGAGAGAGAGAGAGAGAGAGAGAGAGAGAGAGAGAGAGAGAGAGAAAGAGGAAAAGGGTGGAGGAGGTAATACAGAACCTTGGTTGACACTTGTGCTTTGAGGCCAGTAGGTGGATCATGAAACATTAAAGGAAAGACTAAGAAGAACAATTAGGAAGGGAATCTGGAAAGAACAGCATCCAGGAAACCAATGGGGAGAAGATGCCAGAAGGAGAGGGTGGCCATTCTGCTCTTGGCCCTAACGATCTAGTGGTCTAAAGTTTAAGGTTAATAAAAGGATTTCTTCTGTGAAGTTTAGATTCAGTCAAAGGGCTGCACTTGAGGACTTAGAAAACAACCACTCTCAACTAGATAGACTTTTGGGATGTTGTATGTCCCTACTGTCTTCTTAAACATTTTATTTTACTTAACATTAGGTGAGTCTTCATATATTGATGATTCATAGAGTATGATTTTTTTTCTGTTTCTAAGGTATTTGTGGAAGCTTTTTCATAAGTTATTATAGAGGTATGATTAAAACACTAATTATGTCCATGTGACAAATTCTTAGACTAATTTTAAAATACAGAATTAATTGAAAATGTAGCTAATTAATTTTTGTGTTAGATCATGGCATTCATGAACTCCAGTTCACAGATTCCTGGGTCTGTCCCATTAGCTTCCCTCTGGTCATTATTGATTGTACCTTGAACTCTAGCCATCTCCCAAACAGGTACTGTTGGCTGCAGTGGGAAACAAAACATGATGCCACACATGGGTATTGGAAAGAAAACTGGATTTGAGGACAAATTCAAACCCAGATGTCTGAGTTTGAATCCTTTCATTTTTACATACTGGCTGTGGCAATAACTTTGGGCAAGTTTTTTTTTTTTTTTTGACCATTCTGAGCTTCAGTTTCCTAATCTGTAAAATAAAGACAGTGCCTTAGATGATCTATATTTCTTCTAGTTCTAAATGCTATTATGATCGTGTGTGTGTGTGTGTGTGTGTGTGTGTGTGTGTGTGTGTGTGTGTGTTTGGCTTAGTTTAAGGGTAAGTATCTTGTGTTATAATGGATGACTTGTTGTAAATGCATTCCTTACTCTTAAAAAAACACACCAAAAAAATCCAAAAAAACCCAGCTCAGAGCTCAGGTCCCCCTGACCTAAAGGAAATAGTGCCCTCTTCACATGTAGAAGATACATAATTTTATGAATTTTATCTCCTGGCAATTCCAATAAATAAGCAGTGCAGCACTGATTTTTGGCCACAAGAGGTTGCTGATAGAACATATTTTGATGGTTTTTCTTTTCAATGAATGAAAGGAACTGTGAGCTATTCTAGCATATTTGATAGCCAATGTGCTTATTTTTAAAAGTTGATTGATATTTAAATGGTAAAATGCCCATATATTTCATGAGTATCCATTATGACATACAATGGATGTGTTTGTTAAATACATATTTCCTTTGTGTAAAATGATACTAAATGGATTGGGCTCTTGCATTATAATGAACTGCTGAATAATCACACTTTTAATTTTCTGGTTTATTGTCCCCTGAAGTGGACTGCTGTAGTAAGTCATAGAAAAGCTCACATAAACCAAAGTTCCTGTTTTAATGTGATTACTGTTTTTATTTGCAGTCAGTCATTTTAGAGGGAATTTGTTGTACTTAAATCTTTATTTATTATTTCATGGTTGCAAGAAGGCTAATGCTTGCTCTCTTGACAGATAACTGTTCTTCACCTCCCACCCCACACCACCAAATGCAACAAATCATATTGATTCATATTCTTTTTTTCTTATTGAAGGTAAGGGCATGAGGTATTACTTTAGATTAAACTTCAAACAAATAATTTAAAGGCTTTTGAAGGATGATTGTTTGTGCTTTATAGACCTTGCAAAATCCTTTCCCACCTTCCTGATCTAATTGACTTATAAAGATGCTTAGCATTTGTTTTGGATATGTACATTCAATGCACATGAATTCGAAGGGCATTACACATTAATAAAAATATTCGCAAAACTAATTATCCCATAATGCTAACAGCTTTTGGGGCAGGCAGATGGTGCAGTGGATGTAGTGCCAGGCCTAGTGTCAGGAAGACCTGAGATTAAATCTCGTATCAGCCATGTGACTTTGGAGAAGTTACTTAATCCTTTTTGCCTCAGTTTCCTCATCTGTAAAATGATCTGGAGAAGGAAATAGCAAACCACTCCAGCACCTTTGCCAAGAAACTCCCAAATGGGATCCAAAAAATTGGATGTAATGGAAAATAACAGGATAACAACCAGTGATTTCTATTTATACTATTGTTTTTTCCTTATAGCAACCCTGTGATATGGGTAGTACAGTTATTTTTCTCTGTCTCATTAAATATTTCCCAATTACATTAAATTTTTTTAACATTCATTTTTTTAAATTTTGAGTTGCAAATTCTCTCTCTGCCTCCTGCCCCTCCCGGCCCCTGGAGAAGGCAAGCAATATGATAGTGATTATACGTGTGAAGTCATGCAAAACATATTTCCATATTAGCCATTTTGTGAAACAAAACACACAAAAAACCCTAAGAAAAATAAAGTAAAAAAGATAGTTTTAATCTGGACTCCAGATTCATCAGTTTGTTCTCTGGTGGTGGAAAGTGTTTTCCAGTGTTAGTCCTTTGGAATTGTCATGGATCGTTGTCTTGATCAGAGTAGTAAAGGGTTCCACAGTTGGTCCTTCTTACAGTGTTGCTGTTACTGTTAGTACAGTGATTATTAACTCCATGTTACAAATGAGAACACTGAGGCCCATAAGTAATTTGTGTAAAATGACACAGTGTTTTACCCAGTACAGGTCTTCACACTGCTTAAGTCCACGGCTTACTCTGCTACATATGTGTAGCCTCTTGTTAGGGAAAGTGGATAAAACCTAAAGACACTGAGTGATTTTTGGGATATTACTGAAGGAAGAATAAGTTGTGAAAGTGAAATTGCAGGCATTTTATTTAGCACTAACCTTGATGCTATGTGAGGGGTATTTTTGTGTATGTAGAAACTATACTTCCCCCAGCTGCTTAAGATTGTAATTTAATTAAATTAAGTTCACAAGCATCTATTAAATGCCTACCATATGCCAACATCTTAGACATATCCTGGGGATATAAAACCAAAAAGCAATATAGCCCCTCAACTCAAAGAACTTTGAGTTCTTTGAGTGGGAGCCCAATATGTGGAATAAGACACAAAAAAATAAGTATGTTATCATATTGAATAAATATGTTGTCAAAGTTGAATGTAATTCATTTCACAAAATATTTATTAAATGCCTCTATGAACAAAGCACTGGGCTGAGGCTGTGGTATACAAAGAAGAAAAGTGATTCAGTCTGTACTCAAGGAACTCAAAAGGTACTTGGAGGGGGTTAAGGGATGAGGTGAGGGTAGGTGCATTTTTGCACATGAATATGGCATAAAGTAGCCTGGGATAAAGGAGAGATTCAGATAAAGAAATTAGTCTGGGATATTTGAGGAAAAGATTACTTGCCCGGGACAAGGTGGGTAGGGTAAGGTTAGAACTTGGGGAAATGTTTCGTGGAAGTGGTGGTACCTGCACTTAGCTTTGAAAAAGATGATTTGGACAGGCAGAGAATTCATCCTTTTGGGACAGGGAAAGTTCCTGTACTTAGGTCAAGAATGAGAAAGTGGGACTTACCCATTCTACTTCTTAGTGAGATGAATGAAAAACCCAGGAGACAGAATTTCTGGGTAATTAATAATCAGTTTATTAATTGAGCTAGCTAATAGTAAATTGAGTGATTGAGAGTGGTTCTCACTAATGGAGAAACTGAATGCCTTAATATGCTTTTAGAAAAGTGGGGGCTTCTGACAGGTAAAGATCAACAGTTCAGGAGAGAGTGGACTTTCAAATGGGAGGGAGGTGGGCTGAAAGCCCTCAGCCCCTCCTGCTGAGAATGGGTCTTGATCATGAAACTCAGTGACTTCCAGCAATCTGGACAAAGGAATCCATCTCTACCCAGACCAGTCTTATTGGTTTTCTCCTTCATGAACTGGGTTGCTCTAAACTTCAATGGAGGATTGCAAGGATACATTTCATGCTTTGGGGCTGAAATTCACTTAGATTAGACTCTGTTTACCCTCTAAACAGGAGAAGGTCTTCCAGTTGGGTGAGGTCCTGCCCAAAATTGAACACCGTTCAGGAGGATTTGGGCAGTCTCATCTGTCAGTCTTGTCCTTCAGGAACTGGCTTGAAGGACCTATAGGGGCTGGTCTTTGAATGAGAAAATAAGGGGAAAAAATCTTAATGCTAATTTAGTAATTGGTTATTAATATAATAGAAATTAATCACTTCTGTCAGAGTATTGAAAGTTTAATGACTCAGATATCCTATGAGGTCTCTTTTGAATACAGTGTGATTTGATGATGTTGATTCCTCCCTGAAATTGTTCTACAGTTTTTTATTGTTTTAGGAATTCAAGTTTAGATTTAATATTATTTTTTTTTGTCCAATTCCCTAATTTTATTTAAAATTTTTTTCAGTCAGCAAGAATCTGTTTTCTTCTTCTCCAACTCATCCCCCATACCTCCAACTGAGAAATAAAAACAGAATATTTGTTACGAATGTGTATTGTCAAGCAAAAAGAATTTCTGCATTGACCATGTCAAAAAAAAAAAAAAATCTCATTCTGTACTCTGAGTCCTTTATCCCTGTATCAGGAAGAGGTCAGTGGTGTATTTTATCATGTCCTCCAGAATCAAGATTGATTGTTATACGGATCACCATTTCTAAGTCTTTTAAAGTTCTCTTTTATAATGTTGCCATAAATTTTCTCCTGGTTCTGCTCATTTCCCTTGGAATCAGTTCACATAAGCCTTGCCATGTTTCTCTGAAACTGTCCCCTTCCTCATGTCTTACAGTACAATAGTATTCTATCATGTTCGTATATCATGACTTGTTCTGCCATTCCTCAGTTAATGATCACCTCCTCAGTTTTCAGTTCTTTGTCACCACACAAAGAGCTTGTATAATTGTTTTTACACGTCCTTAGGGTTTCTTTTGCTTAGGACTAATCTGTCTCTTCCTCTTATTTCCCCATCTCCTTTTTCCCCTCTCCTGCTGAGTGAAATGTATTTCCCAAATCTGTATGTGTATGTTTTATGTGTGTGTGTGTGTGTGTATGTGTTCTCTCCTTTGACCACTCTGTATGAGAGTAAGGTTTAAGGGTTTAAGGTTTAAGGTTTAAGGTTTAAGACCTGTTTGTCCCACCCTTTCCTCTTTGATGTATAAACTTCTGCATGCACGCACTGATTATGTGTGATAATTTGCAGGAAATATAAGCTACGCACACACACATGAGACTCCCACAATTCCTCCAAACATATCCATAAAACACATCAGCAAGGGGAAAAGAATTAACATTTAGATAGCACCTACTATGTGCTGAGTGCTATGCTAAGCACTTTATAAATATAATCTCAATTACATTCTCATCAGAAAAAACAAACGAGCAAACAGCTAATCATTTTTCCAACAAAGGTCAACATAGAGAGACATGACAGAGAGGGTTTTTGGACACTAAGGTCTAGTTTTGCATGTTGCATTCCAATGCAGGGAGAAGCTGTTTATCCACAGTTGCAAGCTATGATGTACAAGTACTCCTCTTTGCCTGGGACTGTGACCCAGGTCTCTGATCCAGATCAGATGCAACAGAGTCCTGCACCAAGTGCCAGCAATGGGATCTCTGAAATTTCCTTCTGATTTGTGATCTGAGAGTCCCAGAAGCTGTTACTGTTGATTCAGTTACCCTCAAGGCCTGCCCTGGCTTGCCAGGAGCTGCCTCTCACTGTCTTGCTGCAGCATTGCCTGTACTAGATTGCACAACACTGTCACCTCAGTGTGACAGCCCTTTCCTGCTGACCTCTTAAATTGTCTAAGGCCAGAAAATTGTTTCACCCTAACCTCTGCAGCTCCAGAATTGATTTGGAAGAGTTATTTAAAGTTATTTGGAAGGGAATTTGGGAGAGCTCAGTTGAGTTCCTGCCTTTTCTTCTCCATCTTGGCTCCACCCCAACTTAATATGCTTGTTAATTTTTTTTAGCTTTACATTTATAATTTATTTATTTTTTCAGTTCTCAACATTCACTTCCACAAGAATTTGAATTCAAAATATTCTCCTCATCTCTCCTCCCACCTCACCCCCGAACAGCATGCACCCTATCCACCCCTTCCTCCAGTCTATCCTCTCTTCTATTACTCCCCCCCCTTCTTTCATCCCCCTTCCCTCTATTTTCCTGTAGGGCAAAATAGATTTCTACATTCCATTGCCTGTACATCTTATTTTCCAGTTGCATGCTAAAACACTTTTTAACATTCATTATTAAAACTCTGAGTTCCAGATTCTGTCCCTTCCTCCCTCTCCACCCACCCTCATTGAGAAAACAAGCAGTTCATTATAGGTCATACATATATAACAATGCAAAACACTTCCATAGTAGTTATGTTGCAAAAGACTAACCACATTTCCCTCTGTCCTGTCCTGCCCTCCAGTTATTCCATTCTCTCCCTTGACCTGTCCTCCCACAATAATATTTGCTTCTGATTATCCCTTTCCCCACCCAATTTGTGGTCCCTTCTATTATAACATATTAGCATATTGGAGTCATAATGTATTGTCATGTCAAAGAATAGACATGACAATACATTAGACATGACAATACATTATGACTCTAATATGCTAATATGTTATAACTCATAATTCACTCAATCTCTAGTGCTGGAAGTTTGAGTTCTCATTTCTCTGCCCCTATTCTCTTTATGGTTTATTTGCATGTATAAAATAGTAAGGAGAAATAAGAAAGAAAACATCTACTTATTTCCATGAAATATGTTTCCTATATTTGAAAGTCACAATTTAACTCTGATCTTTTCAACAAGAATGCTTAGAAATCCTCTGTTTCATTGAATTCCACTTTTCCCCCTGAAGGATTATACTCAGTTTTGCTGGGTAGGTGATTCTTGGTTTGAATCCTATGTCCTTTGACCTCTGGAATATCATATTCCAATCCCTTTGATCCCTTAGCATAGAAGCTGCTAGATCTTGTGTTATCCTGATTGTGTTTCCATGATACTTGAATTGTTTCATTCTGGCTGCTTGTAATATTTTCTCCTTGACCTGGGAACTCTGGAATTTAGCTGCAGTATTCCTAAGAGTTTTTCTTTTGGGATCTCTTTCAGGAGGTGATGCATAAATTCTTTCCATTTCTATTTTACCTTCTGGTTCTAGAATATCAGGGCAGTTTTCCTTGATAATTTCTTAGAAGATAAAGTCTGGGCTATTGTTTTGATCATGGTTTTTATGTAGACCAGTAATTTTTAGATTATCTATTTTCCAGGTCAGTTGTTTTTCCAGTGAGATATTTCACATTGTCTTCTGTTTTTTCATTCTTTTGATTTTGTTTTATAATTTCTTGGTTTCTCATAAAGTCATTGGCCTCCATCTGCTCCATTCTAATTTTTAAAGGACTGTTTTCCTCAGTGAGCTTTTGAATCTTTTCCATTTGGCCAATTCTACCTTTTAAAGTATTCTTCTCCTCATTGCCTGTTTGGGTTAGTCTCTTTTTAAAGATGTCATTTTCTTCAGCATTTTTGGGGTCTCCTTTAGGAAGCTGTTGACTTGCTTTTCATGATTTTCTTGAATCGCTCTCATTTTTCTTCCCAATTTTTTCTCCATCTTTCTTATTTGATTTAGAAAAGTCTTTTTGAGCTCTTCCATGGCTTGAGACCATTGCATATATTTTCTAGAGGCTTTGGATGTAGAAGCCTTGATCTTGCTGTCTTCCTCTGATGGTATGCTTTGCTCTTCCTCATCTGATAGGATGGAAGAAAATACCTTTTCACCAAGAAAGTAACCTTCTGTGGTCTTATTTTTTTCCTCCTTTTTGGGCATATTCCCAGCCAGTTACTTGACTTTTGAATCCTTTGTCAAGTGGAGGATATACTCTAGGGACCTATATGTTCTCAGTTTCTCTAAGGTGGCACAATCAAGGGAGAGTTTCCTCTTCTCCTGGCCTGAGCTTTGATCTGTGAGCAGCCAAAAGCACTCTTTTCTGCCCTGGAACTGCAATTAGGATTTCCTCTTTACAGCCACCACCAGTTCCACCATGCCAGCACTCTTCTCACCCTACTTGATTCCCCCATAGTCTTTAGGCCCAGGGCTCCAAAAGTGTATGCTGCTGCCACAGTGGCTGCCGCTCTGGGTCCAAGACTGGGGGCTGGATAGCCCTCCCCTCTCACCCAGGTGAAAGAGTTTTCTTACTGATCTTTGAAACTGTCTTTGTTTGCGGGTTGAGAAATCAGGGACCTGCAGCAGCTACCCATGATTCAGAGCCCTGAGGCCTTCTCCAGTCCTTTCCATGTGGCAGGGCCCAGGCTGGACTGTTCTCTGCTCTGAGCCCAGTGTGATAGACCTTTCCTGTTGGCCTTTCAGGCTATCTTGGGCTGGACATCTGTTTCACTCTGTCATTTTGTGGTGTCTGCTGCTCTAGAATTTGTTTAGAGTCATTTTTTGCAGGTATTTTAAGGGCTATGGGCGGAGTGCTAGAGCAGGTCCATCCTACTCTGCCATCTTGGCTCCATTAATTTTTTTTTAACCCAAACACATACCATATCAGCCTGAAAAGTATATGTCTCCAATTACTAACCCGTCCTAAAAATTTCATGTTTTAAAGTCATATATTGTATTTCCATGATTCAGTGAATCCATTATATCATCAATGTACATATTTTGACTACTGAAGATTGCAGTATTTCCATACCTCATCGTACGTGATTCTTATCTTTCCTGAGGTTTTCCTTAGACGATTCACTGCATGTGTTGCAGGCTTTCCTTTGGTTCTTTTGGGACATTAATTAATTAATTCAAGGACATTAATGCAGAGCTTGAACTGTCCATCTCTCACCCCTTGCTGTTACTGCATGACTGACCTATTTCCCTTTCCGACCATAGTACCTTCTCTGTAGTACTTCTGGAAGGTAAAGAAAAGTTGGAACTATCTGGCAATCATGTGACCCCTCTCTCCCCCACCTGTATATTATGAACTATTTCATTGCCATTTTGGTCACCTGCACTTTTGAACCTTTTGAGAGTATAGCATTTTGTGATTTTTCATCCATATAGCCTCATTGAGAGAATATTGGTATTAAAATTATGGAATTTTTGCAGCAATTAGCAGCTTGGAATTATTGAAAAACCCTTGTAATTTCTCCTATACAATCCAAATTCCTCTCCTCTTCCTTCTGTCATTCTAGGTTTTAGTTCACTATTTATCTGCAGTGCCAGTCTAAAATGCCTTAATATAATATATTAAATTATATTAATAGACTATGTTGTTTGCCTGATGAACTGCTCTTAATAGTTTTGTCAGTCAATCTATAAGCATTTCCTAAATGCCTACTATATGTTAGGACCTTTTTGGGAGATGTTCTTCTTTACATACTTATTTTTTTCTTCCTATGCAGATGGCTTCCTCAGTCCACTGTACATTAATTTATGAGTTCTTACCCTGGAGTCCTTGAACTTTATTACTTTTTTATAATTGCATTTCAACATAATTATTGTTCTTTGTAATCTTAGGTATTTTATTTTGTACTTTTAAGGAGCCCATAGGCTTCACTGCCATTGCAGACTATGACACAAAAAAATTAAGAACCCTACTTTAAGTTAGAATATATGTCTTGTTATTTGAAAATTGCCAGCTATCATGGATTTCCCAGAAAATGCAAATGGATAGGGACCTTAGAGAAAATGCCTCTCAAGCCCCTCGTTTTGTAGCAGAGGAAACCAAAGCTCATATAATTCAAATAGTTTTCATTAGGAAAATAATTACTTTTAAGAAGTAAGCAAATAACGATGATAGTGGTGATGATAATGATAATAAAACCCTAGGAAACAAGTCCATCTGGAAGTGTCTCCCAGCTTTCACCTTGATTATCTTACTCATGTTTGTGAAGAGATTGGGCTTAGGATAGATTGGTTTACACAATTCTTTGCTTTGGTTAATGAACTCTCCATAAAGTTAACAAATTTGATGAAAAAATAAGTGTCAAATCAGAGAGAATGATTTACATTTACAGAAGAAGAGGAACTTGGAGTTCATTTCAGATTACAATATGTCAATAGAATAATTTAGTGGTCTGATAATGTTATAGTACTTTATTTTTGAGCGTATTTGCATATGCTCCTGAGCCTAATGATTTATGGCTAGTGAAGAATGATCTAGTTATTTTTCTTCCTAGGATTCAGTGAATCAGGGTGATCTCTGTGACCCCAGATTTGTTGCCAACTAGATGGTGAGGCAGCTGAGTAGAGAAAATGAGATAGCTGCCATTGGCTTTATTCATAGTACGTAAAACTTGATTTCATCTGGATAAGAAACCAGGATGTTTGGGTGGAAGGTAGTAACTTGCTTCTTCCTGCCTCTGAGCTCCTAGTTTCTATGACCTTTTCCATTTTCAGAATGGGTATGCTTTTTTTTGAAAATTAGTTGTTCAAGCATGGTTTTACAGGGTCACTGGTGTAAGTAGTACTTAAGAGTTACATACAAGATAGGAGTCCATTTAACCCTGAATATAGCTGGACTATACTACTTATTGTGCAATGCAATCTAAGACCAAACTGTTTCTCTGGGAACTGCTTTACTCAAGTCTTCCTTCAATGCCTTGTCTGTCATGGAGACAGTGCTGGGTTCTTGAAGTCTGGGCCAGTGGAGTTCAAAAGCAAGTTCTACCAACTTGGTTTCAAATAGGAAAGATTTTGAGTGATGCATGTTTTCTTTTGTTAGAGGAACACACTTGCTAAGTATGGAGGGACTGATCATCAGGTTGGCCACCACATAAATATTTTTGGTCGTAGCAAATCATGGACACCATTTACTGTGGTGCTTAACAGGATGCAGCTTGCATCAATGGTGTGAATACCCACACTGGTGAAGTTATGAATCCTTCCAGTATTCTGTATTATGAAAACTGGCTGGAATTTTGTGGTAGAGTATTTAATTCATTTCAACAAACCTTTATTTAGTAGAGAGCACAGAACTACATACTAAAGAAGATACAAAATATAGATTACACATATATTGAAAGAAGAGATATTTATATATATATATATATAACATGATCACAAAATCATTCTGTAGGATGTTACCCATGAAGGTCATGTGTGTTCACATGAATTTGTCTAGACATAGCTCATAGAGAAATGTGAAAACACACACATACACACACACACACACACACACACACACACACACACACACTCTAGTCTCTTCCATTGCCTTCTTCAAGTGAGACTTTGATTTTTTCCAGAAAGGAAGCAGAGGATTGGCGTTACAAGAGTAGCCACTCTGCTGTCCTCTGAGAGAGGGTGCCATGCTAGAATTATTTCTATATACCACCTAAATATGGTTATTCCGGAGAAAATATTTTTTAAGTTTAAACTGCACTTCTAGTGCCATCCCTTTAATGGGGAAAGGAGTGCTTCAAGCTCTATGTCCAGTCTTACTTCTCTTTCCACATGTTACATAAAGACCATCACACATAGTGAATAACAATGAACCCCATTTAATCCAAGCTGGTAGGAAACAGAAGTCAGAGAAGTTATACAAATGATAACATACTAGACAATGTAGAGAGTGAATGAGCTCTCCCACTAAAAGTGAGATACATCAACTGTGAGAGAGAGGAAGAGACTTGTAGGTCACACCTAATGGGAAATCTTCTGAAGTCTCTAGTTGGTATGTTGGGAATAGAGACATAACTGAGGTGCCACTTCTCTGAATGTGGGCTTCTTCTCAAAGTTTTCCTCCCTAGGGACCTCCCCATTAAGAGATCCTGAAGCTATATGTCATTCTGTATTGAAGCCAGAAGACAGAGCAGTAAGGATCTCTCCTCTCCTGTACTTTCACTAAGACTTCCTCTTGACCCCAACTTCCTAGGAATACAAGTCTTAAGAACCCTCAGAAGCTGTAGGCCGAGACATTAGAGAAAGTGAGTCCCAGCCAAGGCATATAAGGGACATTCATAATTCAGGTCTTTGTAATCCTGTATGGTTGTGTTAAGAGTTTTTTCTTTTTTAACATTAACAATAGAAATGATAAAATAACTGTAATTTATAGAGCACTTAATAAAGTTTATAAAATGCTTTTCTTATTATGGTCCCGTGAAGTAAGTGCAAATATAATTATCTCCATTTGACAGAAGAGGAAATTTGTCTTACTAACTAAGGCATATTAGATTACTTGAGTTGGATCACCCAGCTAGTAACTAGAAACAGGGCTCCCACCTCAAAGTGCAACACTCTTTTTACTGCACCATACTGTCTTTGGCTTATAATAGTACTCAAGTGATAAGCTGGATATTGATAAGGGATAGATGATAATTAAAAGATGAAACATGTGACTATGATTATTTTTCTTCACTAAATACATTTTTCCCATTTATCGTTTTGTTGTTAAGGTACTTGTATAGTATTTGACTCTAAAAATATAACCAGATTATAAAATCTCCAGAAGTATTAGTTAACTACATAATAATGGTTATATTTCAGATTTACAATATCTTTGTATTTATGTTTATATACATGTAAATGGCTGTGTATGTTTGCAATACATGCATGTACACATGAATATATTGTCCCACCATACAAAAATGAATCCTTTTTTTGTTGTTGAGCTAAAAATTCATAATTCTTGGGTCCTGAGTATCAAAAGGTTCATTCTTTGCATTAGCATACAGTTTCTCAACCCACACTTTGTACTGGGCTATATGAAATATTCTCTTGAAAGAGTAAAAACCCAGCTGTAATAATACCTGTCACTGCCCACATCTTGGGGATAGAGAAAAGCTAATGAGATTATGTTAAAAAGGGTAATCTCATATAAAGCTTTGGGGAAGGTACTGTGCACAGTAAAATTGAATTTGCTGATCAGTAAAATGATGTGACTTCTTCCTGATGGTGTTTTTTGATCCAGCTGTATATTGCTCAAAAGATGCAACCTTTGGAGGAGCTGTCATTGTCTCCATAAGTCAACCTTTAATTGAACAAAGGTTATACTACAGCAGTTTAAGACCATTCCCCCCCCCAAGGTTCTCCTTATTGGATTTAATTGGAGAGAAGAAAAATGAGATTGGGGTCTTTTGTTGATTTTGTTTTGATAGTATTGTTGCAAGTGTCTTTCCTGTTTTCCTTGTTTATGTTGGATAGATCAAAGAAAATAAACAAAGATAGACTCCAGTTATGATGTGGTCTTATTTATTGTAATTATTTGGTTTAAGCTTGTTCATTTCTTTGAAAATAAAACTGAATGTTAAGAATTATTATATTTTTTGCTCTTTGTATCCTGACATAGTACCTGGAGCACAGTAGGCTCTTAATAAATAATTTTTGATTTTATTGTTTGTCTAGATCAGGGGTGGGGAACCTGCATCCTCAAGGTCACATGTGGCCCTCTGGGTCCTCAAGTGCAGCCTTTTGATTCAATCTAAAGAGTGTGGTCACAGGTTCTCCACCCTGGTCTAGATCTAGATAAATCTCTTGCTGTGTTGTGTATCTTTCAAACTTCATAGCTTCTACATTTCAATCATGTGTTTTTACAGTAAGTTGTTCTCTATACACAAAGTAATAAAGGTGTTTCTTCATCACAAGGACAGATCTTCAACCGCTGGCCATCAGTTCTATTTTTTTAAATTAAACATTCACTGTGTGTTCCATTTAACAGACATCTGTTAAGCACTTTATTGAGCACTATGTGTAAGACACACTCACTGGTATGCAAAGACAAAAAGAAAACAGTCCTTGTCTCAAGGAGCTTGCATTCTACTAGACAGATACAGCATGTATACAAATCAACAGAAGACGAACATAGCACTTACCATCATGCTAGACACAATAGGAGAATACAGAAAATCATGTTGGCAGCTAGATAGTATAGTGCATAGAGTTTTGGGCCTGGAGCTAAATCTGATCTTAAATATATACTAACTTTGTGTTCTTATGCAAGTCAGCCTGTGTTTGTCTCAGTTTCCCCATTTATAATATGAGGATAATAATAGCACCTAACACCCAGAGTTGTGAAGATCAAATAAGATAATAATTGTAAAGCACTTAGCATAATTCCTTGCATATAGTAAGTACTATGGAAATATTAGCTATTGTTATTATTATTGTTATTATACCTATAAAGTGGTTTACAATTTGCAAATCCATGTTCTGCTTACAGTTTTATTGTCAAGAATCAAGATTTTATTGTTATAATTAAGCTATTTGACCTTGATTACAAGACAATTGGTAATTATGAGTTGTAGACTATGTCCTCGTATTTGTTTTTATTTTAATCTTTTGTTGATGTCTTTTTTTTTTCTATTTTCCTGTAGTCCCTCTCTCCCTTCAACCCTTACCTTTGTAACCAAAAAACCAAACCAAAACAAAATTAACACAAGAATAGACAAGTTTGAATGTGTATGCAACATTCTGCATTCATGAGAAAAGGCTCCAAAAGAGTGCTCAATTTGGAGGCTGACAACCTGAGCTCATATCTGGCTCTGTCACTTAATAACATGATGCTAGTACTAAAAGGGACCTCAGAAATGATCTAGTCCCATATCCTGGTTTTATAGATGGGGAAATAGAAGCCTAGAAAGGTTCTTTGACTTGCCCAAGGTTATACAAGGTAACAGACATCAGAGCCAGGATGTGAGTCTAGGTCTTTCATTTCTATCTTCATTCTTTTTGCTATCCTGCATCATTTGCTTTCCCTAGAGTGTGTCCCAGGTGTCCTCCGGCTCTAATAATTTACAATTCCATGCATTTATACCTTATTGCCACAATTAGATTAAGAGGTTCTTGAGGGCAGAGATGATGACCATTGCACCTAACATTACCTAGAGTCTCTTTACACATATTTGGCGTTATTTTTCTTTGCAATTTAGCAAGATGTAGAAAGAATTATTTTACAGAGAGTTTTTGTTTCTAAGCTTCTAAAGTCAAGTCAGCCAACTTTAATTAAGACTGACTAAGTGCTAGATACTGTGTTTAGTGCTGGACATACCAAGAAAGGTTAAAAAACATATTTGCTTTGAAGAAACATAGTCTAATGAGGTGATGCAATATGTAAACAACCACGTACATACAAAGTTTATACAGGATAGATTATATATAATCATGGAGGCAAAATGGTAAGAATAAAGAGGACTTAAAAACAGTTTTTCCATAAGGTGAGAGTTCAACTAAGACTTAAAGGAAGCGGCAGAAGCCACATGGAGAGGAGGAGGGAGAGAACACAACTAGTGAAAGTGTACTGAATTTGAAGGCAGGAGTGTTTTGTGAGGAATAGCAAGGAGACCAGTATCACAGGAGTGAAGAATATGCTTATAGAGGAACAGAGAGTAAGATGTAAGAAGTTTGGAAAAGGTAGAAAGGGACCAGGTTATAAAGAGATTTAAAAGCTAAACAGAGGAGTTTATATTTGATCAGGGGGACAGTTGTAGCAATTGGAGTTTATTGGATAGGTGACATGGTGTAGTAAGATCACTTTGATAGTTGAATAGAGGATGGAGTATAGTGAGGAGAGGCTTGAGGCAGGGAGATCATCGAGCAGACAGTTGCAATAGTCATGGTGTGAAGTGATGACGCCCTGTACTGGCGTGGTGCACTGTTAGAAAAGTGAGAAGGAACAGAAGTGCTTATGAAATATGTGGCATGGGTAAAATTATAGCACTTGGCAACAGAGGGGTTAAGAAAAGTCAGAGTGAAGGATGACATCTAGGTTGTAAGCTCAGATTACTGAGAGGATGGTGATGCCCTCAACAGAAATAGGGAAATTAGGAAGAGGGAAAGGTTTTTGGGGAAAGATGATGAGTATAGTCTTGGACTTGTTGACTTTCAGATGTCTTCAGGATGTCCAGTTTGAGGTATAAGAAGATCTGTTGGAAATTGGAGATTGGTAGCTAGTAGAGAAGTTAGGATAGGATAGGTAGAGTTGAGAATCATTAACATAGAGCTGATAATTAAATCCATTAGAGCTAATGAGATCATCAAGGAAAGTAGTATAGAAAAGAAGGTGGCCCAGGACAGAGCTCTATGGGATACCAGCAGATAGAGGGTGTGACCTGTATGAAGTTCTAGCAAAAGAGACTAGAGGAGTGATCTAATAGGTAGGAGGAGAACCCAGAAGGAGCAATATCAAGGAGAAAACGATTATCAGCAGCTTGCAGAAGGGTCAAGAAGAATGAGAATTGAGGTGACGCCAAGATGGTGGAGTAGAGGCTGCAACCCAACTAAACTCTCCCAACATTTCCTGTGCAAACAACTTTAAAATAATGCCTCAAATTGAATTCTGGGCAGCAGAACCCACAAAAGGTCAAGGTGAGACATTTTTCCAGCCCAAAACAGCTTAGGAGGATGGCAGAAGAGGTCTGTGATACTGGGGTGGGAGCTTGAGTGGAGTGTGTATGGTGACAACGCTAGTCATTGATGAGCCTTGGCGGTGCCTGTGACAGTGACATTAGCAGCTTTGGGGGTCTCTCAGCCCAGAGCCAGTAAGGGGGTCAGACAGCTGACATTACAACTGATACCTTACAGGGGATCCTGAGCTGACACTGGGCTCAGGAGTAGGAACTCTGACAATTCTATTCCCTGTGTGTAGTTCTGGGTTATAGTTCCAGGTGGCAAGGGGTGCTTGTGGTCAATTACAAAGGAGCAGGGGCCCTGGTTACAGTTCTAGAGCTGAGAGGAGGAATAGTACTTATGGCTGCAGGGGATAGAGGCCCTTTCTAGGTTCTAGGTGAAGAGCACAGTACATGCCAGGAGAGCAATGACCAAATCTCTTCTCATATCACACCATCTTGGAAGCCCTAAAAACTTGCAGGACCCTCTCCCTCTCTCCTATCCTGAACTAATTCTGAAAATAGCAGCATGAAAAGGCTTAAATAGGATTGTGCCTCCTTCCCTCCAGATGAACAGAGCTCAACATTAACATAAAGTTCAAAGTCAAGAAATAGTCTAGAGAAATGACCAAACAACAAAAATGTTGACTAGGAAAAGCTACTGTGGTGGACAGGGAAGACCAAGACATGAAATCAGCCAAAGGCAACAATATGAAAACAGTAAAGAGCCAGACTTCAAAGAAAAATGCAAATTGGAAACACATTCTTGGAAGAGTTAAAGACATAAGAGTGATAGAGGAAAAACTGGGAAAAGAAATGAGAGTGAAGCAAGAAAAGAGATTCTTTAGAAAAGAAAATTAGCAGCTCGATAAAAGAGGCACAAACAAATACTGAAGAAATTAGCACTTTAAAAAGAAGAATTGACCAGATGGTAAAAGAGGCACAAAAATTCACTGAAGAAAAGAACTCCTTAAAAAGCAGAAGTGGTCACATGAGAAAAGAAGTACAAATGCTCACTGAAGAAAATAATAGCTTAAAATATTAGAATTGGGCAAGTAGATGCTAATGACTCCACAACATACTGAGAAATAATAAAACAAAGTCAAAAGAATGAAAAAAATAGAAGAAAATGTGAAATATTAATTGGAATAGCAACTAAGCTGGAAAATAGGTTGAGTAGTGAAAATTTAAGAAATATGGGGATACTTGAAAGCCATGATTTAAAAAAAAGAGCCTAGACATCATCTTTTTTCATTTATAATATTATTTTATTTTCCCCCAGTTACGTGTTAAGAAAAATTTTAGTATTTATTTTTACAAGATTTTGAGTTCCAAATTTTTCTCCTTCTTTCCCTTCTCTCCCTTCTCCTCTTCTGAAAATGGTAGGCAGTTGGAAATAGTTTATACATGTGCTATCAGATAAACATATTTCCATATTAGTCATAGTTGTGAAAGAAGAAACAGACTAAAAAGGGGGAAAAACATGAGAAAGAATTAAGTAAGTAAAAAAAGTATACTTCAGTATGTATTCAGAGTCTATCAATTCTTTATCTGGATGTGGATAGCATTTTCCTTTATGAGTACTTTGAACTTGTCTTGGATCCCTGTGTTTCTGAGAACACCTGAGTCATTCATAGTTGATCTTGTACTGCTAAACTTCCTTCCTTTATATATTTTTTTCCATTATTTCCTTTGATAATCTTGACTTTTTGTTTTTCCAAATGAATTTTGTTATTTTTTTTTCTAATTCATTAAATTTTTTTTTGGCAATTTAATTGGGATGGCATTGAATATATATCAATTAGTTTGTTATTGTTTTTTTCTAATTCATTAAATTTTTCTTTTGGCAATTTAATTGGGATGGCATTGAATATATGTAAATTAGTTTGGATAAATATATAAATTGGTTTTTATTATTGTTACTTTTATTATTCCTACCTGGCATTAAAAAAAAATTCTGCCATGATAAATAGCCATAGTCAAGCAAAACAGATCTACACGACATGTCAAAAAATGTGTCTCATCCTGCATATTGAGTCCATCACTTCTCATCAGGAGGTAGATAGTATGCGTTATCAGTCCTTTGAAGTTGGACATTGCATTGATCGATTTTTCAAAGTTGCTTTACCTTAGAATGTTGTTGTTGCTATATAAATTGTTCTGGTTCTGCTCCTTAACTCTGCATCAGTTCAGAAAATTCTTCCCATATTTCTCAAAATTCATTCCTTTAGTCAGTTCCTCAAAGATTTGGGTTTTGTGTGGAAGATTTTCTCCTTTCCATGTTTTCAGGAGTTCAGTCCTATGGAAGAGCTCAGTCTCAGGAGTGTCCTCAGGTTTTGGGGTGAAGGCTGAATTGCTTGTATTACGTTATGGAGATGGACCCAAAGTGGGTGAGACATTTGCCTTCCTGAAGCTGTTTTCTCATCTTCGCTCTTCATCGTTTCATGCAAGTCTTTCCAACTTTCACTGAATCCTTCATAATCATAATTCCATTCCATTTATATATCTGAATTTATTAAGTCATTCTTCAGTTGTACGCACCCACCATGTTTCCATTCTTTGTTCTTTTTACAAAACACAGTTCTAGTGTTACTTCCTTCAAGAAGACTTTCCTGAGTCCCTAGTTGTTTTCACTCCATTCCTCCTGACTTTACTTCATGTTACTTGTGGGTACATTGTATCTTCATTTTCATCATGATTTTCAGTTCTTCCACTTTCCAGTATTCTCCCACACCCTAGGCATCATCTTTTAAGAAATTATCAAGGAAAATTACCCTTATATCTTAGCTCTAGAGGGTAAAATAGAAATTGAAAGAATCCATTATCACTGAAAGAGATCCCCAAAAGAAAACTTCCAGGAATATGGTAATTAAATTCCAGAACTGCCAGGTCAAGTTGAAAATATTGCACGTAGCCAGTAAGAAACAATTCAAATATCATGGAACCAGAGTCAGATTGAACAGATTTCACTTTAAATAAGCAGAGGGCTTGAAGTATGATATTCCAGAAGGCAAAGGAGCTAGAATTACAACCAAGAATAGCCTATCCACCAAAACTGAGTATAATTCTTGCAGGGGTGAAATGGATATTTAATGTAAAAGAGGACTTTCTAATATTACTGAAGAGAAGACCAGAGCTGAATAGAAAATTTAACATTCAAACAATATAGGACTCATGAGAAGCAGGGTGGGTATGTGACAGCAATGTATAAATCTTAATCTCTTTAGAATGGATTCAAAGAGGGAATAGATGTATATGCTCAGTTTGGTATAGAAATCTGTTTTACTTAACAGGGAAGCAGGATGGGAAGGGAATAAGAGAAGGTGAGAGGAGTAATAAAAGAAAGTGTGGATTAAGAGAGGCAATGTTCAGAAGCAAAACAGACTGTTGAGGGAAAAGGAAAAGAGAAAGAGAAGGATAAACAGAAGAACATGGGATAGAAGGAAATAAACAGTTAGTACTCAAAGCTGTGAATGTGAATTGGTTGAATTTGCTGATAAAATGGAAACAGATAACAGAATGGATTAGAAACCAGAATCCAATAATATACTGTTTACAAGAGACAAACGTGAAACCGGACAGACAACCCCCCCCCCCGCCCCCGAATTAAAATAAGGGGCTGGATCAGATCTATTTCAACTGGTGTTAAAAAAAAGGAGACATAGTAATCATGATCTTGGAAAAGCAAAAGGAAAATTGGGCTTAATTAAACTAACAATCAGGAAAACTACATTTTTCTAGGTAGTAAAACAGGTCTGCACAACCTGTGGCCTGCAGGAATGCCAAAGGGTTTTTGGTTTTTCTGTACATTTTTCATGGGCCTTCCTAAATCCTTCGGCATGCCACACGTGGCCTGTGGGCCTCAGGTTGTGGAGGGTAGCATAAAGTAATACCAGAAATTTTTATGGCAAGTTTATCTGATAAAGGGGTCATTTTTTAAATATGTAGAGAAATGCATCAAATTTATATAAATAAAAGCTATCCCGTAGTTGATAAATGATCAACAGATATGATTAGGTAGTTTTCAGAAAAAAGAAGTCAAAACTATAAATATTCATATTAAAAATGCCTTTCATCACTATTGGTTAAAGAAATGAAAATAAAAAAAACCTCTGAGGTACCATCTCACATCTATCTATTTGGCTAATGTTACAGAAAAGGAAAATGACAAATGCTGTAGGGTTTGTAGAAAAGTAGGTACACTATTGCACTCACTGTTGATAGAGTTGTGAACTAGGCCAGCCATTCTGGAGAATGTTTTGGAACTATGCCCAAAGGTCTATCAAACTGTGCATACCCTTTGATTCAGCAATACTGCTATTAGATCGGTATCACAAAGAGATCAAATAAAAAGGAAACGTATCTCTATGTACAAAAATATAGCAGTTCTTTGTGTAATGGCAAAGAATTGGAAATTAAGGGGATACCCATTAATTGGGGAATGGCTGAACAAATTATGACATGATTGTGATGGAACACTATTGTGCTGTTAGGGGGTTTATTTCAGAAAATCCTGGGAAAATCTATAGGAACTGATGCAGAATGAAGTGAGCAGAACCAGGAAATCATTGTATACAATAATGGTAACATTGTAATGATGATCAGCTGTGAAAGACATAACTACTCTGATCAACGTAGTGATCCAAGATATTTCTGAAGGATTCATAATGAAAAATGCTATCTACCTCCAGAGAGAGAGCTGATGAACCCTGAGTGTAAATTAAAGTATAATTTTTTAAAACTTTCTTCTTCTTCCTTTTTTCCCCCAAAATAGCTAACATAGAAGTATGTTTTGCATGACTTCACATGTGTAATTGATATTAAATTGCTTGCCTTCTCAATGGGTGGAACAGGAGCTGGAGGGAGGAAAAGGATTTGGAATGCATAATTAAAAATGTTAAAAAAAATAAACTTAAAAATAAAAATGAGAATTGAGTAATATCCATTAGATTTATCTCTTAAGACATGAGTGGTAATTAGGATTGAACACAATTTTAAATGAATGATGAAATTAGAAGCTCAATTACAAGAGTTTAAAAGAAATTGAGAGGAAAGGAAGTAGAGCACTGATTGTACATGGCCTTGTCAAAGAGTTTAGCCATAAAAGAGAAGTGAGATATAGAATAATAACTTGATGCAGATGGATGGTTTAAGTGAGAGGGTTTTAAAGATGGAAGAGAAATGGGCTTGTTTGTAGGCAGCAGAGAAATAGCCAGTGGACAGCAATTGAAGGGTAGTGAAAGAGTGGGAATGACAGACAGAACATTCTGGGATGGAATGGAATTACTTGTGCATATAGAGTGGTTTTCCTTGGCCAGGAGAAGGGCCACCTCTTCATATGAGACAGGAGTCAAGGAGATAGTTGGATAAAGCATTTGAGTCATATAAGATGGGGGGGTGGGGAGGGAAGAAGAGGGAACTTTGAGGAAATGGCCTCAACTTTTTTTTCCAGTGAATTATGAGGTAGTGTTCTCAACTGAGAGGGTGGTGGGATGGGTAACTGTGGGAAGTTTAAAAACCAATGAAATGGTTTGGAAAAGTCATTGTGAGTGGCTAATGAATCCATTATGGAGGTAAAAAGAAACTTGCTGCAATGAGGGCACAGTTGAGATTATGTAACATAAATTTGTAGTGGATCTAGACAGCAAGGTTTGGTGAATAGTGGCAAAGGCAATGGGTAAACCTCAACTGGTGCTTGGCAGAGTAAGGTCAGAGAAAGGATAAGGAAGCAGGAACTTGAGAGAAAAGGCTGTTTCAGGGTTGTTCTAACTAGTTCAACAAGATCTGAAGATGAAGAAAGGAAGAGAGTATAGCTAATTTAGGGGTAATGGCCTGGAAAAAATGAGGATTGGAGGGGTTGGAGGTCATAGAGAGGACCAAGAACAGGATTGGGGGTTATAAAGTAGAGAGAAGTGAAATGACAACAGATTATCATCACATAATGGAATTTCAGCATTTGTGAACGAGGAAATGGAACATGTGTGGGTGATGGCAAGATAAAGGGTATGCCAGTCTTTACACATATAGTTGAGATGGAATAAAGAAGTAAGAGTTTAAAGGAAATGAGTAAGTTCAGAAAGTTGGAAGCTGGGGTATTTGAGTATCATTCTATATGTTGAAGTCCCGTAGTATGGGAGCAGGAATTGATTAATAGCATGATTTAATGGAGAATGTATTAGATTTGGAATAAAAAGTTAGAGGTCAAATCGTGACTGCTACTACCTGGGTGATCTTGCAAATGACTTCTGTTCTTTGGGCTTCAGTTTTCCTTATTTATAAAATGCAGGAATTGAATTAAATGTGACCTTCCCTCCTGAGTTTCCCTGTTATCATTGAGGGCAACACTCTCCTTGTATTCATCGCTCTCCTTTTATTGTCATCTTTCACCCCTCCCTCTAATTCATTCCACATATCCAATCTGTTATTCTGGTCAGTTTTACCTAGAGAATATTTCTCTTACATGATCCTTTCTCTCTATTCATATAGCTACAACCTTGGTTCATGCCCTTTTCACCTGTCCTGTGGACTAATGAAATAGTTTTCCGACTGGGTCCTGTTCTTGAAGTCTCTCCCTACTCCAGTCCATTTTACACTTAGCTGCCAAAGTGTTTTTTCCAAAATATATGTTTGTCCAAGTCACTTTTCCTGCAGCATGAGCTTCAGTGGCTCCCTGTTACTTCAAGTAAATCAAAGTCCTCTTGGCAATTGAAGCTCTTCATAGCCTGGTCATTACCTTTCCAGTGTTCTTATCCTTTACTCTCCTTTGCAGACTGTTATCCAGTGACACTGGCCTATTTTCTATCTCTTGAACATGGCACTCCATCTCTTATCTTTATCAAATAGCAAATTAAAGAATATCTGTAAAGTTCTTAGGCTGCTTCTTGGCACAAGGCAGGCATTGTTCTTCATTCCCATTCCTTTCCTTCCCCTTCTCCTTCCCCATCTCCTTCCCCTTTCCTTTCCCCAGCTGTAATGGCAAGTAAAACAGGAGCTTTTGCTGTTTTTGTTTTAGTATAACCAAGTGCCTCTGACTGAATCTTGCCTTTATGAATCAAGAATCTTTAGTAGGAGTAAAGTACAGAAGCAAGAGTTTCTTTAACTAGAAACAGTATATGTATTTGTATTGCTAATTATTTTAATGTGATTAAAGATCTTCCCCACCCATTAATGGGCCTGCCCATTAAGGGGAGTATGATTAGGGAAGATTTGTGGAAAGGCCCAAGCCTTTTGTTAATGAGGCCCTTAAGGGTTTCGATGTCCTCTGGCTCTAAAGAAGGTATAAATATTTTTGAATTGAGGTTTTACTTTGGGGCTTAGTTTTTGCAAGAAGGTATGAATGCCAGATGAGGACTCTGGGAAGCTGCTTTAAGCAGCCCCCCTGGCTTTGAGAACCCAGTTGTTGTGCTTCCCTCTCTGGTAACTATGGTCAGACAGCCATACCTGTCTGTTGAATTATTGTCAGGCAGAGGAAGCCATGTCTGTTAATTATTTTGGGACTTACTGACTGGAAGTGTTTGTTTTGCCAGATGAGGACTCTGGGAAGCCCCTAAAGGAGCCTCCCGGCTTGGAAAACCCAGATATCAGTGCTTCCCTTTCTGGTAACTATGGTCAGATAGTTAATCCTGTCTGTTGAATACAGGCAGAGGAAGCCATATCTGTTGATCTTTGATTTCTCTGTATTTTCTTTGAAGATCAGAGTGCTGACTCTCCTGAACTAGGTAAACGATATATGTGCTTGGTTAAAAGAATGACACATGTACTTGATTAAAGTGATTGTTAACCCCTCAAAAGTTGCCTTTCCTTTTATGAATGCAGATCTTAAGAACTTGTGATAGCAAACCCCTCTGTGTATGTTGGAGTGTTTACTGATACACCATCTCTACTCCTGTCTCCCATGCCTAGAGTACTCTGCCCCTTCATGTCATCTTCCTAGTTTCCCTGGCTTGCTTCAAGATTTGACTTAAGTCCTGCAGTTTGCAAGAAACCTTTCCCTGTACCTTCAGTTTTCTTCTTTCTGATTACCTTCCACTTCCTTTTACTTACTTTGTGTTCACCTAACTGTTTACACATTTTCTCTCCTCTCAACCCCCCTTAGAATTTACATACCCTGAGGTTAGGGAATTCTAAATTTTTTGCCTTTCTTTATATGCCTAGTGCTTAAGTACTTACATATGAGCTAGTTGATTGACTGACTTTAGATCTCTTCCAATTCAGAGATCCTGTGTTTGTATTTCAGATCACAGTTGTTGGGTGCCAAGTTGTTTCTGAAGGTTATATGTAATAAGCCCATATTCTTCAACAATTTTGATTAAGCATTCATTGACTTTTAATTGAAGAAAGAATTCTAATCAACAACACTAAATATTAAATTTATAGTGAGTATTGTATGGGTATTTGAAGACATTTGTAAATTTCCTTGTTGGCTATTAGGTAAGTTCTCTGAAGTTCTTCTGCCCCTGACTGACTGGGTTTATTATTATTTTTGTAATTTAAAAATAAAATTGTCCTTTTGCTGAAAAGCCTGAGGGGCATCGTTTTATATAATAAGAATCCTTCATTAAAACATGGCAACTGAACAGCAGCAGCAGCAGAAGCAACCTGGACAATGACAAGTCTCATTTGACTGCATTGGCAAGTACAATCCTATAAAGTTTCTTCGCTGGTAAAATGAAAAAAATAGTTGCACTGTTTGCACTTGCAATTGATTAGCGTGACACAGTTCTGAGAATGTTAACCCTGATTTCATCTTCATCACCTTAAGAAAATTGGTCTTCTAAAGGTTACCAACAATATTGCTAAAGGCCATGGTATTTTTTTCTTAAACCTCTGAATCTCATACAATTGACTACCCTTTTCTTTTTTTCTATTCTGTCTTCCTTTGGTTCGTTACCTGCTTTCCTATTTCCTGGGAATATCATAGACAAGATCTTCATTTGGGTAGTAGATATTAGATGACTTCTGAGGATCTTTCCAAATCTGAGATTCTGTGATTATTCCTAAGTCTTTTGACCTCTCCTGTGCTTCCTGCATTCTTCCCCTTGACTAGCCATCATGAAGGTTCAGTCCTTAGTTTGACTTCCTCTTCTCCTTCTTCCTTTACTAGAAGGGAAACTCAATAAAGATGTAGCTTTTACTTAGGTATATGAGTTATCTTCATCAGATTAACCAGGGGAGGAAATGCTGAAGTCTTGAGTCATCCACCAAGTCCTTTATACCTTTAGGTGACTAGGAAGCTGCACCAACCAGCCTGAAGCCACCAGAAAGTCTCTAGGAAACAGGGTCTCAGCCCCAGCTCCTTGGACCATTCAAGTGCTGGGGACAGCTTCCTTTCATCGTAGGGAAAGAACTAGCTTAGCACATGTGGTTGAGTGGGTGGGATCCTGGTAGGTATTGATCCTGTCTGTCTAAGTATCCCTGGAATCACTGTTCTATACTCTGGCTAGCACCCTCCCACATAGGCAGTACTCCTGTATCTCTCACAATGCCTACCACAGTGCTGAGAGCAGAATATCATAAATCTTTGTTAATTGAAAAAAGTAGTCTGTGTTGGTCAATGGGCATAAATTTTTCATCTTTCCACTACTGTGGTCCCTCAGGAATAGCTGAGTAATATTCTAAAAAGTACTTCCATACCTCTCCCTCAGAACTTGATTGAATTAGAAAGAGAGAGCCAGCAAATTGCCAGTTTTACTAGACTTAAGAAACATATTGGCTTGGTTTAGAGCCACACCTCTTGTACCTTAACTCATCATCATATGGTACTTTTTAGTTTATAGAACATATTCTTTACAATAATCCTATAACGTAGAGAGTGCAAGTATTATTATCTTCAATTTACCAGTGAAGAAACTTTATAGCATAATGGGAGCTAGAGCTAAAAGGGGAATCTTCATTCCCACCTCCATTATTTTACAGTTGAGCAAATTGAGAACCTGAGGGGTTTGGTGACTTACTGAAGGATGTAAAGGTAATAAGTAGCAGAGTCAAGTTTTGAATTTAGGTCCTCTGTTTAAAGATCTCCAAAGTTGGTTCTACCTTTCTCTCTTGAAAATTTCATCAGCTCTTATGGATTTAATTTTTATCTTTCTTTAGATGACCCCAAGATCTCTATTGCCCATCTCTCAGAAATTCAGTCCCGTATTTCCTTTTGCTTATTTGACATTTCAGATTGCATGTCTGGTAACTCAGCATGTCCAAAACTGTACTCCTTATCCTCCCCACTTCCTGTGTCTTCACCTGTTCCAGACTTTCCTATTTCTATCGAAGGTACTACCACCTTTTTATTCTCCTAGATTCACTGTCTCAGCATTATTCTTGACTCTTTACTCTCCCTCACCCCACATATCCAATCAGTTGCCAAACTGAAGTTTGAAATCTATCTTCCCAACTTCTCTCACAACTTGACCTCAAATTATCTTTCTAGTCTCATTGGACATTATTTTCACTCTCATACTTTGCAGTACAACATAATTAGCCTTCTTTCTGTTCCTCACACATGACACTCCATCTGTATGTTTGTTTCCTGGGTATTCCCTGGTGCAGTTCCTAGTCTGGCAGGCACTCTCCTTCACCATTCCCCTCATAAAATCCCTCTCATGAAGCCTTCTACATGAAGTCTTTGCTGATCCCTCCTCCCTCTAAGTGCTAGTGTTTGCTCTTATAAACTACCTTGAATTTAATTACTTTATATTCATTTGTGTTTATGATCATTATATTCATTCATTCATGTTTATACTTGTCTTTTGCAGTAGATTAACTCGTTGGGCATAGGGATTATTTCCTTTTTGTATTTTTATCACCAGTGACTAGTTTCGTGCTTGGCACATAGCAGGAAATTAATAAACGCTTGTTTATTCTTGATTGATTGTTTCTTTCCACTATAGTACACTCCTTCCATGTGACTCAGAGAGCTTCAGTGATTTGCTCAGTCACACACCATTGAGAGAGTTGGAACTGGAACCCAGATCTTATGCCTTCAAGTATGTTGCTTTTCTGCTGCGTCTTGTAGTAATAATGAATACATTCAGTACATGAATAATGAGCACCATAAAAGCTATGTAAAATCAGTGCAGCATAGTGCTGACTCAGACCTGAAATTGTAGTGGGCATGGAATTGATACGCCATTTTAGTATTAGCAGATATTTCTTATTGCTTATATTCTTTGAGTCCTGGATTTCATTTCAAGTTTTGTTTGCCAGTTGTCACTCTTAGCATTTATAATTCATGTTCTATAACTAATTACAATTTCCCAGTGTAAAAATAGGTATATTGCAAGTTTCTATTTGATTAGTTGTTTTGTAGAGGAGCACAATCTCAGGTCATGATCTTCAGTTTCTTGCTCATGCATAACACCATTCTTTAAATTCAGGTTGCTATTCGTGCTCCTGTGACAGATGCTTTTAAAACTAGTTTTGCATTTGGTGTAGCAATGTTTTTTCTCATTTCCTATTAGACCTGGTACTAATTGGATGAAGTATATGTCAAATTCCCAAGTTCAACATCAAAAGGCTTCCTTCAAGATTCAGCTCATATTTTGCAGGTGTACAGGAGGCCTTTCTCAGTTCTTTGTTCTAGATCCCCATTGCTAAGATTCCCTTGACTATACATATTTATTACAAGAGTTTTATTTTTATTTTTTTCTCCCAGAGGGAAAAAGGAAAGAAAAATAGATCTTTGTTCATTGAAAAAAATTAAACTTTTAAAAAATGATGAATAAAGAGAAGTGTGGAAAGATTTTTATGAGCTTATACAAGGTAAAGTAAGCAAAGGCATAATAATGCCATATACAATGACTCCAGCAATATAAATGGAGAGAATAATATCAACAACAAAAAATAATAATTAAATTAAATAGCTATGAAATGAAAATGACAACTTTGCCCCAAAGAAGACTCATAAAATGGTGTGTCCCTTATATCTTTGAAAAGTAGAAGAATATCACGATATATATATATATATATAGTACACATTTTGTGTACTATATATATATATATGTATGTATATATACTATAAATATAATCATCCTTGTTTCTCTCTCTCTCTCTTCATCTGTTATTTCCTCTATTAGAATGTGGAAATATAAAGAAAAACAAAAACGTGGTCCTTGAAGTCAGGAACCACGTTTTTGTTTTTCTTTATATTTCCAGTGCTTAGCATAGTTCCTGCCACATGATAAGAGGTTAGTAAAATGTTTGTTATCTGATATTCAGTTCAGTGTTTGTTATCTGATAATCAGATAATCAGTTATCTGATAATCAGTTCATAGCTAATAGAAGGCTTTATAAAAATATAAAATTTAAAGATATGTTTTCTTTTTATATGATCTATATTCCCCCTCTATCCCTGCCAATCTGCATTCCTCCCTCCAGTAGTCCCAGGGAATCATCCCTTACAATCAAGTATAAAAATAGAAAGATAGAAAAAGTGTCATAAAACTAAGAAACATATCAGAAAAGTGTGACTCATGTGATATTCCAAACCCATGGTCTTTTACTTTTACAGAGGAGTAAGGGACATGTCACTTCTTAGGTCTTTTTTGGAACAAAGTTTAGAATTTATATTTTCACAGCTATTTAGTTTTAAATTTTTTGTTGACATTACTCTTTCCATTTACATTGCTGTAGTCATTGTGTAGAGCATTGGGGCAGCTAGGTGGTGCAGTGGATAGAGCACCAGTGCAGGAGTCAGGAGGACCTGAGTTCAAATATCACCTCAGACACTTGACACTTACTAGCTGTATGACCTTGGGCAAGTCACTTAATCCCAATTGCCTCATCCTGGGTCATCTCCAGTGATCCTGATGAATATCAGGTTACTGGATTCAGATGGCTGTGGAGGAGAAGTGAGGCTGGTGACCTGTACAATCCTCCCTCACTCAAAACAAAGTCAAGTGCAAGTCATGTCATCATTTTTCTGATGGCATGGTCTTCTTCGGCATGGAAGGACGAACACACATCCTGCTTCCGCTTACTTCTTCTTGTATCACTTCATATAAATCTTTTCATACTTCCCCGTATTTATCATTTAAAAAAATACTTTTTTTTTCCATGAACAAAAATCTGTTTTTCTTTTCTTCTTTCTCCCAGGGGGGAAAAAAGAAAAACAAAATTCTTGTAATAAATATGCATAATCAAGAAAAAGGAATTCCTATATTGGCCGTGTCCAAAAAATTCATGTTTCATTTTCTATACCCTGAGTCCATCTGCTGTCTTTCAGAAAGTGATTAGCACATTTTATCAGGTCATTGATAGCCATTGTGTTCATCAGAGTTCTTAAGTCTTTCAAAGTTGCTTGTCTGTATGATGTTTTTGTTACTGTATAAATTATTCCCCTGATTTTACTAACTTTATTCTTTATCAGTTCTCACAAGCCTTTCCAGGTTTCTCTGAAACTGTTGGCTGTTGTCATTTTTTATAGTAAAATAGTGTTCCCTCATATTTGTAGAATTTAAGAAGTTTTGAAAGACATAATTTCTGGGTAATTCATTCATTTTATTAATAATGACAGCCTTTTAATAAAAGAATGGTCATTTGGCTGTCTCTCTTTTAGACCAAAGACCCTGATGGTGACTCATGGCCCAAATGTCCTTTTGGAAGAGGCATATTCCCCAATCAACTCTGATTGGTTAACAAATAATGAGAGAATGAATATTGCAATAGAGACTGGACCTAAACTTTGATTATTTTGATCTTAAGTTACCTTGGGCAATCTATTCCAAGAATTTTTCTCTACTCAGACCTGAGTAGAACATAATAGCTACCCCAAGGGTGTGAACACCAACGTTAGTCCAACCTTGTTTTCCTCACTGTCCTTCAGAAGACTAAACTTTAAAAATCAGGGCTTTGGGAAAAGGGGGAACTATGGATTTCCCTGAATCATTGATCATTAATAATCATTTCTCTCACTTTCATGTGCTGTAATTTGTTCAGTCATCCCCTAATAGACGGACACCCCTTTAGTTTCTAGTTGTTTTCCTGTATTTATTAATATCTTGTAGCACAGTAATTTTCTTTTCCATTTCTGTACTACAGTGTTTAGCCATTACCCATATGAGGTATATCTATATTGTTTCCAGTTCTTTGCTGTCACAAAAAGTACAGTTATATTTTTGTTTATGCAGAACTTTTCTTTTTATCATTGATTGCCTTGGAATATATTCTTTGCAATAGAATTGCTGACTCAAATGGCATGGACATTTTAGTTACTGTAGGCAGCTATTTTAAATGGTTTTGGGGGGACAGATATGAAGTAGTATATCATTTTGTTTATTTTTTCACTCAGTATGGTTTAACCAGTGCCAAAACTAATGGCCTTTTTCCCCCTCCCCCAATCCTTATCCTTTTTGACCTCTCTGAAACTGACAGAGGGTGCCTTACCCACTTTTCTTTGAGACTCTCTCTTCTTTAAGTTTTCATCATTGCTCCCTCCTGGTTCTCGTCCTAGCTGCCGGTCTCTTTTCCTGGATCTTCACCCAGGTTATGATGACTAACATAGGGTGTGTGCTAAATCTAAGTCCTAGGCTCTCTTCTTTCTCCCTCTGTTCTGTCTTCCTTGTTGATCTCATTAGCATAGTGGGTTCAGTGAGCATTTCTATATAATGATTCCCAGATCTGTATATCTGGGGCTAATCTTTCTCCTGAGCTCCAGTTTTCCATCACTGTCTGCCTCTTGGACATCTCAAATTTGATGTTTCATAGATACCTCAAATTCATCATTCAGTTCAATTCAGGAAAATTTTATTTTGTGCCTGCTATGTACCAGGCAATGTATTAAGTGCTAGGGAAAGAAATAAGAAAAAGAAAGAGAGTTCTTCTAGAAGCCTACAATCTAATGGGTGAAGATAACAAAAAAAGGACAGTAGCAGCTGGGGAAACCAGGAAAAGCTTCATGTTAGAGAATTGTGCTTGAGCAAAATCCTTAAGGAAGAGGACTCTCTGAGTTGGTGGTACAGAGGGCATGCGTTCTAGGCATGTGGGATGGCCAGTGCATAATAAGCACAGTAGATGGAATAGACCAGGGGAAAGGATAATTTAGCTGAATCATAGAGTAGGGGGAAGGGATGAATGGCCAGTGAGGCTGGTGTTGTGTGGTCAGGTTATGTAGGACTTTAAAAGCTAAACAGAAGAGTTTATATTTGATCTTAGAGGCAAGAGTTGTGGAAGTAGAAAGGCAAGATTTGGCAACTGATTAGATATGTATGATAAGAGAATGAGGAGTCCAAGACAATAAACCTGGAGGAATGGAAGAATGGTGGTCCATTCAATAGAAATAAGGAAGATAAAATGAAGGAAGACCTTAGGAAGAAAGATAATGAGTTCAATTTTGGATATTTTGAATTAAAGTATCTCTTGGAAATCCAGTTTGAAATGTCCAATAAGCAGTTGCTGATGCTGATGTTTAGGGGAGATGCTCTGTGTGTGTGTGTGTGTGTGTGTGTGTGTGTGTGTGTGTGTGATTCGTGAGTCAGTTGCATAGGCATAATCATTAAAATCATGGGAGCTAATAAGGTTGCTATGAGAGAAAAAGAATATAGAGAGAAAAGGACAGGACAGAGCACTGGGGGACACATGTAGTTAGGACTAGTGATGTATTGAGCCAGCAAAGGAGACAGAAAACAACTGGTAAGGAGAACCAAGAGAGAGTAGAATGGCAAAATTCCAGAGAGGAGAGATTAGCCAGAAAGAGGTGATTACCAGTGTGAAATGCTGCAGATGGGTGGAGGAGGATGCAGACAGAACAGATCATCAGCTATGGCAACTGATGGCTATTTGATAACTTTGAGGAGAACAGTTTCACTGGAACGACCAAGTTGGAAACCTGATTGCAAAGGAGTGAGAGAGAGGACAGGAAGTAAGGCAGTAAGAGTAGGCAACTTTTTCTGAGAGTTTGGTAAGCAAAGAAAGTAGAGTTATAGAATGATATCCTAAGGGAATGATAAAGTTTAGTGAAGGATGAGGGAGATTTGTCCTTGATTATAATATACAGATGATTTTACTGTTACCAGATAATGCATTGTTATCTGGCATATGGTGGTACTTGGAGTTTTTTGTGCCTGTTGTTGGTATCATCATATGTGTTTAGAAGGCTACTGTTGTGTGAAAAAGCACTGGCCTGAGAGTCAGAGTTTAGTTTTTGCTTCTGTCCCTAATATATTTGATTAAGAAAAATATACTTCAGTAATTAATACAAGATGAAAGAACGTGTGGTTAGACATGTCTATATATCAGTAACTCTAAAAAAAAGATATGGGGATTTTGGTACACAGTAAGAGATGGTTTGAAGATGTTAAGGTCTTTTCTGAGGAAGATAATGGGAATGGGATTCTCCAGTCTAGCATAATCAAAAGCTATACCCTTTTGTATGAGTAGGTAAGAGAAAACTTTTCCCTGAGGTTTTTAGAATGCCTTAGGAGCCGAGGATTATATTCATGGATATTTATCTCTCATTCTAGCTATTTCTGTCTCCTTTTCTCTTCTGCTTGTAGAGTCCTGACCTACATGGCCTGTGACATAGCCCAAAAAACCAACACACTCTTACATTGCATTAAGAGAATCGTAATGCTGAAGATTAGGAAGTTGTTAATCCTATTGTATTTTCCCCTGCTCAGAACATATCGGGTTGTCACATTTCAGGTAGGAATAAACTGGAGAGTTTACAGAGGATGGCAGTTGGATGGTATCAGATCTGTTGTAGAAAATGTTCTTGTTGAGGTATGGCTTGGAACAGCTTGCTCAGTAGGTCCCTTCCCACTGTAAAATTCTGTGGTTCTGTAATTGACATGCACAGGTACATCAAAAATATTTCATTGATTATGGAACTTTGATTTAGCTTATCTTTCTCCATAACCTTGAATTCATCTTTGATACATTGTAGAGGGAGTGTTATATGGCTAACCACCATACACTATATATCTAGTCCAATGTTATGAACACAATGAGCTTTCTGTCAATGCTTGTTGTTGGTGATGATGTCATTAATAGGAATTTGTGCACATGAAGTAGCAAGATTCTCATTTTCTTTGTTAATTAAAAGGAACATTTCTCATCATAAGTCCCTGGGCCAACCAATAAAAAACGTTTTGGCTCCTCTGACATTCTGCATTTAAATCTTATTTCTAAATAATTTAAGAGTACAGTCATTGAATTTATTTAAGTGTTACCAGTATCTTTTTAGGGAATTTTATAGCTTACATGCAAATAGACATTTACCTTCATTAAGTTAAACTATACAAAATTCCAGTCTCTTTATATTGAGTTTAATATGTGTAGATATTGGTATGTGGCTAAAGCTCTATTAGTGGTAGAGCAGAACGCAATATAAAGAAAGTCTCATCTATTTCCTCATTCAAAAGCATTTATTTATTTTCCAGAACAAACTTATTATTTATTTTAAGCATTCTTTTCTTTTTAAATTTTGAGTTCCAGATTCTCTCCTTCCTATTCCTCCCCCACCCACAGAAAAGGCAAGCAAAATTATATCAATTATACATGTGAAATAATGCAAACATATTTCCACATTAGCCATATACAAAAAATTACAAAAGGCAACAAAAAATAAAGTGAGAAAGTTATACTTTAATTTTTTCTTAGAGTTCATAATTTCTGTCTCTGGATGTAGATAGTATTTTTTTCATCATGAATCCTTTGGAAATGTCTTAGATAATCATATTGATCAGAGTAGCCAAATCTTTCATAGTTGACCATTATTACCACATTGTTACTATTGTGCACAATGATCTCCCAATTCTCCTCATTTTACTTTGCATTAGTTCATATAAGTCGCCTCATGTTTTTTTTCATTTTGAAACCCCCACCCCTTTTCTTATAGCACATCATAATCATATGCCACAACTTGCTCAGCCATTCCTCAACTGATGAGCATCCCCTCAATTTCCAATTCTTTACCACTATAAAAAGCTGCCCTAAATGTTTTCATATAAGTCCTTTTTCCTTTTTCTTTGCTCTCTTTGGAGTACAACCATAGTAGCAGTATTGCTGGGCCAAAAGGTATGCACAATTTTATAACCCTTGGGTATAGTACCAAATTGTTCTCCAAAATGATTGGACAAATTCATAATTCCACCAACAGTTTATTAGTATATCTATTTGTCTTCAGTCCCTCCAGGATTTGTCATTTTTGATAGATGTGAGATGGTATCCCCAAATTGTTTTAATTTGGATTTCTCTAATAAAGGGTGATTTAGAGCATTTTTATATGACTTTAGATAGCTTTGATTTCTTCTGCCTGTTCATATCCTTTAACGATTGGTAATGACTCCTATTTTTATAAATTTGACTCATTTCCCTCTACATTTGAGAAATGAGACCTTTATCAGAGAAATTTGCTGTAAATTTTTTTTTTGCTCTTAGTTCTTTGTCTATCATACCTTTTAGCAAAATATAGTTTCCCTGCTTTTATTTTTAAATTAGGTTTGTTTTTTCTTTTGCTTTGCCTGAGATCATGATTTACTATTCCTGCTTTTTTTTTTTAACTTCAGCTGAAGCATAATAGATTCTACTCCAGTCCTTTATTTTAATTCTGTGTGTGTCTTTCTGTTATCTCTTATAAACAACAAGAACTTTCTTGTAAACAACATGTTGTTGGTTTGTGGTTTTTAATCCATCCTGCTATCCACTTCCATTTTATGGGTGAGCTCATTCCTTTCATATTCAGAGTTATGATTACTCAGTGTATATATTTCCCTCCATCCTGTTTTCTTATGTTTATCTTTCTCTGTCTCTCCTTTTATCTTGTCCCTCCTCAAAAGTCTGCTTGGTGTCTGAACATTGCTTCCCTTAATCCATCCTCCCTTTTATTACCCCATCCCATGTCTCTTATTTCCCTCCTATTTCCTTATTGAGTGAGATAGATTTCTGTACCGAACTGATTATGCACATATGCTCTTCCTTCTTTGAATTAATTCCAATGAGAATGAGGTTCAAACATTGCCTTCCACATTCCCTCATTTCCCCTCCACTGTAAAAATTCTTCCTTGCTTTCCTTTTTTATGTGAAAAAATTTTTTTCCCTTCTACCTCTCCCTTCCCTCTTCTCCCCAGTTTATCCCTCTTTCTCACTTTTTCAGTTTTTTGGGGGGAGGGAGATTATCCTAACATAATCAGTTCACACTCCTGCTTTCTGTCTTTGTAGCCCCTTAGCAAAGATAAATTTCTTAGGAATTACAAAGATCATCTTCTTATATAAGAATGAAAACAGTTTAAGCATATTAAGTGCCTTATGATTTCTCTTTCATATTTACTTTTTTATCCTTCTCTTGAGTCCTATGTTTGTCAGATTTTCGATTAACTCCGGTCTTTTCCTCAAGAATACTTGAAAGTCCTCTCTTTCATTAAATATCCATTCCCCCCTTCAAGGATTATACTCAGTTTTCCTGAATAGTTTATTCTTGGTTGTGATCTCTTTTGCTTTCTAGAATATCATATACCAAGCCCTCTGCCTCTTTAATGTGGAAGCTGCTAAATATTGTGTAATCCTGATGATGTTTGAAATATTTCTCTTTGGCTGCTTGTGGTGTTTTCTCCTTGACCTGAGATCTCTGCAATTTGGCTATATTCCTGGAGTTTTCATTTTGGGGTCTCTTGCAGTAGATGATTGATGGACTTTTTTTCAATTTCTATTTTACCCTCTGGTTCCAGAGTGTCAGGGCAGTTTTCCTTGATAATTTCTTAAAATATGATGTGTAGATTTTTTTTTTTTTAATCATGGCTTTCAGGTAGGCCAATATTTTTTAAATTATCCCTCTTGCATCTATTTTCTAGGTCAGTTATTTTTCCAGTGAAATATTTTACACTTCTGTTTTTTTCATTCTTTTGATTTTGTTTGATTCTTGGTGTCTCAAGGAGTCATTAGCTTCTAGTTGTCCAATTCTAATTTTTAAGGAATTGTTTTCTTCAGTGAGCATTTGTACCTCTTTTTCCGTTTGTCTGTTCTGTTTTTTAAGGAATTCTTTTCTTCAGTGAATTTTTATGCCTCCTTTACCATTTGGTCAATTCTGTTTTTTAAGGTATTATTTTCTTCAATATTTGTTTGTGCCTCTTTTACAAAGTTGTTAATTCTCTTTTCATAATTTTCTTACATAATTTTCATTTCTTTTCCTAATTCTCCCTCTATCACTTATTTCTTTCCATAGCTTTTCCTGGAATTCTTGATGAGTTTGGGTCTAGTTAACATTTTATTTTGAGGCTTTTTTTTTTTTTGTAGCTGTTTTCACATTGTTATATTTTTCTGAGTTTAAATCTTGGTTTTCCCTTCTACCATAATAGCTTTTTATGATCAAATTCTTATGTTGTTGTTTGCTCATTTTCCCAGCCTACATCTTGACTTTGAACTTCATATTAAAATTAGGCTTTGCTTACCTTGCAATGGAGAGGCCCTGTCCCATGTTTCAGGCTTTTTTGTACTGCTGTTTTCAGAGCTAGTTCCAGGGCTCCCCAAGTTTTTGGTGCTCTCAAGGTTGTGTGATCCTGGGAAAGGTTTTGTCACTGCCTTCTTAGTCTGTATCCAGGAAGGGCCCCTATTCTATAGACACTGCACTTGTGCTTCTTTTGGCTTTGTAACTGTGACCACGTGCTTTCTTTTTAAGCCCCAAGTGCTAGTACTTCTTTGTGCCTTGGAATTTTGACCAGAGTTCCATCTTCCTTGTGACTGACCACAAGAACTCCTTTCTGCTCTGGAATTGTGATCCAAAACTGTGTGTGGGTAAGAGAACTGCTAATCAATGACAGCTGCACCTGCCAGGCCTAGAGGCCTGTGTGGGCTACCCGAGTCTTCTTACCTCACCTCCGAGGTCTTCGGTTGGCCAAAACCGGATGCTCATATGAGAGAAAGGACGTTCCAGAGTCGAACAAGGGTTGAGCTTTATTTCAGGGTTGAGCTTTATTTCAGGGTCTCGGTTACAAGTGCAGGGTGGTCTTCCTTAGGAGGAAGAGGGGGAGATTTCCTAAGGAGGCTAAGATCTTAAGGGATTGGAAGTAGAAGTACAAGCGGGGAGAGAGGGGGAAGGGAGAGAGAAGAGAACCGGAGCCTACTGTCCTCTTGGCTCCTCACGTGCTAAGAGAGCTTTCAGGCTTCCTCAATCCTACTTAACCTTCAGCCGCATAGTTTGCATCTGAATACCGTGCTGTTAGGTAACTAGGTGTGCCCAGATCCGGGACAATCTCGAGGGCGGGGAGATCTCTCTCCCATCACGTTTCTCACGGGAAGAGGCGGAATTACTCGAGATAGCTCGGTTCACCTCGATTCCCTGCCGTTTCCTGGGGGGGTCTCGTGAGAGCTCTAAGATTTAGAAGCTCCCACCTTTACCCACCTGAGACTGTCCACACGGAATTGATCTTCCAATCCCAACAGCACCCATGATGAAGATTAGGTTGAGGGTTTCCTGTAACCTTGTGCTTACCATTTGTTTGACTCCCTTATCATCTCTAAGCTGAGAGCCCTCCCAAGCTACTGTTGCTGCCAACTGCAGTATCCACTCCTGCTGCTGCTGCAGAGTAAGTGGGTTCTGGACAGGCCTCCATCCTGGTGTTACTGACCTCTCCTATGGATCTCCTAAGTTGTCTTGGGTTCTGGACAGGCCTCCATCCTGGTGTTACTGACCTCTCCTATGGATCTCCTAAGTTGTCTTAGACAGGAAAAATGTCTTACCCTGACCTTTTGTTATCTTTGCTGCTCCAAAATTTGATTGGAGATGTTATTTTAAAGTTGTTTGGAGAGGAATATTGGGAGAGTTTAGTTGGGTTGCTGCCCGTACTCAGCCACTGTGGTTCTGCTCTAGTTTAAGGAATCTAGATTCTGAAGTATCAAAGGGACATCATTATGAACTAATATTACTGGGAAATTAGTGCATGCCACAATCCTAGAACATAATGTTAAAGTAAATACATTTATTAGTTGCTCAGTTAATTCATTTCAATGCAGTAGACATTTGTTGACCGCTTACTTTGTGCCTGCCTTTGGGCTAGATGTGAATCAGAATGTATTACTGAGCTATTTCACAGAATTATGGAGCTGGAAGGTATGTCAGAGGTCATCACATTCAATTTGAACCTGAACAGGAGTATTCTCTACAACATGACCAAAAGCAAAGCTCTTCTTGAGAACCTTCAGTGATGAAGAACTTATTTTTGGATATAGCCCATTCACTCTTGCAGAGCTCTAACATTTGTGTTGTATGTGACCCAACAGGAAGATACCTTCTCCTTGTTAGAAAAATAAAAGCAAAATATGAATTGAATACTTCATTTTTTTTATTATTTAATGCATATCCCAGTATCTTTGTCAATAGAAAGTATATGATTTCTCAAGTAATATGTATGTTATTTTTTCTTCTCCTGCAGAACAACATTCCATCTTTATGTGTAAATTTTGTAACTTATTTTCACCAAGTCAATCGGAGCTACTTTCACATGCATCTGAAAAGCACAAAGAAGAAGGTGTTAATATTGATGATATCATCATTCCACTCAGGCCACTTACTACTACTGAACCCACCAGTCAGCCCAAAAGTGGAGAAGGTATGGGCAGAATGTGTCTAATCTATCTACCTATCTGCCTACCTGTCTATCTGTCTGTCTGTCTGTCTGTCTGTCTGTCTGTCTGTCTGTCTGTCTATCTATCTATCTATCTATCTATCTATCTATCTATCTATCTATCTATCTATCTGTCTATCTGTCTATCTGTCTATCTGTCTGTCTGTCTGTCTGTCTGTCTATCTGTCTATCTGTCTATCTATCTTTATCTGTCTATATGTCTATGTCCATTAATCCACAACTTGAGTCACTGTAAGTTTGCTAGAATGAAGTTTTTATTAATATTTTCACATTTTTGCACTGTGTGCTAAGTTCATATATTTTTTTTACTTGTGCCTTAATTCAGCATATCAGAATTTTGTAGAATATTTTCCAAGATTTTGCATGACATAGAAAGGTTTGTGAGTCCTAGATTTTTTAAAATATATTTTTTGTATTTTTTCGTATTTCTCTTCATATTTCCTGGATTTCCTCTATATCTTTGTCTTCATTGATTTTTAAATGTCAAGAGCCGTACATGCCAAACAATAAGAATAACAATGTGTTGCTAGACCAATCAGCAATAAATAGTTTCTTGAACAGTCCACTTAACTACCCAAGCATTTGTATTCTTTTCATTTAAAGATTAAAATGTCAAGATTATTTATTTATATTGAGCTTCCACACTGATTATTTATGGTCAGTGTAAGGTAATTGACAACATGAGAGACTGCAGGAATTTTAGCTTTTTAATTAGGTTATAGACTTCAAGTGAGCACATGTTCACTTTAAAATCTGCATCACCAGATTCTATGAAGATTATAAATACTAACTCCCATTTTTTTTTAAAAAAGCTTTGACATCTTTATTTGCATTTCCCAAATATTATAAGTAGGAGAAGCCATATTTTATTCATAAAATAATAAGAAACCCTGCCATAAATGTAACTAAAACTTAAATAGAATTAAAAAAAGAAAATACTAAATCTGTAAGAGTCTTGTAATGTAAATGTCTTAATGTATGATTTTTGTTACCTAAGAGATGATTAAGTCACTGCTAAATATGAGGTGGAAGTTGATATACTAAGAACTTTTCCATGACTTCAAGTTAAGTTTTCTCTCTCATTTCCCCAATTTAGAGAGGACCAAAAGTTGTTTACATGTGGCCTATTATAGGGTAGAGAACTTGATGGACATATTGTGAATATTTGTACAGAATCATGGGATCTTAGAATTGGTAGGAACTTCAGAGATTTTGTTAACCAACCACTGCAAAATGTATTCTTCTACATCTCCAAGTAGTCACCTAAATTCTCCTTGAAAATTTTCAGGATGAGAAACTCACTACCTCCTAAGGCAGTCCATTCCATTTTTGCACACATTCTTATTTGCTTTCTTTTAACTTCTTTCATCCTCATCTCACATCCTTTAGCTTCCTGGTGCTAACCATTATCTCCTTCAACCCTGGTTTCTATGAGTTTCCATGAAGAGGTGGCCCTTCTTACCAACGCAAACCTCTCTTCATATACAAGTGATCCCATTACAATCTGTTTTCTTCAGCAGATTGTTTCATTTTCCCATTCCTATTCTCTTCCCAGACTTCACTTTCTTCCTGTTCACTGAACTGGCTGCCATGTACTTCCTGCAGACATGCTCATGTTTCTCACATCCTCAAAAAAATCATCCCTTGATCCACCTGTTTCCTCAAGCTGCCATTCCCCATCTCTCCTGTCTTTTGTGACTAAACTCCTTGAGGAGGCTATCCACTATCAGTGTCTCCACTTACCTTTTCATTTTCCTCTTAACTTTGTGCACTCCCCTCTTCTGACATTATCATTCAAGTGAAAGTGCTATCTCCAAAATTACCAGTTATCTCTTTAATCCCCAAGTTTGGATGCCTTTGCTCAGTCCTCATCCTTCTTGACCTCGCTGTAGCATTTGAAACAGTTGCATTTTCCTTTTTTGATAACTCTCTTCTCTCCACATTTTTCTTACTCTCTTTTGCTAAGGTCTTCATCTGTTCAGGTCAAGCTTGCTAATTGTTGATATGTCCCCCCAGCACTCTTCTCTTGTCCCTCTATACCTCTAGATTGGTTCACTTAGTGATCTTATCACCTCCCATTGTTTCAGTTATCATCTCTTTGAAGACAATTCTCAGATCTGTTTGTTCAACCCTAACTTCTCTCCTAACCTCCAGTCTCACATCTCCAGCTGCTTGCTGGACATCTCAAACTGGAAGTCACATAGACAGCTTAAACTCATGCATCAGTAAGCACCCCAACATACAAAGTGGGTCTTGCTATCACAGGTTCTTTGATCTACTTCTCTAAAAGAAAAGGCAACTTTTGAGAGGTTAACAATCTCTTTAATCAAGCACATGTATAAATTCCTTTAACCAAACACATATATAATTCACCTAGTTCAGGGGGTCAGCACCCTAAACTTCAAAGAAAATACAGAGAAATCAAAGATCAACAGCTGTGGCTTCCTTTGCCTGAATTCAACAGACAAGTCCAACTGTCTGACCATAGTTACCAGAGAAGGAAGCAGCGACATCTAGGTTTTCCAAGCTGGGGGGCTCCTTTAGAGGCTTCCTAGAGTCCTCATATGGCCAAGCAATCACTTCCAGTCAGTAAGCCCCCCAAAACCCCCACACCTTAGAATCTTTATACACGTTTTAGAGCCAGTGGGCGTCAATCCTTTGAGAACCAATGCCTCATTAACAACATATGTGGACCTTCCTACAAATCTTCCCAGGCCCAGCAGTGGGTGGGAAAGATCCTCCTTAATTACATTATTCAGAGACACTTTTAGTAAAACAAAAACAGCAAAAGATCCTACTTTGCTTGCCCTTACAACTCTGCATGTCCAAAACTAAATTCATTAAATTTTTCTTCCAACCTTTCCTTCTTTCTGATTTCCCCATTACTAATTGCAGGTATTGTCATACTCCAAATCACTCAGACTCAAATCTAGGTTTCAAATCTAGGCCAATTCATTTTTGGCTCCTAACTCATTTTATCACCCTTCCCCCAAGTCTTCAATTAGTTGTCCAGTTCTGTTTTTTCTGTTTTCCCAGCTCTCTCATGTATGACCCCTTCTCTTCTTTGACATTGCCACCACTTTAGTGTAGACCCTTTTATGCCTGGACTATTTCAAGCCTGTTTGTTGGTCTCCCTGCCTCAAGTATCCCCATGCTACAGTTCATCTTCCTCTCAACTGTCTAATTGTTCTTCCTTAAGTGCAGGCTTGACTGTCACCCCCTTTTAGATGAATTCTAGTGGCATCCTGTTATTACCAGACTCAAATATAAAATCCTCTCTTTGGCTTTTAAAATCCATCTTAAGCCCAACATTCCTATTCTTCTTATATCTTATTCTACAAACACTACTCCTCAACCCCTCACCTCTCTCTGTATTCTTCAGTCTAATGACATTATCCTCCGTGCTGCACCTTTCACAAGACTCTCCATCTTCCAGCTTAGTCCATTTTCACTGGCTGTCTCTCATGCCTGTGATTCTCTCCCTTTCCCTATTTGCCTCTTGGCTTCTTTGACTTCCTTCAAGTCTCAGATAAAGTCCTACCTTCTAGAAACTATCACCAGTCCTCCTTAATCTTAGTGCTTTCTTTCTGTTGATTATATTCAGTTTATCATGTGTGTTTGTATGTATATACACACAGTTATATACATACACATATGTATATGTATACTTAGACATAGTTGTTTACATGTTGTCTTCCCTATTAGATAATTTTTTGCCTTTCCTTTAAATCCCCAGCCCTTAGCACAGTGCCTGGCGCATGGTAGATGCTTTATAAATGCTTGTTGACTGATTTATGTATATTTATTAAGAAATAATAGTAATGACAACTTTTTATATGTCTATATATTTATTTATATAAGTCTTTAGGGTTTGTAAAGTGCTCTGTGAATATTGCCTCACTCAGTTTTCCTCAAAACAATCCTGGGAGATAGAAGCCATTATTACCTCATTTTCAGTTGGGGAAACTGAGGCAAGCAGAATTTATGCAACTTGACCTGGGTCCTACAGCTAAGTAAATGTCTTATGCTGGATTTGAACCACAGATTTTCTTGCTTCGAGCACTCTATACATTGTACTAACTAGCTCCTTCAAGAGAAAAGTGATACCTGTGGCCAGAAAAGTCACCAGTAATGAGCTTCTTGAATGGTGACTGGGCTATTTAAATTCCTAGTCCAACTATTTAAGGATTGAAATGTTGAGAGAATTTATATTGATCAGTGATACGGAGGTAGTTGATGGTTTCAGCTACTGGATCTTTCCAGTATAATCCAACAACAGTTCAAGTAAACAGTATAATTTTAAACAACTTTTATATGACTCAATACTATGTCAAACATAGTTTGTAATTCTCCCATGGAATGGGCAGAGGGACTAGTTAGCTGAGACATTTTTTATAGATAGACTGTCCTTAAATATGTCAGATGGGTGATCAACAAGTGAATTCATTTTGAAATGCTTTTCTGTCTATTCCCAGAAAGAAAAATCAGGTTATTAGTGTGGTTAATGAACCCTGGGGCAATAAATTTCTTGCCATATCTTGTGTTTTTATATAGGAAAATAAACGTTGGCTTCTACTTAATATAAGATAGTTTGGTGGGAAATTTTTCCAACTCTCCATTGCAGCTGTTCTTCTTGTGCCATGTATTTCTTTGTCTGCAGGGATCTAACTATTATTATAACAAAGATGGCTCCTCTAACCCATTCTTTTGCTGTATAACCTATATTAAATTACTTGCCTTTTCAGCGAGGAGGGAGGGATAGAGAGAGTTCAGAATTCCTCATTTTAAAAACTAATTTTAAAAATTATTTTATATGTAATTGGGGAAAAAATAAAATATTAAATAGAAAAGAACAAGACAGTAACAATAACCAAACTGCGTATTGACTAATCAGAGGTTGTTGGACAGGCTGAAGCAAGCATTGCCAACTTAGAAACAAAGAATAGAAGTCCTCAGATGTTGCTTCCTAAGTGACACCTTTGATCAATGGTAGATTAAAGTAATGAAGGAGGTGGAATCTCATTCAGCAGCTTTTCTTTCTCCCACTTTGCTCCCTTTCCCTCCTTAATCTGCAGAGTGAAGGAGGAACAGTGAGATGACTGTCCATATGGTCAAAGTGACCTTCCCTTGCATGGCTAATTGTGGGTAGCAGCTCCTTCTTATACTGATTTGGGGAACTGGCCACCTCATTTCCTAAACTGCCCTAACTCCTTCCCCAACAGTCATTCTTGCTTTTCTACCTAATCCTGTCCATTATAGGTACTGAGTAGAAAACTGAATTGCTATCCATTTCTTTTGGAGAAGTAGTATCACATGATGTATAGAACATTGTGCTTGGGATCAGAAAAACATGGGTTAGAATATTGACTCAGATATTTACCATTTATATGACGCTGGATAAGTCACTCACCTTCTCTCTTCAGGCTCAGTGTTCTTTTCTGTACAATGGAGATAGGACTTACAGGACCTATTTCACAAGGTTCTTTTGAATATCAAATTAGATGATGCATGTTAAGTTCTTACAAACTGTAAAATTCTGTATAACTTTTTTGTTACTGCTGCTGCTGCTACTACTACTACTACTACTACTACTACTACTACTACTACTACTACTACTACTACTACTACTTCTACTACTTCGTAATACTTTTTGTTCCAGTTCCTCGACTTAGCTGCTTATGCCCTTCCTAAGTTGGGGGCCTGTGATGGGTTTAGGAGGTGATTAATCCCCAAATTAAAACAGTTTGATCCTTACTACCACCTTTACTTTATTATTGTGCTCTCCTGCCTCTTGTAGTTTATTTTATGACTTTTTAACAAAACTATTTTGCTCATATAAGATATAGTCTGAAGAAACATAGCTGTAATGAAGGGCAATCTGGCACACTGGAAAGAGCACTGGATTTGGAGTGAGGAGACTTGCACCCTGCCCTGAGCTCTGTGTGACCATAACCATTTGATTTTTGATTTCTAGTTTTCATTTCCCTCATCTTTAAAATGAAGGGTGAGGTTCACTGATTTTTAATGTGTCTTCAAGTTCTAAAATTGCCGCATTGACAGAGTTCAGTGTAGGTTTCCTAGGTGGAGGGGACAGGTGGAGGCGTCCAGAAAAGGACACATTTGGGCCAGAGACTTTATTCTTCACCATCCAGGGCAATTGGTTTCCTGGCCTTGCCAGATTTTGAAAGCCTCACATCAGCTTTCTAGCATTTTTCAGATTCATCTGTGGTTTCTAAATCTGTGCTCTGTTAGTTTCAGCCATTTGCCACAGATAATCATTATGAGAAATAAGAATGTTACATTTTTATGGTTTGAGTAGTTATTAAAAGTAATTAAAAATTCATAATGAAATTCCACTGGGTTTGAGACTCTTTACCTACCACTACAGTTATTGCTTCTTAAACAGCAGTTGATATAGTCACTATATTTAGATACTTATATAATAATAAAAATAAAAATAAAACCTTAAGATTTATAAAGTATTTGTTTCTAAAATTTTTACAGTTACTCATTTGGTTCTTAGTAACCTTGTGAGGTAGGTAAGGTATTTTTAGTCCCATTTTTCACATGTGAAAATTGAAGCGTAGATAAATTTAGTCATTAAGCAGGCATGTATTAATCAGTCACCCCCTATGAGCCTTGTTCTGTGTTGTGTTGATTAGTGAGTGGGTGCAAACTAACCCAGGGTATTATATCAAGCTGGTTCTCAGCCATACCGTGCCCCACATTTCATGTAGCTATTCTGCTCCTCCTCCCCAGAAGACAGCCATTTTCTAGACTGTACCTGCAGAGGTTATGCCCACAGACCCAGTGTGCTAGTCAAATGTCTTGTGGATAATTCCTTATAAAAATAAATACACAACATATGCAAGATAACTTTGGGGTAGGATAAGGTAGAGTAACAGCTGGGTTCAAGGATCAGGAATGGCGTCCTGTAGGATTTGGCAACTGAGCTGATATTTAAGCTCGTCAATTAATGCATCAATTAGTAGAAAATTTTGCCTGGCCTTTCAAGTTATTCTTAAATTCTTTTTTTTTTTACCTTTTTCTGAATGTAAAGGAAACTAGGGATTCTAAATGCTGAAGTGAGAAGGGGAAGCATTCCAGGTTTGAAGGAAAAACTGTGAATGCCTGGAGATGGAATGCTGTGGATGAGGAACACCTAGAAGCCAGTTGGATTGGCATGAGGAGTTCATGAAGCGGGAAAGAGAGAAAGAGAACAGATCATGAAGGTCTCTTAGCTACTGACAGAGACAATAGGGAGCCACTGATACTTTTGGAGCAAGAGAATGGCATTTTCAAATTGTTGCTTCAGGATTAATAGTTTATCATTCTTGTGGTGGATAAATTAGAAAGGGGCAAAATTTTAGACAGGGGGACCAAGATCAGTTATTAGACCGTTTCAGTAATCCAGGTGAGCGGTGATGACAGCTGAACTAAGATGGGGCCATGTCTATCAGAGAGTAGAGACTGGGTGCAAAAGATATTGGGGATAATGATTTCCCCTAGGTCACACAGCTTGTATGGGAGAGGGCAGGAGCTTGAACCCAGTTCTTCTAACTCTGATTTTGCACAGGGGTGGGGATGTGTGGCTTTGAGGCCTTCTAGGTCCTTGGGTCCACGCGGCCTTTTGACTGTGTTCAAATTTTATAAAACAAATCCTTTTATTAAGGATATTGTTCTATAAAGTTTGGATTCCATTGAAGGGCTGCATTTGAGGACCTAGAGGGCCACCTGTGTCCTTGAGGCTGGAGGTTCCACACTCCTGTGACTAAGCTGTGCCAGAGCAGGCTAGCATTATGTCCTGGTAATGAGTTGATTTAGTCATCCTTTTTTTATCTCTTCTTTTCCTTGCTGTTGAGGACTCTTGCCCAGTTAGACATAGGTTTATAATAAATGTGTGTTGCATTACTGAAGTACTGGTCATTTCCATATTTAATACAGGTTTGATTCCATGTGAACTTTTATTACCCACATTTATGTGTGTGGATGGATAGTATGTCAGGCCTGGAATCAGAAAAACTTACCTTCCTAAATTTAAATTTGATCTCAGACAGTTAGTATCTATGTGAGCCTGGGTAAGTCATTTCATCCTGTTTGCCTCAATTTCCTTATCTGTAAAATGAGTTGGAGAAAATGGCAAACCATCCTAGTATCTTTCCCAAGACAACCCCAAATAGGGTCATGGAGAGTCAGTCATGACTGAAAATGAATCGACAACAGGATATTTCATTGTCTGTTCTATTTGATGAGAATTCAAGCCTTATGTATGGGCATAGCAGACCTTTAACTTCCCTTCTATCCCTAAGTTTCTGTAATTATATAGAGAACTTTGTAAATCAAAGTCATTGTCACTGAAAGTTAAGTAAAAAGTGGATCTCTTCTGTCCCCATAGGTTATTTAATGTGTCAAATTTTCTCTTGAGTCTGGAGTTAACATGGATTTTTTATATAAACCACACAGTGACGAATCTCACTGACTTGTCTTTGACATGATCATAATTTTTTGTCTTCAGTATTCTATTTGAGTTTCTTGGCATGTGAAATATTTTAAAATGATGGCATAAAGATGGAATGTTGAGTCAGAACAAATCATTTATTAGCTGCATAGTGGTTTGTCAGGATGCTCCTGGGGAGATTCTTGCTTCGTGAAGGGGTGGAAGAAATGACATGAAAAGTCTCTTCCAATTCTACCTCTCTGTATTACCCTAGAGTCATATTATTTAATTAGGCAGTTAGCTGTTTTGTAAGGAAATTGTTTCTTTAGAATACTTTCCCATTTTAGAAAATCAAATTCCTTTCTGAAATGTCCTTGATTGATTGATTCTGTGAAAGAAAGAGAATGTAGTTCAGCAGAATGAGCCCTGGGAAAAAAAAGATCAAAGTTCTAATCCTTTCTTGGCCCTTAACAAGGTATTGAAACTTGGGCCAGAAGTTTAAACTTTTAGTGCTTTATTGTTTTAGGGAGACAGTGTGGTATAATGGAACAAATAATGGACCTAGTTTCACATTGCAGCCCTGTTATTGTCGGTGTTATTTTGGACAAATTTCAGATTCGTAAATGATATTTAGAATTGGAAGAAATTTCAGAGGTCCAACAACCTCATTTTACAGCTAAGGAAACAGGCCCAAAGTTAAGTGACTTGTTTGAGATAACACAGATAGTTACTAGAGCTGGGATTTGAACTTGCTTCTTTTAACTCTATATGCAAGAATCTTTCTATCACAGTATATTGCTGCTGCGATAGGACTGCCTCTTGAGGCCTCATTTCTTCAGCTGTAAAACAAGAGTGATAATACTTGCACTGCCTACTTATGTAGTTATTGTGAGAAAAGTATTCATTTATTTTTTGCAACATTTTAAGCTTTTAAAATGTTTTCATATCTACTAGATCCATGTAGCACTCCTGATAGACCCAGCCACACATGGCCTGTATTCATCACTGAATCATGGGAAGTTAGATCTAGAAAGTTAGTTCAAATGTCTATCCATCTGATAACTAAATCCCCCTATTACTTGGGACAGGACACAATGGATGCTGTTAGTATTTTAGATCAGGACATTGAACTCAAACTTTTGAAAGGCGTGATGAAATATTTTTCCACATCTCAGCTCATGTGATAGAACATTGGGTGCTTTATAGTCAGTACACTAATTTTGTTTTTCTGACTGTTCATTACTGCTTTGGTAGGTTATACAAGTGAAAGCTTTTACATAGAATAATAAATAACTGTCCGTAAGCTCTGACAGACATACCCAATTGATCAGTAACTCTATACAATATTTCCTTTTACTCCTTTTAAAAATACAGCTTATAATTGTATTTCTTATAGTCTAAGAAATTGAAAGGTTACCAAATTACAGAATTTTGGAGTTGGGAGGAATGTTGGAAGTCCTAGTCCAACCATATCCACAAAAGATTTCCCACTACTATATGACATACCCAACAAGTGGTCATCTAGTGTTTCAATCAGTCAGTCAGTCATGGAGCATTTATTAAGTACTTGCTTTGTACTAAGCACTGAGCTGGATGCTGGAGATAAAAATACAGAGGATGAAACAATTCTTACTCTCGAGTTGCTTGCTTTTTAATGGGGGAGACAAGTACATAATATATTCATAAAAATATAAAGATAATAAATACAATTGAATACAGTGTAGAAAATATGTAGGTTGGAAGTGAGAACACTAGCAGTTGTGAGGATAAAGATAGAAGATGAAGCTTGATATCTCAAAGGAAGAGTCTGTGAGGCAGTGGTTATAGGACATGCTTTTTAGGCAAGAGAGGCAACCACTGCAAAGGATTTTTTAACCTTAAAAATTAAGATGGGAGATAGAAGACAAAGTATCCTATGTGTTGAAGAGAAGGAAGGCCAATCCATCTACATCATATATAAGGAAACTGGAAAACTAGCTGAGGAATTCATTATGAAGGCCTTTAAAAGTTAAACAGAGAAATTGGTATTTCATGCTAGAGCTAATAGAGGGCCGCTGGAGTTAGTTGATTAGGGGAATGATATGGTTAGCTCTGTGCTTGACAGCACTATATAGGCTGGACTTTAGAGTGCTGAGAGACTTGAGATAGAGGGAACAGTTAAGAGGCTGCTGTAATAATCTAGGTCAGAATTGATGAACTAACATGATGGCTCTGGGAGTATAGCAAAAGGGATCAGATGTGAGATATAATGTAAAAGTAGAAATGGCAAGATTTGCCAATGGATTGAATGCATGCTTGAGAGAGGAGGAGGATTCAAGGATGATGTTGAGTTTACAAATCTGGGAGACTAGAAGAATAATGGTTCCTTGACAGAAATAGGGAAGTTCAGAAGGGGGTCAATTTTCTGGGAAAGATAATGAGTTCTATTTTGGATAGCTACTCTGCTTGATTTTGGCTCCTCAAACATTATGCTTCTCCTGGGATAATATTTGATCATCACCAGAAATCTTCTGATCATGAAGGTTGCTTTACCTTTAGTACTTAACATCTCACCAGTACCCTTAGTTGCCTCTCCCCTCTGATTTGAGGGCTGAGAGGCAGAACAAAAAACTACTCTTAAAGCCTCCTGTTACAGGGGGCTCAGAATTTCCAGCCAACTCTTCATTTTCTACCAGCTGCTATGCTTGGTTTTGACTTTGAACATCATTCCTCCATTCTGGGTATGCTTTGGTAGCTCCCCTTCTTTTCAGCTTCCCTTTATGTATTATTGTCCCCCATTAGATTTTAAGCTGTTTGAGGGCAGGGACTATTTCTTTTTCTTCTTTATATCCCTGGTGCCTAGTACAGTGCCTGGCACATAGCAGGTACTTGGTAGTGTTTATTGACCATTGACCATGTTGAATTTGAGATATGGGTATCCAGTGTGAACTGTCCAGTAGACAATTGATGAGTGGGACTGAAACTTAGGGGAGAGACACAGGCTAGTTATATAGATCCAGGAGTACAGAGATGATAATTAAATCCATTGGAACTGATATCTAATGAGTTGCCCACTGATATCTAATATCAGGGGCAAAGGGAGAAAATAAATGAGGGGAGAGAGAGACACACACACACACACACACACACACACACACACACACAAACACAAACACACACAGAGGCAGAGGACCCCGGACAGAGCCTTGTAGACACCTGCAATTAGGGAGAATGATATGGATGTTGAACTAAAAAGGACACTGGGGTGACTTTAGACAGGTAGAAGAAGAACTGTGAGAACTTATTGCCACAAAAACCCAGAAAGGAAAGAGTATTCAGTAGTAAAGAGTGACACTCATAAATGTAAAAGAATGAGTTGATAGGTAGAAAGGGATGAAGACTGGGAGCAAATCAGTCATCAGATCTGGCAATTAAGAATCGCCTGCTATATGCCAGGCACTGTGACATAAAGAAAGGCGCAAGACAGTCCCTACCCCAAGAAGTTCACAATCCAATGGGGAGCTCCCAACACATAAAAAGAAGCTGAGAGTGGTGGTGGGGAGAAGGTTACCAAATGGGGCATGATAAAATATAATCCCTAGGTGTGAAATGATCTGAGGATGTGTAAGTTACAAAGCTGATTTCATCTTGCCGAATAATGAGTTTCTGGAGATTATGAAATCCAGGAAGCTATTGGTAACATGGAGGGAATAGATTAGTTTAAATGGTTAGGTCCAGGGCCACCTTGCGAAGGGTTGAGAAGTTAATGAGAGTAGAGGAAAAGGAAGCTGTGGGTATAAATGATAGCTTTTTCCAGGAGCTGGCCGAGAAGGGGAGATGGGCTAACAGGATGATTGTTTGAGAGGGATTTTAGTATCTAGTGGAGACTGTTTTAAAGTTGGGGCTTTCTCGGGCATACTTGAAGGGGACAGGAGGGAAGGAACCTGCGGATAGGCAGAAGCTGAAGATTAGAAAGAAAGGGATGATGATTGAGATTGTATTCTGTTTGAGAAAAAGAAGGGGAATGAATTATGGGTATGTGTAGAGCAAGCAAGGTGGCAAGCAGAGGCCACCTCATTTTCAGTGAGTAGAGGAGAAGAAGAGAGAATTAAGGGGGATGTCTAGGGCTTTTGAGATGAAGAGGAATGGAGAACTCAGCAGAGGACAGTGCAAAGTTGAAATGGGCATTGTAGGGTTCGGTTTACAAATGGAGGAGAGTGAGGTCTGTCAAAGTACTATGTGAGTGGAGAGTTTGAAAGACACAATGAGGTGAAGAATCAGTTTAGGAAGGGTGAAATAATTATAATAGCTAGGAGAGATGGAATGATAGGAGTTTTTCATCAGGTAGAGGAATGCCATAGTAGCCACATTTAGAGAAATTTTAGGCTAAGCCCCTGACATCAGTCATTTTTAACCCCTGCTTCTCCTGTTTATTTACTTTGGTCTTTATCTGGGTGCCTCCTAATGCTTCTTCCAGTCCAGGTGCAGACCATTATCCCCAGGTAGCCCTTTGTTTCCCCTTTCCGCTTTGTGTTGCTTCATTCTTCTGGCTCACATCTCCGCTTTCCCCCAGCTCCACTGATTTATCCTAAAAATATTTTTATTGATGTGCCTTTTTCACATTACATTTACTGATTATCCTATTCCTTGAGAGATCTCTTTTAAAAAAGTAAAATAGTTAAGCAAAATTAACAATATAATGATCTCATCTGAAAGTTCATATAATATTCCACCACTGTAGCACCTCCTTCCACTCTCTGTTTTAAAAATATATTTTAATTAGCATAAATTTATTTTTTTCCTCACCTCATTGAAAAAATGAGCAAAGAAAAATTCCTTGTAACATGTTCATAGTCAAGCAAAATAAATTCCCCTACTGGCTTTATATAAAAATACATATGTCTCATTTTGCACCCTAAATCTCTCACCTTTCTGTAAAGAGATTGATAGAATGTTTTATCATAAATCCTCTGAAATCCTGGAAGGTCATTGTGTTGATCATAGTTCTTAAAGTGTTGTTATTACAATATAAATTGTTCTCCTAGTTCTGCTTATTTCATTCTTTAACAAGTTTATATTGCCCATTTCTATAATATTGATGTTATAGTGCAAATCAGAGGTGTCAAACATGCAGCCTATAGATGCATTGTGACCTGTAACACTCCAGAGTTCTGCTCAAAACAGATTAAAATATAATTGGAATATGTTTAACAAAATAAAAATATAGTAGGATATAGAAAATGTTAATATGTGATTTTCTAAAGTAATATGCACAATCAGGGATTCCTATGTATGATTAGTGGCCCCCATTTCAATTTGTGTTTGATATCGCTGGTATAAATTGTTCTGATTCTTCTCACCTCACTCTCTATCAGTTCACATAAATCTTTCCATGACTCTGAAATCATCCATGATAGGTCTAAGAGCATGAACTGTTCAATAATATTATGTGTACAATTTCCAGTTGGTTATCAGAATGGTGGTACACATTCACAGGCCCACCAACAATTTATCAATTTGTCTGTTTTCCAACAGCTCTCCCAACATTGATCTTTCCCCTGACCCTTCCCCCTCCCCTCCTTTTTTGTGGCCGATTTGATGGGTGTGAGGTTGAATTTCAGAATTGCTTTAATTTGCATTTCACTAATGGTGATTTGGAACATTTTTTTCATGGCTATAGATATAGTAGATTTCTTCCCTTCAGAATTGTTTGATTATATCCTTAAAGTTCTTATCTTTTGCAAATGATTCTTAGTCTTATGAATTTGAATCAGTTCTTTATATATCTTGGAAACAAGACCTTGATCAGAGAAACTGGTTACAAAGGTTTTTCCCACTTAATTGTTTACCTTTCAATCTTTGCTATATTGTATTTGTTTGAGCAAAGACTTCAATTTTACATAATCAAAACTGTCCATTTTGTCTTTCGTGATTTTCTTCACCCTTTGGTTATGAACATCTCGTGTATCATTTTCCATTTAATTTATGATATAATTTTTATATCTATGGAATTTATCTTAGTATAAGTTGTGAGATGTTGGTCTAAGTCTAATTTCTTTTATATTGTTGTCCAGATTTCCCATAAGTTTTTGTAAAATAGTGACTTTTTATCTCATTAGATTGTTAGTTCTGTAAGGGCAGGAACTATTTTTTGCCTTTTTTTGTATCTCCTGTGCTTAACACAATGCCTGGCACATGGCAGGTGCTTAATATATTGACTGACTGAGAGTAGTTAGGATTTTTGTGTTTCCTGACTACTAGAGTACATTTATTTGCTTTTGTATGTTGTGTGGCTAATTTGTTCCACTGACAAATCCATCTATTTTTTAACCAGTACAAAATTATTTTGAGAGTTACTGTTTTTGCAATATAATTTGAGATCTGGCACTGCTGACCCTCCATCATTTGCTCATTTCATTATTTCCCCAGAGTTTCTAAACCTTTTTTGCTTCCATATTTTTTCTAATTTTTTATAGGTCTGTAAAGTAATCCTTTATTGGCTCAAATGGTATAATATTGTATTAGTCGATTATTGTAAATGGTATTGTCATTTTGTTATAATGACTTATTCTACCTATAAGCAGTTAACACTTTTCCAAATATTTAGATCTGTTTTTATTTCTGTAAGCCATGGTGTACACACACACACACACACACATATTTGTATTTATACAATTTTTATGAGTATCTCGATAGGTAGGCACCCAGCTATTTTATGCATTCTGTAGTTATTTAAATTGGAAACAGAAAGGATTACTGCTATTGTTACCACTTCTATTTTTCATAGGACTAGAAATGCTGACTATAGTAATGACAAGAAATAGAAATAGAGGGAATGAACCATATATAAAGAAGCAAAATGATCATTTTTTGTAGATTATATATTGATAACAATGGCAATAATCCTTTCTGTTTCCAATCAATAATTGCCAGAATTATTCTAAAATTCTATTTAGGTTCTTCATTCTTGTTTATTTTTTTATTAGATTTTTCCAGGAATGATAAGACACTCTCTCTCTCTCTCTCTCTCTCTCTCTCTCTCTCTCTCTCTCTCTCTCTCTCTCTCTTTCTTTCTCTTTATCTTCTTGACATTGGGAATGGTGTTTACGATAAAGTGTATATGTTGTATATATGTATATATTTAGATGTCCTCTCCATATGTGACTCTTTATTTTGCACATTCATACCCCTGTACAAATGGAAGCTTGAATAATTAAAAGAAAACTATTTATGTAGCCAGCATCACTATTCAAGCCGCATTCAGATATAGCAGTCAGGACTAGCCTCCACAAAATTGTTAATTAAGGAAGGTAAGAGGGTTTTGTTACCCTTCCATTTCCCCCTTCTTCCCCCATCTACTTCCTTAGGACCTTGAGTCTGGCACAACCCTTTCAACACTTTATCTCCATACTATGCCTCCACTCTAACCCCCCTCCTTTTACTTGCTCCAAATTTATCTTGGGGCCCATCTTGGGCCCCACTTAATACAAAGGAATGAGGAATGAATCTTTAAGAATGGGAATTTCAGGCAGCTACAGAAGGCTAAACACAGGTGATTTAGGGATAGAGGGGTATGAGTGTGTAGGGGGGTGTCAGTGGAACCCCTCAAATTCTTTCACAGAAGCATTGCTCTATTCCACTCTTACATAAACCCAACAACATTAGGTCCCCCTCCAATATCTGCCTTATTTTTTAAAAACAATTTTTACCGTTAAGATATAGAGGAGTAATCAAGAAGAATTTAAAGTTGCAAAATAGTTTTAAAGTTTCTAATGCAGCTCCTCCCTCCCTGACATTTAAATTCAGTTGGTCGCTAGGAAACTATGTAAAGTTATTATTTATTTTTAGTTCTTTAGTTTCTTGCTTGGGGTTGTAGTTTTCCCCCTCCTTCTGGACAATTTGACTCAAATAATTATGATTTGGAGAAGTGGTTTGAATGGTTGTGCAACTCATTAAAAACACAACAAGATTAAGTTAAAGCAGCCTTTTATTTTTAGAGTCTATTTCAAAGAAGTGTTTAGCATTTTTTCTGGAACTGACTTTAAATTAAAATGATGGTTAACAAAGAACATGATTTGTGATCTGGGAGCTGTCAGTCATAACTTAAATCATAACAGCTTTCATAGAAGTTGCATATAAGTGCTCTGATAAAATGATATATTGCAGTCAGGATAAAGAAAGGTGTCAGGGTTCTAAAACTGTTGAATTTATTACAGGTTGCTAAATAGCTATAATAGTGTCAGTTTGTAAGGCTCTTATTAGTGCACAGCTGTTAGCACCTGACTTTTTTTTTCTTCTCATTTTGGCTTTAGAATTTGCTTTGATAGCTAAAATATGAAATGCTACCTGTGTTTTCAAACTTGGTTGTTCCAATATATGACCTCACTTCCCAACAGCCCCTTCCATTCCTTTTATGCAGTGGTGTCATTATGTTCTTTTTATTGCTCCTTTATAGAACTTTTGGTAGTGAAGAGAAAACGGGGAAGACCCAAAGGCTCAACTAAGAAGCTCTGCACTGATGAGGAATCAACTGAAAATAATAACTGTAGTCCAAATGAAGAAAATCAGCTGGCTACCCCTGAAGGAAACAGCCTTCCTGAAGCTACAGAAGTGGTGCCTGGCAATTTGGAATGCAGTAAATGTTGTCGGAAATTCTCCAACACTCGTCAACTAAGAAAACACATCTGTATTATTGTGTTGAATATAGAAGAGGAAGGTGAGCCAGGTAAAATACCTCTTTAGCCCAAAAAGTAGAAATATATTTTAATACTATCCTGATTTCTTATGAGTTAGCAATGATTTTGTATATTTCCATTGCATTGGGGGAGTGTGAACCAAGGTTGAGAGGTTGAAAATCCTAAAGCATATTTGAGAGATTAATTTGCCACTTTGGCCAGAGCAGTGGGTTCATGAAGAGCAGTAGTACTGAATAAGTCTACAGTTACAGAGAACCTTGATGAATGCCTATTCAAGATGATCAAGCATGGTAAGACCGCTTCAGCAAAGCTTCAATTTAGACCAGGCTGTAGGCTGGGAAAGGAATTTGAGAATTTCAGTAGCTGAAAGTATACCAAAGCAAGCTTCAGTCAGCTTCTGAGTTGAGAAATGACTTCCCCTCCTTCATGGAGGGGGACCATTCTAGCCTCCCTGGATTGCTCCTAGCCTTTCTGGGCCAGCAATTCCATTGTGCTCTCCAGTACAATCCTTGTATGCTTTCTGCCCTCCTTCAACTTCACTTTCACATCAGTTGCCTTACCTGTACCTTCCCAGGAAGGAGGGGAGCCTCCTAGCCTCTCTGGGCCAGCCATTTCATCATGTTCATGAAGAGATGGCCCTTCTCCTTGTCCAGGCAAACATACAATTCCATTCTGTCTCATTTTCTTCAGCAGGTTTCCTATCTCACTATGTATTTCAATACCTGCTCTCACTTATATTCAGTCTCTTGAATTAATATTCAATCTGCTTCTCTACTGCCTATAAACATGCTCATGTCTTTCCTGTCCTCAATCAATTACTGCAGTGATCCAAGTGCGAGGTGATAAGAGCCTACACTAGAGTGGTGGCAATGCCCAAAAAGAGTAGTGGACTAATTTGAAAGATGTTACAAAGATGAAATCTACAGGCCTTGGCAACAGATTGGATGTGGGGAGTGAGAGATAGTAAGGAATTCATGATGACTCCAAGGTATAAGTTTGATGCACTAGAAGGATGGTGTTGTCCTCTGGAGTAATAGGGGAAGTGGGAGGGAAGGAGAGTTTAGGGGAAAAGTTGAGTTCCATTTTGGGCATATTGAGTTTAAGATGTCACCTGTACATCCAGTTTGAGATGTCTGAAAGGCAATTGGAGATGCCAGATTGGAGGTCAGCAGAGAGTTCGAAGTAAAAGGGTATATTTGAGAATCATCAGCATAGAAATCGAAATTAAATTCAGGGGAGCTGATAAGATCACCAAGTGAAATAGTATAGAGGGAAAAGAGAAGAGGGTCCAGGACAGAATCTTGAGGGACACCTACAATTAGAGGTCTTTATCTGAAGGAGGATCCAGCACAGGAGACGTGAGAAAGAGTGGTGTGATAGGAAGAGAATTTTTGAACTTTGAGAGCAAATTGAAGCATTTTCCCTCCATTTTCTTTATTTATCTTGCTTTCTTTTTCTCCTTGCAACATGGTTAATATGGAAATATTTTATATGCCTTTATATGTATAATGGATATCATATTGCTTGTCTTCTCAAAGGGTAGAGGATAGAGTGGAGAGAGGGATAGAATTTGGAACTCAAAACAAAAAGAATGTTAAAAAAAATAAAACAAAACCATAAATAGGATATTAATCTGTGTTTTCCTGACTAAACATATGACTTTGTTGACTGTCCCATGCAAATAGTAGAAAATGTAGTGATGATCTCTGCTCCTGATTGATAATAATTGAAATGAATTTTAATATACTTTCCTGTGTGAAGAAGTCATGTCATTCTGTCTATACTTTTCATTCATTTTTTCTAGCATAATAAAAACCTTAGTTATGTAGAGATAATGTAACATTCAGCTGTCTTTTATCTAAGATCCATGTGATAGCTTTGTCACCTGTTCTTGCTATGTCAAATCTTAAAATGTAGACTAATTAGCATAATCATTTTATTAAATGCTGTTTGAATGAAAGTATAGACAACAAGAGAGTGACATTTCAGAGAAATCATTTGACTTTTTTAGTTTAATGGTTGGTTGTTGTCCTTCATTCTTGAAGAGGACCAAAATGACATTACCATGATAAAGTGAAGTTCCACTGTGTCCAGGTGTGGATGATCAGACCAATATGAGCTAAGAATACTCTACCACAGATTGGGCACAGATAGTCTGTGTGAAATTTGGGGTGGTTACTCCAAATTTGTACATCCTACATTTACTTTGTGCTGTCTCAATTTCGCTTTGCTTATAGAGCACAGCACTTTTTCTGAGCCATGCTGAGCGGTCCTGCTCCTGTGTCTCCCATGTCTCACAGTCAAATCCAAAGTTCTTGAGAGAGATCTTGAGAGTGTCCTTGTATGGCTTCTTCTGACCCTCATGTGATTGCCTGTCCCATGTGAGTTCTCCATAAAATAGTCTTTTTGGCAAGCTTACATTTTGCATTAGAACAACATGACCAGCCCATCAGAGTTGCACTCTCTGAAGCGTAGTTAGAATGCTTGGCAGTTCAACTCAAGCAAGGACTTCAGTGTCTGGTGCTTTATCCTGCCAAGAGATCCTCAGAATCTTACTAAAACAGTTCAAATGGAAGTGATTTAATTTCCTGGCATGGCGCTGGTAGATTGTCCATGTTTTACAGGCATACAACAATGAGATCAGCACAACCGCTCTGTAGACCTTGAGTTTGGTAGTCAGTCTAATACCTCTCCTCTATCAAACTTTTCTTTGGAGCCTCCCAAACACTTAGCTAGCTCTGGCAATGTGTGTGTCAACTCATTGTCAATGTGTACATCCCTGGAAAGTACACTACCAAGGTAAGTGAACTTATCCACAGCATTCAAAACTTCTCCTTTGTTGCAACTGATAGTTCCACATATGCATGGTGTGGTGGTGGCTGATGGAAAACTTGTGTTTTCTTGGTGTTAATTATTAGGCCAAAATTATCGCAGGCAGCAGAGAACTGATCCATCTCAGCTTCAGAGGCTGCATTGAGTGCACAATCATCTGCAAACAGGGAATCGTGCAGCAACACTCCCTCCACTTTGGTCTTGGCTTGTAGCCTTTTCAAATTGAAGAACTTGCTATCAATATGGTAGTTGACCTTAATGCCGTTTTCATCCTTATTGAAAGCATTTGACATTATGGCTGAAAACATCATGCTAAAAAGCATGGGAGCAAGCACACAGCCCTATTTCACTCCATTGTAACTGGAAAGGCATGAGAGCATTGTCCATTGTCTAGAACCAGGGCAAACATGCCATCGTGAAATTGACATACAATACTGATGAACTTCTCTGGGCAACCAAATTTTGACATAATTTTCCATAAGCCTTCATGACTAACAGTGTCAGAGGCCTTGATCAGATCTACAAACGTTATGTATAGACCTCTGTTCTACTCTTGGCATTTCTCCTGGAGTTGTCAGGCAGCAAACACCATATCGACTGTTCCTCAGCCCTTTCTGAAGCCACGTTGGCCTTCCAGACTGAAGGATCAGTCTATTAAGGAGGACACTAGCAAGAATGACTAAGACAGAGACCCCACTGTGATTGTTGCAGGACAATCTATTCTCTTTACCTTTGTAGAGATGGATAATGGAGGCATCCTTGAACCTCCTGGGGGATAACCTCCTTTTGCCATATAACCTGGAAAATTTCAGTCAACTTTTATATGAGCAGTGGTCCCCCTACCTTGTAAATCTCAGCTGGAATGGAATCAGCACCAGGTGCTTTGCTACATGAAAGAAGCCTAATGGCCCTCAAAACCTCTTCTTCAGTTGGAAGTTCAGCTAAGGAGGGATTGACTTCAAACTGAGGTAAACGGTCAGTGGCTTCAGCACTGATTGATGATGGTCTTGTGAGAATGCTATGAAAGCGTTCACCCCATTTCTCTAGAATCTTGTCCTTATCACTAATCAGTGTGACTCCATCAGCACTAAGTAGTTAAATGATGCACCATAGTTTTTGGTCCATAGTTTTCAGGGAGTCATAAAACCTCTTTGGATTGTTACTCTTAGCATAAAACTGAATTTCATCTGCCCTCTTACTTAGCCAGGAATCCTGCCTCTCTCTAAGCTTTGCTTGTATTTTGCTTTTGATGGAATTAAATGCTGCCTTTTTAGAAGTGGATGAACTATCCTGCTGGTAAATCCTGTGGAATTATTGTTTTTTGTTTAGCAGCTTCTGAATTTCCCCATCGTTTTCATCACATCAGTGTTGGTGTTTGCGAGTGTTCTGACCCAGGTGAGCACATGTAGTGCTGATACCAAATCTCTGAAAGCTGTCCACTCTTTTTTTGCTCCACTGTTGCCAACTAGGTGCTGGCTCAACTTTCCCTCCAAGTTAGCAAGAAACTGTTCACGCTCAGAGAAAAGCTCTAATTTGTTGACATTAATTCTTGTGGTAGTCATTTTGCCTTGGGGGCGGCACTTTTGAGGAATGAGAATATTTAGCTTGGAAAGGATAAGTCTATGATCAGTTCAGCACTCTGCACCACACATTGTCTTTGTCACTCTCACATCTTGTCTGTCTCTTCTACTTGCAATCACATAGTCTATTAGATGCCAATGTTTGCTGAGAAGGTGTATCCATGAAGTTTTATTGCATTTAGGTAAACGGAAAACATTGTTGGTGAAAACACTGTTTTTCGTTTAGTTTGATGGGATTGTTTAAAAGGATTGTAGCAAAACAATTGAACAGTTGTAGGTCAAAATATATTATGCTTGGTACATACTCCATGTTAATCTGAGATTTAATATAAAAACATCAGGAAAAATAAACCAGTGAAAGGATTTTTTGGGGTGGAGGTTATAACTAGATAATGTGCTTGATGTCTTTTCTTGTGTTAAAGATGTAATTCTGAAATTATTCAGGTCATTTTATTTCAGAAGAGTTGTCCAAGTCTACTCTTACATAAATCACCTAACTGTTGGATAAATTGGGTAGAGTGCCAGACTCGGAGTCAGGAAGATTCACCTTCCTGAGTTAAAATATACCCTTAGTTGCTTACTAACTTTGTGACCCTGAGCAAATCCCTTAACCCTGCTGACCTCAGTTTCCTCATTTGTAAAATGAACTGGAGAAGGATATGGCAATACTCCAGTATTTTTGCCAAGAAACCCCCAATGGAGTCACGAAGAATTGAACATGACTGGAAACAACTGAACAAGAACTGAAAATAATCTTTTCGATTTGTTCATTAAATGCTTTTAATAACTAAAATGATAACTTTTGTTCCCCAACTCCAGATTAAAATTTACATTATATAATTATAAAATGATATTTATCTATAATTATGAAAACTCCCAATATAGCGTTATCAAGCTAATTATAAAATTGTGAATATTTTTGTGGGTCATTCTGAAAGAATGAAAAGAGTAACCCAACAAGACCTCATTTGTTTACTGTTTATTATCTGGAAGTCTTCATTTTAAATTTCCTTATTTTGGAAATTTTGTCGAATATAGGTAGCATTTTAAATTAAATATTATGACTTTGAAGATATTTACCATAATATAGAAATGATATATAAACTTAATTCGTGTTAAAAGTTTTTATTTGAACAAAGGTTTGCAACATTTTGCTCAACCCTAGACAGTCTCAAGTCTTATTTTTCATTGCAGTATGTTTAATTTAAAACAAAAAATAAAAATACCTGGTCACACATGCATGTGGTTGAAATTGGTTTTACAGGGGTTGATTTGAAAAAACTGAAGATGTTTAGCCTTGTGAAGAGAAGGTTTACCAGATGCGTGCTAGCTGCCTTTAAATATCTGAAGGATTATGGTGAAGAATAGATTTGCTCTTCATGTTCCCAGAGGGCAGGGTTAGAAGTAATAGGAAGAAATTAAGAAGAGGTTAATTGATATGCTAGTATGAGGGAAGAGCCTTTCTAACAATCAGAACTATTCAGAAAGTAATGAACTATCTTAGGAGGTGCCCCCTAATTGCAGCTCTTTAAGCAATAGTTCTTGGCCTGTTTGTAAGTTATATTCATGTATGGACTATACTAAATTGCTTTTGAGGTTCCTTCCCACTCTGGTATTCTGTGACTTGATCTCCATTATGTAGAGTAGTATAGGATACTTATTTCACTGTCCTCTTTTCCAAAGTCTTGTGCTATTATTTCCTTTATGGTTTTATTTGGATGTCCCATTGACACATCATACTCAATAGGGCTAAAAGTAAGTTTTTCATTTTCCTATTTAAACTAGCAATTTCCCCTAACTTCCTAATTTCTATTAAATTGTGTTATTCTCAGTCATTTAGGCTTGAAATCTCAGTCATCTTTCTGTAATCCTTTACTTTTCCCTCACTTGAAATGAGTTATACTGATTGAAAATGATTGACTGAATACACTGGAGCTAAGTAGACTAAGAGTAACTTTTGTTCCCTTTTCCAGGGAATTTACTAAATAAGAAAGGAGACATTTCAGAATCATCTTGACTTTATGGCCCCTTAGTGATAACCCAACCTGTTCACAAAGTTTGACTTCTATCTATACCTAATTTGTTAAATGGCCATCCAACTCCTGCTTGAAGATCTAGTGGTGGTGAACTCCTCCTTTGAGCTGTTCTGTTTTGGGGATCATTCTAATTTGCCCTTCAAAACATATCCAGAGGTTCTGTGGCTATAGTTAGAGACAATATCGGGCCATGAGTCCTACCCAAAATGACAATTTTTATGTTTTTATATAAATATGGAAGGTAAGCGTATTCCATCTTAAATAGTTTTCCTTTATCTTTATTCTTAGAGAGGCATTCTCTTTGAAAAGAAGATGTTAAGCTCTTAAATAATGTAATGACATATTTTGACTGCGAGAAATTTGAATCAACTTAGTATGTTTCCTTTCCTTCTGTGGGATATATTAATCACGGAGACTATTTAAACTTATTTAAGGGTGCATTTGTTAATAATAAGTATTTAGCAATTTGCAGATTATATATTATATTTTAATTTTTAGTTAAGTAACAGTGCCCTCACCTAATGCATTTGAAACTTTTTCATGTTCCCTGTTAAAGTATTAACTCTTCTATGATTTCTCCTAATGAATTCAACCTGATTTACGTGGTCCCTGAGTGACTGAAAATGTCTAATTTAGGTGAGTAAGAGAAAGAGATGGTGTCATTAACAGTTCCACTTCATAAAAGGTAGAACCTATCAGAATAATGTTATTTCCTTTTTTCACAGGGTTATTAGACTGATGGATAAGGGGAACCTGTGATCATAGTTTGCATAGATTTCAACAAAGTTGGTAGAGTTTATTATTCTGTCTTTATGGGATAAATAATAGTAGAACTAGGTGGATGAGGAACTTGTTGAATGGTGGCACCCAAAGAGTAACGCTGGATGAGTCAGTGTCATTTTGGAGGGAGGGTTATAGAGAAATGCTCCAGGAATCTGGCCTTGATTCTGCCATTGATATTCAATATGACTTGGACAAAGGCATAGGTAATCCTTTTGTGTAGATGGTACAAAACTGGGAGGACCTGGCTTATAGAGCAAGGATCCAAGAAGATCTTCATGGATCAGATTATGGAACTGCATCTAATAAAATGAGATTTCATACTAATATGTATACAATTATAAATCTTAATTAAAAACATTAACGCCACAAATAGAAAATGGGGGCAGGTCCATGGTTAGGTAATAGTTGTGCATGAAAAAAGATCTGAAAGTTTTAGTGGATAATAAGCTTTGTATGAGTCAGCAGTGACAAGTCAGCGGTGACCAGACAAACCACTGAAGCCCTTGGCTGCCTTAAGACAAACAAAATGTCCAGAATATGTGAGGTGGTATAGTTATATGTATCATGTGCTTGCTAGATTACATTTATAGGAAGGACAATGATAAAATATCAAAAAGTAGAAGAGGCTGTCTTGAGTAGTAGAGAATTCTCCTTCATTGGAAATATTCAGGCAGAAGCTGGATGGTCACTTGTTAAATATATCATAGTATAAGATAATCTATGACAAGTGCTTTGCAAATCTTAAAGTGACATGATGATAGTGATTCTTAGTCGAGTACAAGATGGATAAGATGCCTCTGTCATACCTTTTAAATTAGATTCTGTGAGTTTGGAGAGCATCCAAAGGAGAACAAGTAGCATGGTGAAGGACCACAATACCATATCAAATGATGATTGGTTGAAGGAAAGACTTGGGGAGGGCATGATATCTTTCTTCAAGTATTTAAAGTGATAGGATATGAAGGAGAACTTGTTCTGCTTGACCCAAGAAAGCAGAAAGAAATCAAAGCAGTTGTGTAGAAATGGCTTTAAGGCAGATTTTTGTCCTGATGTAAGAAAAACTTTCCAACTCTTCTATTATCCAGAAATGAAAATTTCTACCTCAGAAAATAGTAGGTCAGCTAGATGTTTTTTGGATAAGTTCTGGATTTTTAATCAGACCTGAGTTCAGATGCACCTCACACATTTATTAGGGATATGTGTGTGTGTGCGTGTGCGACCCCTGGTAAGTCAAACGAGTGGCACAGTAGAGATACATAGTACAGTGTAGTGCTTCCAAATTCCTTAGTAGGTTAATCTTCAAGATTCAAGAATGAGAAACCAGAATTACTGAGAATTCTTGTTCATAATTCATAATTCATAACTTACACAAATGTTATGAAAAATAAAAAGTATCTTAAATAATGAGTGACCAAAATAGTAAACAGTGTATCATTTTTATGTAATGAAGTTATACTAAAAATTCAAGTTTTATTTTAATAAAAAAGATATAATAATAAATTTATGGTTATTTTTATTGTGAATGAATATATTGTGATGATGATTTAAAATTTATCTGGCAACAAGCTGATTGGTTTATTTATCTTTCTTTATACTCTTTACTCATTATTATGGATATCTGAGAAATTTCATTAAATAAATAATAAATTAAGTTTAGTAGTATATACAAAAAATTGTAGTCTATCATAAATTAAAAAACTGGAAAACACCAGTGAAAATTATTATGTTGTAATCAAATCATGTAACATTCATATCTCTTTCCAAAGTTAGTGGTACTACATTAAGAAAGTTATGTGGCAATATTGTCAACGTAAGGACTTATTTTCTTATTTCTTGGAATACCACTAATAAGATTATATAAAAGTAAAATATGCACATAAACATATCAATATTTATTTTATTTACAGGAATACATCCGCATTAGCATGCAGGGCCATGAACAGATACTTACGCACTTATATCACGGCAGTAGTTATAAGTAAGACTGTTTGATTGGATCATGACTGCTTCTTTCCTGTATGCTACTATCTCAGTTACTGGAAATGTTGACCTTAATATTTGACTGTGTATCTCAGTGTTCTTGACTTGGCATCAGTGGCTTGCTTTGAACCAGTAATATCTCTGTGTTGATTACTATTAATTCTTATTGGAGAAACTCAGCATTTCTTCCTCATTTCTAGAAAAATTATCAGAATTTTGAAAAAAAAACATCAGTTTCCTTGAAATGATGGAAAGTAATTCCCACCTGAAAACACTAAATATAAATATTGATTTCTTCTTTCTTTTAAAAAAAATCATTTATTTTAAATACTCATTTCGAAAAAGTTTGAGTCCTAAATTCTTTTCCTTCCTCCACCATTCTCCCTGCAATTATACATGGGAAGTCCTGCAAAATATATTTCTATATTAGTCATGTTGCAAAATCAAAAACAACAAAAAATAAGAAAAAGCAAGAAAAATAAAGGATGTGAAAAAAGTATGCTTTAATCAGTATTCAGAGTCCATCACTTCTCTCTCTGGCGGTAGATAGCATTTTTCGTTGTAGGTCCTTTGGAATTGTCTTGGATCATTGTATTTTTAAAATCTATGTGTATTTTTATTTATTTTTCAAATATTTTCCAATTACATGTTAAAATTTTTAAACTTTTATTTTCTAATATTTTAAATTCTAAATTCTCTTCCTCCCTCCTGCCCCCCGCCTTGAGATGGCAAGCAGTTTATCAATTATATATATGAAGTCACACAAAATATATTTCAATATAAGTTATATAATTAAAGAAAACACACACACACACACACACACACACACACACACGCACAATACCAAGGAAAATAAAGTTCAAGAAGTGTGCTTCCGGCTGCACTTGACATTCATCATTTCCCTTTTTGAATAGCATTTTTCATCCCGTGCCCTTTGGAATTGTCTTGGATCATTGTCTAGCTCAGAGTAGCTAAGTCATTCCCAATTGATTGCCTTATGCTGTTACTGTTACTGTGTACTGTGTATACTGTGTTCTCTTATTTCTGCTCATTTCACTCTGTGTTAGCTCATATAATTCTGCCCAGGTTTTTCTGTCATTTTATTTCTTGTTACTCCTTATAACATTACAATTCCATACCATAACATGTTCAGCCATTCCCCAGTTGATGGGCATTCCCTCAACTGCCAATTCTTTGCTATGAAAAAAAGAGCTCCCATAAATATTTTCATTACATATAGGTCCTTTTCCCATCTCTTGGATTGCAAGACACAGACGTAGTAGTGATATTACTGGGTCAGATGATGTACATAGTTTTATGACCATTTTGGCATAGTTCCAGATTGTTCTGCAGAATAATTGGTCTAGTTTACAACCTCACCAGCAGTGCTTTTGTGTACCTATTTTTCCACATCCCGTCTCAGCATTTATCATTTGCTTTTTCTGTCGTGTTAGCTAATCTGATGGGTGTGAGGTAGTTCCTCAGAGTTATTTTAAGTTACATTTCTCTAATCAATAGTATTTTAAACTATTAAAGTATTTTTAACATGATTATTGATAGCTTTGATTTTTTTTTCCCTTAAAATTGCCTCTTCATAGCCTTTTACCATTTATCAATTGGGGAATGGATCTTAATAAATTTGTCTTAGTTCCATATATATGGGAGAAATGAGACCTTTGTCATTTTATTGCTATAAAATTTAACCATTTCCTGCTTTCCTTCTAATCTGACTATATTGTTTTTACTTGTGCAAAAACTTTAATTTCATGTAATCAAAAATATCCATCTTTCTTCCCATGCTCTTCTCTATCTCTTGTTCAGTCATGAGCTCTTCCCTTATCTATAGGTCTGACAGGTAAAATTTTCCATTTATCCTAATGTATTTCTGATATCACCTTTTATGTCTGGATTTTGACCTAATTTTAGTATATGGTGTCAAAGGTTGGTCTTTGCCTAGTTTCTGCCAAACTGTTTTGCAATGTTCCCAGCAGTTTTTGTGAAATGGTGAGGTCTTGCCTCAAAAGCTTTTTTTTGGAGTGGTAGTGGCAGGGTTTATCAAATATTAGACCACTAAGATCATTTACTGTTGTGTATTGTGTACCTAATCTATTCTGATGATCTATTTAACCACTACGAGATTGTTTTGAAGATTACTGCTTTGAAATATAATTTGATGTGCTATTGCTAGGCTGCTTTTTTTCAAATTTTTTTCATTTATTCTCTTATATTCTTGACTCTTCTTTTGTCTTCCAAATGAATTTTTTTATTATTTTTTCTACCTTTATAGAATTATTCTTTGATAGTTTGATGGTATAGCATTGGATAAGTAAATTCATTTAGGAAGAATTAGGAAGAATTGTTATCTTTATTGTATTGTTTCAACCTACCTATGAGAAATTAATATTTATCTCATTGTTTAGATATCTGTCTTTATTTGTGTGAAAAGCATTTTGTAATAGTCTTCATATAGTTCCTGGATTGGTCTTGGCAGGTAGATTCCCAAGTATTTTATACTGCCTATAGTTATTTCAAATGGTATTTCTTCTTTTTATTTCTTCCTGCTGAACTTTGTTGGTAATATATAGAAATGCTGATGATTTATGTATGTTCATTTTATATCCTGCAACTTTGCTGAAGTTGTTAATTATTTCATCTAGTTTTTAAATTGATTGTCCAAGTATATCATATCATTTGTAAAGTGGTAGTTTTGTTTCCTCATTGCTTATGTTTATTCCTTTAATTTCTTTTTCTTGTCTCATTATTATAGCTAGCATTTCCAGTACAATATTGAATAATAGTTGTTATAATGGACATCATCCTTGTTTCACTGCTGATCTTATTGGGAAGGCTTCCAGTCTATCTCCATTACAGATAATGCCAGGGTTTTTTGTTTATTTATTGTGTTTTTTAGTTGTATGCCCAATTCACTGATACAGTATTTTTCCCTTTTACATCAATATTGATGTATTGATTCAGTTTCCAATTTATTTTTAATCTGTGCTTCAGAAGACTTTATTGTTTGTAATTTGTTGCATTATGGAATGGAAAGAGTACATTTAATATTTCTGTATTTCTGGATTTGTTAGTAAGGTTTTTATGCCTTAATACATGATCAGTTTTTGTGAAGATTCCATGTACAGCTGACAAAAATTTATATTCCTTTCCATTTCTATTCAGTTTTCTCCATAGTTCTCTCCTGATTTTTCTGAAATTTTATTCTCAACTTTTTAATTATTTGTGTTATAGGTGGATTTACCTAGCTCTGACAGATGAAAGTAGAGGTCCTTTAGTAGTATAGCTTTATTTTATTTGCTCCATTTTATTTTTACCAGCCCTTCCCATGACATAGAAGCTGCTAGATCTTGTGTTATCCTGATTGTATTTCCACAATACTCGAATTGTTTCTTTCTAGCTACTTGCAATATTTTCTCCTTGACCTGGGAACTCTGGAATTTGGCTACAATAGTCCTAGGAGTTTCTCTTTTTGGATCTCTTTCAGGAGGTGATTGGTAAATTCTTTCCATTTCTATTTTACCCTCACGTTCTAGAATATCAGGGCAGTTTTCCTTGATAATTTCATGAAAGATGATGTCTAAGCTCTTTTTTTGATCATGGCTTTCAGGTAGTCCCATAAGTTTTAAATTGTCTTTCCTGGATCTATTTTCCAGGTCAGTTGTTTTTTCAGTGAGATATTTCTCATTATCTTCTATTCATTCTTTTAGTTTTGTTTTGTAGTTTCTTGGTTTCTCACAAAGTTATTAGCTTCCATCTGTTCCATTCTAATTTTTAAAGAACTATTTTCTTCAGTGAGCTTTTGAACCTCCTTTTCCATTTGGCTAATTCTGCTTTTTAAAGCATTCTTCTCCTCATTGGCTTTTTGGGCCTCTTTTGCCAATTGAGTTAGCCTATTTTTAAGGTGTTTTTTTCTTGAACATTTTTTTTGGATCTCCTTTAGCAAGCTCTTCACTCACTTTTCATGATTTTCTTGCATCTCTCTCATTTCTCTTCTCAATTTTTCCTCTACCTCTCATACTGGATTTTCAAATCCTTTTTGAGCTCTTCCGTGGTCTGAAACCATTGCATATTTTTTTTGGAGGTTTTGGATGTAGAAGCCTTGACTTTCATGCCTTCCTCTGATGGTATGCATTGTTCTTCCTCATCTGAAAGGATGGAAGAAAATACCTGTTCACCAAGAAAGTAACCTTCTATATTCTCATTTTTTTCCCCCTTTTTTGGGCATTTTCCCAGCCAGTTACTTGAATTTTGAATCCCTTGTCAGGAGGAGAGTATACTCTGGGGACCTGTAAGTTCTCAGTTCCTTAAAGGTAACACAATCAAGGGAGAGGTGTTTACTCTTCTCTTGGCCTGTGCTCTGGTCTGGGAGCTACCAAAGCTTTTCTGCCCAGCATATGCAAGTAGAATTCCCTTTCCAGAGCCTCCACCAGGTTCACCACGCCAGCAGAACTCTTTGTCAACTGGGGGCTACCACTCAGGGCTGAGACCCGGATCAGAGGCTCAATTCCCCCAGGGGCTTTATGCTGAGGGCTCCACAAATGGACACTACTGCTGCTACTGCCTCCGCTGCCTGGGGCCATGGCTAGGGGAGGACCTTACTCCCTTCTCACCCAGGTGAAAAAGCTTTCTCACTGACCTATGAAGCTGTCTTTGATGTTTGTGGGTTGAGGGATCTGAGAATCCCAGCTCCTGTGGGGGATTCCATCCCTGAGGCCTGTTCTGGTCCTATTCTTGCCAGTGCGCTGTGTCCAAGTCTGGGCTAGGTTCTGTGGGCTGCACTCTGCTTTGTGTCCCGTGTGATAGACTTTTCCTGTCGGGCTTCCAGACTATCTTGAGCTGCAAATCTCTTTCACTCTTTAGTTTTGTGGCTTCTGCTGCTCCACAATTTGTTTAGAGTCATTTTATACAGGTATTTTATGGGCTGTGGGGGATGAGCTAAAATAGTTGTGTCCTTCTACTCCACCATCTATATCTATCTTTCTCACCTATTTTTCTTTCTTTTCTTTTCTTTTTTTTTTTTTGGAGAGCATCCCAACGTAATTGACTCACATCCATACCCACTATCTATGTAGAGTTCTTTTAACTGTTCAAATAGTGATAAGGTTTGTAAGTTACATATAGCACTTCTCATACAGAAATGCAAAAAATTTAACCTTATTGAGCCCCTTATGATTTCTCTCTCATGTTTAAATTTTTTATGTTTCTTTTGAATTTTATATTTCAAAGTCAAATTTTCTAGACAGCTCTGGTGTTTTCATCAGGAATGTTTGAAAGACCTCTGTTATATTCAGTATTGGTTTTTTTTTCTCCTGAAGAGTTATACTCAGTTTTGCTGGGTATCCGAGTTCTTTTGCTTTCTGGGATATTATATTCAAAGCCATTGGCTCCTTTAATGTTGTAGCTGCTAAATCTTGTGTGATCCTAACTGTGGCTCCATGATATTTGAGTGGTTTCTTTCTCCCTACTTGAAGTATTTTCTCTTTGAGCTGTAGAATTTGTCTATAATATTCCTGAGAGGTTTCATTTTGGGATCTCTTTTAGGAGAGGATTGTTCGATTCTTTCAATTTCTGTTTTGCTCTCTGGTCCTAGAATATCAGGGCAGTTTTCATTGGGAACTTCTTGAAATATGATAAAGAAGCTTTTTCTTTCATGGCTTTTATGTAATAATTCTTAACTTCTGTCTCCTTTACCTATTTTTCAGGTCATATCTTTTGCCAATGAGATATTTTACATTTTCTTATATATTTTTTTCATTCTTTTGACTTTATTGCTTTTTGATATCTCATGGAGTCTTTCGCTTTTACTTTCCCAGTTCTGATTTCTCCAGTGAGCTTTTATACCTCTTTGTTCATTTGACCAAATCAGTTTTGTAGTAAGGTGTTATTTTCTTCATTTTTTTCTGCTTTTTTCTTTTAAGCAAGCTATTCGTTATTTTCTCATAATTTTCTTGCAGCACTCTCCTTTCTTTTCCAATTTTTCCTCTACAACTGTTATTTGATTTTAAAAATCTTTTTTTCATTCTTCTAGGTATTCTTGTTTGATTCATGTCCAATTCACATTTTTTAAAATCCCTTTGAGGCTGTGCTTCTAGCTATTTTGTCATCATTATCTTTTGGGTTTGTATCTTCATCTTCTCTGTCACCAAAATAGCTTTATAAGATCAGGGTTTTTTTTGTCTGCTTATTTGTTCATTTTTCCAGCCTTCTTCTTGACTTTGAATTTTATGTTGAAGTTGGGCTATGTTATGGAGGGTTGGAGGGAGGAATGGAGAGGTACTATCCCAAGCTTCATGCTTTTTATTTTTAGTACTGTTGTTTTCAGAGCTAGTTTTGGGGGTTTGGAAATTTTCATTGCTTCCAAAGTCGTGTGATCTAGAGAGAAGTGTGGTTACTGTTTTCAAAGTCTGCATTCTGGTCCTCACTCAGGAAGGGCTTTAATCCTTTCTATTAGCAAGTACTTTTGCTCCTTAGGGCCCCTGTTCCTTTGTAACTGAAAACAATACTTGTCAGGGTCCTTGATCCTTTGGAACCAAATGTGTTCCTCTCCATCCTGAAACCGGGACACAGAAGTAGGTATACACATTGGAGTTGCTTTTGTCTTGTACCCAGTGATAGCATAGGAGTCCTCCACTCTTTCTGATCAAGTGTCTAATTCCCTTACCTTCTCTGGGATCCCCTGAAAGTACTGCTGCTGCTGTTACTGCCTCCAAGCCTTCCTGCTGATGTTGCAACTATGTGGGCCCTATCCCAGTGTCACAGACCTTTCCAACCTTCTAAGTTATCTTGGGCTGGAAAAAATAGCTCACCTTGAGCTTTTGTTATCTATGCTACTCCAGAATTCAATTTGAAGCATTATTTTAAATTTTTTTGATGAGGATTGTTACTCAGCTGTACTGCTTCCTTTACTTAGCTATCTTGGCTCTGCCCTTAGAAGACTATTCCTTTATTTTTGATAATTTTATCTTATTTTATTTGTTTTCCTTTATTTTTAGATTACATTCATTTCTGAATATCTCTCTTTCTTCTCCCCTTTTTAATGATCCATCCTTTATAATAGCAATTTAAAAACAAAGAGAAAAAAAAGGCATTTCAGCCTACCCTATCTCTCCTGTCTGAAGCAGTGGATATAGTGTTCCACATCCATAGTCTTCCACCTTTGCCATGAAGAGGAGATGCATTCTCTCCACTCTTTTCTTGGAACAAGGCTATTCACTATAATTACATAGTTCAGTTTCCTTTTTTTATTCTTTCCATTGGCATTGTTGCATGTATCAGTTTCATAGGCTACAGAATAGTATTATGAACAGAGGGTGGTTTTTTTTCTTGAGGTGATTACCAGTGAATAGCCTTCTTAAGTAAGCAGAGCAGACTGAGGGGTCTTTTAGGGGCTGGAGGACAATAACACATCAGTTCACTCTATGCTCCCATTGATCATTGTTGCCAAATCCATTGTACTATTTTATGTTCATGTCATCTGGCCCAGATGAATTACATTCTGGGGGATGGAAGAAATTAATAGATGGAATCACTGAACTGTTGTCAATAATCTTTGAGGTGTCTTAGGGAATAGGATAGATGGTGAAAAAAAATGAACATAGGCAAAAGTAGTTTTTATAGTGTTTAAAGTACTTTTCTAGGTATCAAAAAAGATGAGAGCTCTGGTTCTTAAAACTATGGGGAAATGATCTTGATATTAATACCTGGTGAAATTTTAAAGCAATTTACTAAGTATATGGTTTATGAACACTTAGAAGCAAAGCAGTGATCACTCTTCTCATGTGGAGGAACATTGGCTGAATGATTGTATGGTAGGTAAGCTGAATGTCTGTGCCTAAGTGATATTTACTGATGTATCAGGGACCTTCTATGAGGTCTTAAATAATACCATTTAAAATTGAACACCAAAACCCTTCCTTTGGCCTTGTCTTATGTTTCAGTTTTGTCAGTGATGTGGACAATGATATTTAGAAGACATGCCAGTCAAACTTATGAGTGACAAAGATGAGAAACCTATTGGCCATGTTCAATGACAGAATCAGAATCCAAAAAATTTGTACAGATTGCATTAATGTTCATAGCCCAACATGATGATATTGCATAAGGGTAAATGTAAAGTGATCCAACTGGGTCAGATAATGATGATGATGATAATGCTAATAATAATTATGATCATAAATACTACAGCTACTATTTTTGTAATTTTTAAGGTTTGCAGAGGGCTTTACAAATTAGATCTCATTTGATTCTCACAACCACCTTGGGAGGTTGATGCTAATATTATCCCCATTTTACAGATAAGGAAACTGATGCAGACAGAAGTTAAGTGGCTTGCCCAGGACCACACAGCTAGTAAGTGTCTGAGCCCAGATCTAAAGCTATATCCATTGCAACAATAAGCTGTTGGATAACGAACTCCCTAAGTACATGATGGAAGAGACTTAGCTTAACAGCTGATCATGTAAAAGAGACTTGAGTGAAGTGTTTTACTAAATTTCAGTGATTTATGAAATTGTAGCATCTGAGTTGGAAGGATGTGATAGGCTGTTTGGTGCAACCTACACCCAAAAGAATATCTTCTTTAATGTACTCAACAATAGTCTTCTAATCTTCACTGAGGCAAAACAAATTAGGACCCAAGGCAGCCCCTTCTACTTTGGATGACTGATTGTTAGGATGTTTGTTTTCTTCTCTTGATATCAAACCTAAATGTCTCTCTGCAATTTCTGCTCATTTGTCTAAGGTCTACCTAGAATTAAAGTAAATTTCTCTTCCCCATGATATCTCTTCAAATATTTGAAGATACCTATCAAATGCCCCAGAATCTTTTCCAGGCTTACCATCCCTGGGTCCTCCAATTGATCTCATATGTCATGATCTCAAGACCTTTCACCTTCTGGATTACCTTCCTTTGGACATGTCAGTGTAGGCATATCCAAGAAAAATATGGCACTCAGAAATCAGAAATGAGCACAGTCTTAGTGATGAGGTGTAACCAGACCAGGCTGTGCATTCCTAGGCTTAGAAACCTTATCTCTCTTAAAGAAGACTAACATTATATTAGATATTTTGGCTTCTACGTCATGCTAGTAATTTGTAATAATAATTGTAATGATAGCTATCTTTCATATAGCACTTTGTGTTTTGTAAAGTTCTTTACATTCCTTTTATCATTTCATCCTCACAATAATCCTGTGAGGTAGTTGCTTTTATTTTCATCATTTTGCAGATGAAAAAATTGAAGTTGAGAGATTTAATGATTTGCCTGCATGCCCACAAATCCACTTGTTCCTTACTCAAGTCCGTTACCTTCTCCATTGTATCACCTTGTCCCATTCATATTCAGCTTGCTGTCCACTAAAACCCTCCAGATTTTATTCAGATATGCTGTTGTTTAGCCACATCTTTCCTATCTTGAATTTGGGAGGTTAACTTTTCTTTAAAACTCAAGTGTATGCCTTCATTAATTTCTGTTAAATTTAATCACATAATCGTCTTCCCAATATGCTAGCCATCAAATTTTTTGTGGAAACTGACTAACTTAAGGGAAAAAAATATTTTTATTGATGAGCTTTTCTTTTTTTTTTTGCATCCCTTTTACTTTCCAGTAACTGTCCTCCCCTCTCCAAAGAACCTTCTCCTCCAACAAATAAATACAGTCAAGCAATCATGTTGGCACATTGACCTACATACTCATTATTCTAAATCTCTTCTCTATCACTTATTTGCCAGTAGGTGGAAGCCATGTTTCACCATAAATGTTTTTGAAATCACGTGTGGTTACTTCATGAATCAGGATCTGTATTGTTTTCCCAGTCTTATTGATTTCACATAGCATGAGTTTATGCTGAGCAGTGAATAAAGTATTGGCCATGGAGTCAAAGGATTCCTCATATCTGATCTGACTGCATTTGTGACCTTGAGAAATCATTCAGCTTTCCAGGGCCTTAGTTTACTCATCTGAAAGATGAGGAAGTTGTAAAAGGGTAACTCTCCTTTCCAGCTTTGGATCTATCTATCTATCTACCTGGATCTATCCTTTTGGTAGAAGTTTTACCAAGTTTCTCTGAATTTTTCTTATCCATCATTTCTCATGATACAATAATAATCTATTATAGTCATATGCTCCAATTTTTAAGCAGTCCTTCAATCATTGAACACTCACTTTCCCTCCAGTTCTTTGTTATTTCAAAACTGTTACTTCACAAATTTTTGTACATGTGAGTCCTGGGGAATAATATACTTAATGTTTGTATTACTGGGTCAAAGGTTATGTTGTAGTATGTTTTTAAATATAATTCCAAATTGTTTTTAGAATGGTTTAACCAATTTATAGCCCCAGTAGTGCATCCCACAGTCATTCCAGCATTTGTTTTTGTCTTTTGCTTGACTCAGTCCAACGTTAGCTTTTACCCTCTGCTTTGTGTCATCCACAAATTTGAGAACCATGGCATCTCTACTTTCATGCAAGTCATTTATAATCACTAGTCCCTGGAACTCTTTACAAAATATTATCAAATCATTAGTGACTACACTTTATGTCTGGTCTTTCAGTGTGATGCAAGTGATAACAACTGTGTTGTTTGGGTCCACAACAGATTTATGTTATTTAATCTCTACTGGACCTCACTGCTGCATTACAGTTCTTTTACTAGTTCATTTTAATCTTCCCTTTCACTCTTACACTTCCAAGAACAACTATTTAAAGTTTTTTTGCTTTTCAAGGATCTTCCACCATTCCTTATGTCTGCGTCTTAGTATAGGACCCCCTACTTTATACTTTCCTAAGAAAATCAAGGTCATTAATTATAAGTGTACTCATCTCCTCTGTTCTGTATCTGAACACCCCCCTGAGATTATCACCTTTTTTCTTCTCCTTTGCATTAGTCTCAGATAATGGTGACTTTCTTTTTTTTAACCAATGTAAACCCCCTCGGAGCGCTTGATTCCATCTATTTTGATTCCCTGTGGAAACTTGCATCCTTATTTATATACTTTTTTGTAATCTTCATTCTTTTCCCGTGTACTGATTCATTCCCTGCTTTATACTTATACCCAGGTCTCCCTTTTCCTATACATACATACATACATACATACATACATACACATAATATACACACATATACACACGTGCATGCACATATTTATACATATATATGTGGATGTACACATATGTAAATATACAGTCCTTGTATATTTTTGTATACTGCAGTAGAATAATTCTCTGAATGTAATTTTTTATATTTATCTTGTACATATGTATCTTGAAATCTTTTAATCTGAAAAATAATAATTTACATTGGAAAAAGTCATATATATGCATGTATGTGTACATATATGCATAAATATGTATGTATCTGTGTACATTCACACATAACAAACCACAAAACCTTCCCTTGACCTACCATCCGCCCAGGTTTTCAAACTTTTATTTTTTTCCCCCTTCTGTAACTCATTTTTCAACTCATTCCATTCTAAATTGTGCCTTCAGACACAACTGTTCTCTCCAAAGTTACCAGTGATCTGCTGGACTGAACAATTTTTTCTCATTCCTCATCTTTCTTGACCTTTTTACATCTTTTGACAGTGTTGACCACCTCATCCTGCAAGATATGCTCTCCTTTTATTCTCTTTTGTCTCATTTTTGGTTGCTCCTTCTCAGAAATGATTTCTCCTTTCCTGGGTCACCTGCCATACTTTGCCTCTTTACTGCGTGTTGCTCAAGGCTTTGGCTCAGACCCGCTTTCTCTCTTTATCACCTCCCTTGGTGATTGCCTTGCTTCTATAGAATCAGTTATTTCTGTGTAGGTGACGTCAATATCTATGTATCAACTCTCATCTTTTTCCTCTCCTTCAGGCCTGTACTACAGCTGCTATTGGACTTGTCCATTTAGATATCACATAGGAATCTTGGGCTCAATATTTCCAACATGGAAATCATTATCCTTCCGCCCTCTTATATCCTCCTCCCTCCAACTCCCCCTCAATTCACCTTTTTCCCATACTTATTTCTGTCATAGGGACCTTCTTCCAGTTACCTAGGTTCAATACCTTGAAGCTGTCTTCTTCATTCATTTCCCTCATATCCTTGTTCTTGACTTTCTCTGGACTTTAAAACCATGTTCCTCTACTACTGGCTCATGCTGGAACTTCCTTCAGCATCTGTATATGACCTTTGTGGTCTGGAAGAGTCTAGCGCACTCACCACCTGCTTACCTATCTCCCTTCTTCAATTAACGAACCTCTGTTTTGTGGAGGGGCCCAGGCGAGCCTGCTTTCATTCACCTCCTGGCATTTTCCTGACCCTCTCTAGCATTCAAAACCATTCCCCTGTCTTGAGTTCCTTCATTTCTTTCTGTTTCCTTTCCCCCAACTACAACAAAAAAACCTCTGTTTTAGAAAACAGAATTATGAACAAATGGTAGACATTTTAGAGAAGCAACTCTTGATTCAATACAAGAAAGAACTTCTCACAGTTCAATAGTCTAAAAAGGGAATGGGATATCACATGAATGCTCAATTTTTCATCTGTTGACATTGGAGCATAGATGATAGCATTATATATTTATAGTTGGGAAGAACCTTGGAGACCATCTTCTCCTAGTTCCTCCTTTTACAGGTGAGGTGTAGGTCGCATAGGGAGCAAGTGACAGAGGCACGATTTGAACTTTAGACTTTTTAGCTCCATAGCCATTGGTCTTTGCATTTTACCAAGTTGTCACTCCAGTATATTTATGTACTTTGCCAGATCACCACCTGGCAGAGGGCTTACATTCTTTTTTTTATTTTTATTTTTAAAATATTTATTTATTTAACTTTTAATATTCTTTTTCACAAAATTTTGGGTTCCAAATTTTCTCCCCTTTTGTCCCCTCCCCCGACCCCAAAACACCAAGCATTCTAATTGCCCCTATCACCAATCTGCTCTCTCTTCTATCATCCCTCTCTGCCTTTGTCTCCATCTTCTCTTTTGTCCTGTAGGGCCAAATAACTTTCTATACCCCTTTACCTGTATTTCTTATTTCCTAGTAGCAAGAACAGTACTCGACAGTTGTTCCTAAAACTTTTGAGTTCCAACTTCTCTTCCTCCCTCCCTCCCCACCCCTTCCCTTTGGAAGGCAGGCAATTCAATATAGGCCATATCTATGTAGTTTTGCAAATGACTTCCATATTAGTCATGTTGTATAAGACTAACTATATTTCCCACCATCCTATCCTGTCCCCCATTACTTCTATTCTCTCTTTTGATCCTGTCCCTCCCCGTGAGTGTTGACCTCAAATTGCTCCCTCCTCCCCATGCCCTCCCTTCCATCATCCCCCCCACCCTGCTTATCCCCTTATCTCCCACTTTCCTGTATTGTAAGATAGGTTTTCATACCAAAATGAGTGTGCATTTTATTTCTTCCTTTAGTGGAATGTGATGAGGGTAAACTTCATGTTTTTCTCTCACCTCCCCTCTTTTTCCCTCCACTAAAAAGTCTTTTGCTTGACTCTTTTATGAGAGATAATTTGCCCCATTCCATTTTTCCCTTTTTCCTCCCAATATATTTCTCTCTCACTGCTTGATTTCATTTTTTTAAAAAATATGATCCCATCCTCATCAATTCACTCTGTGCATTCTGTCTGTGTGTGTGTGTGTGCGTGTGCATGTGTGTGTGTGTGTGTGTGTAATCCCACCCAGTACCCAACTACTGAAAAGTTTCAAGAGTTACAAATATTATCTTTCCATGTAGGAATGTAAACAGTTCAACTTTAGTAAGTCCCTTATGACTTCTCTTTGCTATTCACCTTTTCATGCTTCTCTTCATTCTTGTGTTTGAAAGTCAAATTTTCTTTTCAGCTCTGGTCTTTTCATCAAGAATGCTTGAAAGTCCTCTATTTCATTGAAAGACCAGTTTTTCCCCTGAAGTATTATACTCAATTTTGCTGGGTAGGTGATTCTTGGTTTTAGTCCTAGTTCCTTTGACTTCTGGAATGTCCTATTCCATGCCCTTTGATCCCTTAATGTAGAAGCTGCTAGATCTTGTGTTATCCTGATTGTATTTCCATAATACTTGAATTGTTTCTTTCTAGCTGCTTGCAATATTTTCTCCTTGACCTGGGAACTCTGGAATTTGGCCACAATGTTCCTAGGAGTTTCTCTTTTTGGATCTCTTTCAGGCGGTGATCTGTGGATTCCTTGAATACTTATTTTGCCCTCTGGTTCTAAAATCTCAGGGCAGTTTTCCTTGATAATTTCATGAAAGATGATGTCTAGGCTCTTTTTTTGATCATGGCTTTCAGGTAGGCCCATAATTTTTAAATTGTCTCTCCTGGATCTATTTTCCAGGTCTGTTGTTTTTCCAATGAGATATTTCACATTCTCTTCCATTTTTTCATTCTTTTGGTTTTGTTTTGTAATTTCTTGGTTTCTCATAAAGTCATTGGCCTCCATCTGTTCCATTCTAATTTTGAAAGAAATATTTTCTTCAGTGAGCTTTCGAACCTCCTTTTCCATCTGGCTAATTCTGCTTTTGAAAACATTCTTCTCCTCATTGGCTTTTTGAACCTCTTTTGCCAATTGAGTTAGCCTATTTTTCAAGGTGTTATTTTCTTCAGCATTTTTTTGGGTCTCCTTTAGCAGGGTGTTTACCTGTTTTTCATGCTCTTCTTGCATCTCTTTCATTACTCTTCCCAGTTTTTCCTCCACCTCCCTAATTTGATTTTCACAATCCTTTTTGAGCTCTTCCATGGCCTGAGCCCATTGAGTGGGCTGGGATACAGAAGCCTTGACTTCTGTGTCTTACCCTGATGGTAAGCATTGTTCTTCCTTATCAGAAAGGAAGGGAGGAAATACCTGTTCACCAAGAAAGTCACCTTCTATAGTCTTATTTTTTTTCCCGCCTTTTCTGGGCATTTTCCCAGCCAGTGACTTGACTTCTGAATATTCTGTTCACACCCACTTTGCCTCCAGATCCTCCCAGCCAGTGCTTGGGGTCTGAGATTCAAATGCTGCTTCCCAGCCTCAGGGCTTTGGGCGGGGGCAGGGCTGCTATTCAGTGTGAGATTAAGTTCAGGTGCTCAGGTGGGGGCAGGGCCACCACACAGGCTCAGTTCCCTCAGGGGGTTTATGCAGAGGCCTTCAGCAATGGATCCAGGCTCCTGCCTGCTTTGGGAGCCCTTGTCTGCTTCCGCCTCCGCTGCTGCCTCCCAAGGGGGCCTGAGTTATGGGGGTACCCCACTCCCCTCTCTGCAAGCCTAGAAGACCCTCTCACCAACCTTTGGGGCCCGTGGGTGGAAAGACCCTCACGGCCGCTGAAGATTCCATCCCTGAAGCCTGCTTGCATCTGCTCCTCTCGGTGCCACAGCAGGGCTGGGCTCGGCTCCCGGTCCGAGGTGCGATGGACCTTTCGTGTTAGGTCTCTCTGGAACAGAAGTCTCGTCTGCTGCGTTGTTCTGTGGTTTCTGCTGCTCCAGAATTTGTTGCTCCAGAATCTTTTTTACAGATATTTTATGGGCTGTGGGTTCGGAGCTAGCGTATGCGTGTGTTTCTACTCTGCCCCAGAGAGCTTACATTCTAAGGGGAAGAGATCACATATAAAATGGAGCTAAAAAGTGGGGTTATGGTAGCAAAGCCCAGAGAGTTAGGAGTGAATCCAGCAGAAGAGTAGAGAATGGCCAGCTTTGAACTTCCTCAGAATGGAGGTTCCGGGAGGAATTCACTGATAAGGGAGAAGACTTCAGGGCTAGAGAGATCTTCAGGGTGAGAAAGAGAGATGGATTTAAAAGAAGTCCTGGAGGTAGAAATGATAAGATTTGGCAACTGATTGGATATCTAGGATTGGGGAAAGTGTAACATGAAGGATAGTGCTGATGTTAGGAACAAAGGTTTGCTGGAAAGATAGTGGCACATTTGATTAAAGAAGGAGTTTCAGAAGAGGGAGGGATTGGAGAGGAAGACAGTGAGTTATTTTGCACATATTGAATTTATGATGCACAAGGAACCCCCACTTAAAAATGCTGGTGATGCAGTCCTGTAACTAGGTATAGATATAGGGATATATGTAGCAAAGGACACTGAGAAAGCCTGTTCAGACAATGAAGCGTCAAAAAACCCTAAAGAGAAGAGTAGGAAAATGGAAGAATGACTCAGTCTTTTCTGTTAAGGGGCTTCTAGTCTAATGAAAAGATGTAACTTATTTACAAATGACTACATGAACAGCTGCTTGTCAGGTATGTTCTTGAGGACTTCATGTTCAGTTATTATTTAAACTCGCTGTCCTCGGAAGTCCCTTGCAATTCCAATATTTCACAATTCTGCCTTAAGTTTCTTAGGTAAAGAGCTTCGAAGTTTGTTGATATAATTGGCATTTAAACAGTCAGTAGAGTTGAAGCCATTGGGTTTAGATATTGGGCCTAGATGTTACACAGAGCTTGAGGAGGAGGATGAGTACCATTGTTTTAGGGTTCCACTTTCATGGGCATCTGTTTACAACATGCAAATTTCCATGGTTGCTGAATGTGAAAGTGCTCAGAATGCCTTTGTTAGAGCTACAGCCGTTGAGAACTTTCTAGGCCTTTGAGGTAAGCCATGGGACAGGAGAGCTAGGTCCTACAGTAGTTGTCATGGATAAGAACCAATATCAATAGTAAAAACTCATTTATATAATGTTTAAAGAGTTTTAAAATACTTTGCTGAGGTATGTAGGTACAAGTATGAGTATCCTCACCATAATGATGAGGAAACTGAGGCTCGACTAAGATGTTATGTTTTGCTTAGGGTCACCTTGTTAATGAATATGTGAGCTGAAATGTGAGCTCAAAGTCTCCTGACTCCAAGTCTAGCCTCCTTTCCTTTAGGTTATGCTGCCCCTCTGCTAATTAACTAAGTAGCTTTGGAGGATTCAGTTAATTCTAGGAGCTTTCCGGCCGTTGGCTCAGCAGAATTAAATGGAGGGAACTGACATATGGGGGCAGAGGGCAATTTCAGTAATCTGAGTTAAGAAGAGGAGAGCTGAGGCTGGAAGGTGGGAAGGAGGATCAGTGAAAGTACTTAAGGGTCAGAGGAATTGCTAGTACTAATAAAATCTATCTTGGTGTTTGAACCTAGGTTGGCAGAAAGAGGAAGTGGCATCCAAGCAGAGCAAAGCAGGTACTAATACATCTGTGAAAATCCACTGTTGACTGTTCTTTATGCCCTTGTGGCTCCTCCCAGATATAGCTCTGAGTTTTAGGAGCTGTGCTAGGGCCCTTGATAGTTCCTCATAAAGAATCCTAGAATCTTTCTGTCTCATATCTAATCCTGCCTGAAGAGTGAATCCCTTATAGCTTCTCTGTCAAGTGGTTGTCTAGCCTCAGCTTAAACATTTTCAGTTACAGGGAACTCACTTTTTGCAAGAATCTATTCTTCGTTTGGATGGTGGCCAGGAAAGAATTGCATTAAAATTGGCCAATGCATATTCAGCAGGTCACATTGAATTTTTGTGAGTCTAACAGTTTTTCTTTTAAACTGCTGTATTAGCAAGGCAGAATGAATTGATGGCAGAGCCCAGAATGTACTCCCTTATCAGTCTTCTATTCTGACAACTGTTCTATGAACTTTATTAATGTGGTTGATAACATTTTTACTCTCTGGGGTATTCTGAGATTTAATTAGTTCTTGAGTATTTTAGAATAGATATTTTAGAACATTAATACACTGTTAATTATGCATGAATGCATGTGAAGAAATTTTTACAAATGTTTGATTGAATTTACATCTAACTCTTTGTCTGACCTTTAATGGTGAGCTTGTTTGACAAGGTCTTTCTCTTTTTATGTGCCCTGAAAATGGCCAGATGCATTTTCCTTGCCTATTAAGTCATCTTCTTGCAGCTGGTTCATAATCATAGTGTCTTATTTTGATGTAAGGATGCCAGGGAATAGCTTTAGATATAAACACTTGAGTGCTGTGGTGATGTGCACACATGGGCACACATCTGTCTCATTGTACAGTGTTTTGAGTTTTATTCTGTGCAATGTAATCGTTTTTTAAATGCTGGCTTCTCAAAGGGGAATGAAACATGAAGAATTATGTTAATGTTCTGGATTGAAGAATAACATTGTGCAGATGTCAAGAATTTAAAAAGGAGCTTTCATAGCCATAGAAGTTGACTCACAAGTGACTATACAGTTGTATGCTTTTTTGAACACAGGGCAGTTTGAAACATAAATTAATCTTGTTTCCTTTAACTAACATGAACTTAGCACTTGTCATTCTTCACTTGTAGTGACTTTGACCTTGCCCTTGTATATTGCCATGTCTAATTTATCCTCGTTGATTGATTGAAATGCAGAAGTGCTTATCCATTACATGACTTACATTTATTAAACACCCACTATACCTGCTGGGAATGAAATTGCTGAAAAGACAGTCCCTACCTATAAGGAACTTGCAGTCTAATGGGAGGAGACAACACATAAAAGATGCAGCAAAGCAGGGAGAGGGGGGTATTTTGTTGTTTAGAATGGAAACTAGGCTGAGCAGCAAAGGCAGAGTGGAGTGAACCTTAAAATCCAGTTTGTGCTCTCTATAACACAAGGCATTGGAGGAATTTAGTACTCCATCTTCCAGTCCTCCAGGGGCGGGAAGGGGAAAGCACTTGTCATATAAAATTGAAAAGAAAAATAGACAGGGCAGCAGATGGCTTTCTCTGGCATCTCAGGACTGAATCCTCAGGATCTTCTCTCATTCCTGAACTTGGACTGTGTCCTTTGAGCACTGCCACACCACTCTGGTCTTTGCCACTCCCTAAGGCTTTTTAACTCCGCTGGTTATTTCTGGAATTCCTTGGTCTTTCTGTGGTGCTCACATACAGAATCTTGAAGGTTACCTGTGCTTTTGATTCATCTCAGGTCACAGTGCAAGGCTGTGACTTGGTTTGCCTGTGCTAATGCTGGTGTGATTGGAGGTCTTCTTTCCAATTGCCTGTGGGCTTCTGGCTGGCTTTTTGTGAAGTTCTGGATGGATGAAATCACTTACTATCTTTCACTGAATTTCTTGATCATTATTTTGTCTAGTGTGAATTTCAGGCTTTTGCTGGGTTAGGTGTGTGGGAGCTGAAAAGTTTGCCCCATTTCAGACATCCATCTTGGTCAGAAGTGATCCATGTCTTTGGATCTTTACAACAACTATGTGAAGTAGGTGCTATTAATATTTCCATTTTACAGGTGAAAAAACTGAGGCCCAGAGAGGTTTTCAGATTTGCTTAGTAAATGATTAAGGAATACATATAAATTCAAGTATTCCTGACTCCAGGTGTAGTATTCTCCACTGTGCAATGATCTCTATTGTCATGACCTTTTAGATTATGTTGTTGTTTTATTAGATTTTAAAGACTTATAGTAACAAATTGCTCCCTTTATACATTGAAATCATTGATGGAACATTGAATTGTTTGACATTCTCATTTAGACATTCTTTCCTAGGATATGGGTGAGATTCAGAAGGCATTATTCTCATTGAGAAAATAACCTAAGATAGCAGGAATGTGGTAAATGAAGAACATGATATGGGAGAGTAACATTTACCCAGTTTGACCTGAATGGGGAATGTAGCTTTCCTAATTTTACAGAGAAGTGAGTCTTCATTTAAAGTGACATAAATACAGACCTGGAAGAAGAATGTATATCACTGGCATGCTGCATTTGGATTTTAAACATCTATCTAGCTGTGGCTATAGATGATTCGGCTCCACACTCTGTTGAGCCAGTGCCAGCTGTTCCAATTGTCTTTTTAATGTTTCTTTGTAAGGGAAAGCTGAAGTGTTGTCATTCATCCAAATAAAGTGATTAGGAGTGAATAGTTTCCTACTGCTTATAGGAGAGTTTGGTATAGATGATACAAAGGGAATATTTTTCCCTTCCTATTTCAGTCCTTGACATACAAAAGGAATATCATTCATTAGGGAAGCAGTGTATTAGCAGTCCATGGGTCTAATTTTTTAAAAGCAGTCCTCTAATGCTACAGTTCATGAAGGCAAATTGCAAAAGGAAGAGTCATCTATTGATAGTAAAGTGGATCAAGTTTTAACTGGGAGTCAGAAGAGGCTAGATTCAAGGTTTGCCTCCCTGCCACTTGCCTGGTCATGGGCAAATTGTCTAACCTATCTAAACCTCAGTTTCCTTCAGGTGTAAAATGGCACTTATTTCACAGGATTATTGTGAAGCTTAAATTTAATAATCTCCATGAAGTACTTTGCAAACTGTGACATTTTCTGCATACTAGCTACCTGTAAGAGAGGGCAGTTAATAGCAATGATATCACCTGTTGAACGTGTTGAACTACAGATGAGGTCCATGAATTCTTTATCTTGCTGGCCTTTTTTTTTTTACCTGACCAGCGCTTCAGTGATGTCCTGATTGCCAAGTCTGCTGACCTTTCCCTCTCATCCTTGACCTCTCTGTAGCATTTGACACTCAACTACCTTCTTTCTCATCCTGGAAATTTTCTCCTGTATAGATTTTGTGATATTTTCTTCTGGTTCTCTTTCCACCTGTCTGAATGCTTTTTTCATTCTCATCTGTTGGATCATTTATCCATACCATGACTCCTAAATGTAAGTTAATCCCAATATTATGGCCTGAACCCTCTTCTCTTTCTCTTGTTGATCCTATAAGTTCTTTTGAGTTTAATTATTATATCTATGTGGATAATTTCTTTATATATATCCAGTACCATTGTCTCTCCTGAGGTCTAGTCCCTCATCACCAACTACCTATTAGACATTAAAAAAAAAACAAACTGAAAAACTGTTACTTAGGTTTGTTTCTTGCTTATCACTTTAGTAATTTGAATCAGCAGATGTAAGTAGTATGTAATTAGAAAATTACAAGTAAACACAGTTTATACTTAAATTTCTCTTCACCATGGTTGCATGTGCAGGTGTTCTATTAGACATTTCAAAATGAATTTCTCATAGACATCCTATACTAAATACGTCCAAACTATAGCTTATTATTTCCCTTATCCCCAACCCAGCCCTCTGAACTTCCTTATTTCTATCAAGAGCATTGCCATCCTCTGGATTGTGACTTTGGAGTCATCATTTACTCCTCATTTTCCGTAAATCCAGTCAGTTGTCAAGTATTATTCATTTGTCCTCTAAAGCATCTCTCTCATCTACCCTCTCTTCCCTACTCACAAAGCTCCACTCTAGTTCAGGCCTACCTCCCCTCTGATCTGGACTATTGCAGTAGCTTGTAATAGGTCTGTCTTGTTATCTCTGCCTCTGTCTTCCCTTGACTTCTTTCCAGTCTCAGCTAAAGTCCCACCTTCTATAGGAAGTCACTCCTGACTCTGCCATGATTCTGGTGCCTTCCTATTCTTGATTATTTCTAGTATATCCTTTATATAACTTGCTTGTGCGTAGTTCACTGTATGTTGTCTCCTTCATTAGATTGTGAGCACCTTGAGAGTAGGAAATGTCTTTTACCTTTTTTGTGTCCTAGTGCTTAGCACATTGACACAAAGTAGGCACTAAGGAAATATTTTTTTGACTGACTAAATAACTTCCTAATTGGAATCTCTGCCTCAAGTCTCTTTCTTCTCTAATCTAACCTCAGCACAGCTGCCAGGTGTATTTCCTAAAGCTCAACTCCCTAAATGTCACTGGTTCCCGTTATTTCTAGGACCAGATACAGAGTTCTCTTTTTAGTGTAAGCTCACCCCGTCTTCTCTTTCTAGTATTTTCACACATTTCTCTCATTTACATACATTATGCTTCAGCTGAGCTCACCTTCTTGCTCTTCCTCACACATAACACTCTAGGCAAAACTGCTTGAATAAGTGGACCTAACAAGTAATCATCAATGGGGTGACGTCAGCTTCAAAGGATATTGCTAAAAGAGTTCCCTGGGTGTTTGAGCTCTGTGTTGTTCAGAATTTTTATGAATGGCTTGCATGAAGGCACAAAAAGCATGTTTGTCTGAGGGTAACATAACGTTAAGAGCAGTAAATAGTATGTTCTATTACTACGTGAGGATCCCAAATGATCTTGACAGCTTAGAACAATGGACCTAATTGAATAAGATTAATTGTGTTAGGGATAAAGGTAAAAGTTTACAATTATGTTAAACACTCAGCTTCACAAGCACAGGATGAAAGATTGACAACTCCTACCAAAAAGATCTGTGGGTTTTTATGGGGCCCCAAGCTTATTATAATTTAACCTTGTGGTGTGGCAGGCAATAGAAAAGCAACAACAAAACCCCACAAACAGATCTAATGTTTCAGTAAATAGGACGGTGTCCAGAACAAGAGAGATAATAGTTCTGCTTTGCTCTATCCTGGGTAGACTATAAATGTAATATTATGTTAACTTCTGGGTGCCATATTTTAGGAAGCATGCAAGTAAACCGAAAAATGTCTGTCTGTCTGTCCATCCATCTGTTCATCCATCTATTCATCCATCTATTCATCCATCCACCCATCCATCCACCCGTCTGTCTGTCCATCTGTCCGTCTGTCTGTCTGTCTGTCTATCTATCTATCTGTCTGTCTGTCTGTCTGTCTGTCTATCTATCTATCTATCTATCTATCTATCTATCTATCTATCCATCCATCCATCCATCCATCTATCTATTGTCTGTCTGTCTATCTTTCTATATCTATCCATGTTTCCACATACACAGATGATATGGAGATTCATCTTACCCAATAGGGAAGTAGGAGGGGAAGGGACTGAGAGAATAGGTGTGGGTGGGGTAGAGTGTAATAAAGAGGAAGATATATTAAGGGGGAAGCTAGGTGGTGCAGTGAATAGTTTGTGAACCTTGAGTCAGGAAGACTCAGATCTGAAGTCAGATCTGGCTTCAGACACTTACCAGCTGTGTGTGACCCTGGGCAAGAGAGGTAACTGTCTTTACCTCAGATCATCTCTCATCAGAAAAATGAGCTGGAGAAGGAAATGACAAGCCACTTTTCCAAAAAGACCCCAAATAGAGTCACAGAGAGTCAGACATGAGTGAAAAACATCTGAATAACAAAAATATTAAAGGAGGCAGTGGTCAGAAGCAAAACAGACTTTTGAGGAGCGAAGAGGCTAAAAAGTGAAGAATAAATAGAAGAGAATAAGATGAAGGGAAATCTACAATTAACAGTTGTAACTGAATATGAATGGGATGAACTCACTGATAAAACAGAAGCAGATAGAATGAATTAGAAACCAGGATCATATAATATATTGTATTTTATATGTATATATATAGTTATATTATATGTAGTTATATTATGTATGTAATATACATATATAATATACAAATGTATAATAAAATATACACTTGAAGCAGAAAGTACAGAGTTAAAATAAGGAGCTGGAGCAGAATGTATTATGATTCAGGTGAAGTTAAAAAGGGAGAGAAGATTGCATTCATGCTCTCAGACAAAGCAAAGGCAAAAATAGACTAATTAAAAGAGATAATCAGGGAAAAACCATATTTTGCTAAAAGATATCAAAGACAATGAATTAATAGCATCATTGAACATGTATGTCCCAAACAGCACAGCATCCAAATACTTGAAGAAAAACTCAAATGAATTACAAGAGGAAATGGTAAAACTATCCTAGTTGGGCACCTCAATTTACCCCTCTCAGACTTAGATAAATTTAACCATAAAATAAACAAAAAAAGAAGTTGAGGATATGAATAGAATTTCAGAAGAGTTAAATATGATTGACATCTGCACAGTATGGAATGGTAATGGAAAGGAATATGCATTTTTCTTAGCTGTACATGGAACCTTCACAAAAATTGACCATGTCTTAGGTCTTAAAACCCTCACAAACAAATCCAGAAAAGCAGATATATTAAATGTACCCTTTTTGGACTACCATGCAAAAAAAAAAATACATTCAATAAAAGGCCTTTGAAGAAAAGCTTAAAAATTAGTTGAAAACTAATCCTTAAAAAAATGAATGGAACAAAGAACATAATGTGCAAAAAAATCACTAATTTCATTAAAGATAATGACAACAATGAGATGACATACCAAAGTTTGTGGGATACAGCATTAGTCCTTAGGGAAAAATTTATATCTCTAACTACTCAATAAATGAAAGAGTGGAACAATAAATTAGGATTTCAACCAAAAACTTTAGAAAAAGAACAAATTACAAATTCTCAATTAAACACCAAAGTGGAAATCCTGAAAATCAAAGGAGTGATTAATATTTTTGAAAGTGACAAAACCATTGAACTAACTAATAAATAAAACCATGAGCTTGATTTTTTTCCCCAATATGCCAATCAAAAAGATAATCCATTGCTTAAGTTGATTAAAAATAGTAAAGATGAAAACCAAATTGCCAGTATTAAAAATGCGAAAGTGATTACACATTGATGTTAAAATTAAAGTAATTATTAGGAGCTATTTTGCTCAGCAGTGTGCCAATACAATTGACAGTCTCAATGAAATGGATGAATAAATTGAATAAGTCATAAGCGAACTCCCTAAGGAAAAACAATCTCCAGAATCAGGTGAGTTTACAAGTGAATTCTACCAAACATTTTAAGGAACAATCAGTTTCAATCCCATATAAACTGTTTGAAGAATAGATTAATAAAGAAGTCCTACAAAATTCCTTATTTGACAGAAATATGGTTTTGATACCTAAACTAGAGACAACCTGAGAGAAATTTGTAGACTGATTTCTCTATTAAATATTGGTGCAAAAATTTTAAATAAAATACTAGCAAGGAGATTACTGCGATATTTCACAAAGATCATACATTATAACCAGGCTGCATTTGTATTAGGAATTTAGGGTTGGTTCAATATTAGGAAAAGTATAAGCATAATTGCCTGCATCAGTAACAAAAACAACAAAAATTATATGGTTATATCAATAAAGGCAGAAAAATCTTTTGTCAAAATACAAAGCCCCTTCCTATTAAAAAGCATTAGCAAGTATAGGAACAAATGGAATCTTTCTTAAAATATGTAATTTCTATCTAAAACAAAGAAGAAACATTACTGTAATGGAGATAGGCTAAAAATCTTCTCAATAAGATCAAAAATGAAGCAAGGATTATGTTGATTACCACCATTACTATTTTATATTGTACTGGAAGTCATAAGGCAAGAAAAAGACATTGGAGGAATAACTGTAAGTAGTGAAGAAACAAACCTACCACTCTTTGAAGATATGATTAAATACTTTGAGAATCCTAGAAAATAAACTGAAAAACTAGTTGAAACAATTAACAATTTTTGCAGTGTTGCAGTATATAAAGTAAAACCATACAAATCAACACTATTTCTATATAACAAAGGAGAGTTACCAGGATGGTTAGAGAATTGGGAACTTGCCTTATGAGATTTAATTAAAAGTGAAGATAGTTAATTTGAACAAAAGAAACATTAAAAGTTTCAAATGTTTGCAATGCTATCACATGGAAGAAGGATTAGACTTTTTCACTTAATGCCAGAGGTCAGAACTAAGAGTAGTGGCAAAAGGACTGATTCGGCTTGATGCTATTAAAACTTTGAAATGATGAAACTAAGTGCCTGGCAGGTATGTAGTAATAACTTAATAAATATTTTTTATGGATTGACTTTCAGTTTATCATTTTTGGGGGAGAAATGTATTCATCTTAAAGTATTTCTCTTCATCCTGTGTTCATGATCAGTTTATGTATTTTTTCAAAGTTATTGTCTTTTTCTTCTCTTCTGCCATATTTTCTTCCACTTCTGCATTTTTGTGCTCCAGTTTTGTGATTCTCTTTTAGAACCTCAGTTACCTTGAGGAAGATTCCTCTTGCATGTTCTCTGTTGTCTAGTTTTTTGTTTTATTTTTTTCTGTCTCGAGAGCTCTGATTTCTGATTCAGTTATTGCTTTGATAGGACTGGGTAGAGCATAAAAAGCAGACTTCTGGTTTCTTGAACTGGATTTTTCTATACACAAAGTAGATTGAAGGTGGTATTTTAGTTTATAGAATTATATCAGAAGAATGTGTTTTTTTATATATTTTCTTGTTGATATAGTTTTAATTACTGTATATTCAACATATTTTTTTCTTGTTTTGAGCTTGTTGGATTAGGGGAATGAAGTTGGAAACAACTTGGTCCACCATCTTGCCAATTATGTGATAATCTCCATAAGGTTTTACAAACAAGAATGTCTTTTAAACTGGTTTTGCCCTTGATTTCCATGTCTCTTCTGTTGGCAAGTAAGTCAAGTTTTGCTGCTGGTTTTTAGGCTCTTTTTCCCGTTTATTTATGAGATTTGAGATATATCATTTTAAATTCTCAGTGTCCTGTCTTTCTCCTCGTTTTCCATATGCTTAAATACATAAGCTTGGGATTGTTACAGTTGTATGGTATAACGTTTTCTTACTTTTATTCTTTCTTCTTTCTTTGTATTAATTTTAATTTTTAGTTAATTGAAGTATTTGGAGTGTTTAATCTGTGAAAGAGAAGAGAAGACTTAGGAAACATGGTCACTGGGGCTCCTTCTAAATCTAACATTCTGTAATTCTGTAAGCATGAGACTTTTGTGTGATATTCATGTCTTATGACTCTCTCTTTCCTTATGTCTGAATTTCTCTACATATTTTGTATTGTATTTCCCTACGTAATTTTTGGTACTCTTACCTATGTTTACTTGTTCTTTGAAGTTACTGTACGTAAAATGTATGTGTGGATTTAATTTGGAGATTTTATCCGACTCTAAATAAAAATAAATAAATAAAAAAATAAAAACAGATAAAATTCTCTATTTTTTTGTCTGTTGGAGGTGTTGTCACATAAATTGCAGTTATTTTCATGGTACTTTTTTTTTTTTTTTGCAAAAACATCATGTCAGCTGTAATAGAATCAGTTGCTTCATGAAATGGCACAATTTCTTGTTACCTTTGGATAGGTGATAAAACCAACCTCTTCAGTTTCTTTTGCTTAGCTCTCCAATGAGAACCTCTGAGCAATCCTTCCATTTAGATTCAACTTCTGTTTTCTGGTTTGTTTTTTTTTAAATAGCATAACTGTCAAGATTGATACAATTCAGTTCTTTCTGTACTGTGCCCATTCATCAGTCACCAAAACAGGATCTCACGTTGAAAGTACCAACGACTAAGTTAAGGCTTAGAGACAGTCTAAAATTATGTGATTTAGTGTCCCTTGCCTCCTTTTCTGCCACTTTACTACTGGCAAAGATCTATTAAGGCTACAAAGAACTGAGAACTGTTTTGTATTTTTCTTTGTTTCATGAGTTACAATGGTCAAAGAATTTATAACCAAGTGAAAAAGCCAAGTCTACTACTGTTGAGCCTTTCTGTACTTAGCAAGGTTGGCCTTCAGATCACTGTTGCTGTCTGTTTCCTGGAGCATAACCTGAAGCCTTTCTAATATGTTAGAAACTCCCACAACTTATGTCTTTGAGCATCTACAGTCACCTCTGTTCCACATAATGAGACCCTGAAATGTATTCTTTTGGAGGTATATATTTACTTAAATCAAATTGAACCTGTATTTAAAATGATACCTTGTATGAATAAGTAATTTCTATTAGACTATCATATGCTGGTTTTGTCCTTTGTAGCTGGTTGTCCTTTAACAACTTCTTAAACAAAAAGGACTGAAAAGTAAAATTTTGTGAATGAAAAGCTTTTTAAAAAAGTGTTATTTGGAATACCCCTGCTGTATTAAAATTATTTCTGTCTTTACTGTTTTGTAAGCATGCAGTCATAGAATGTTAGAGCTATTCTGACCTCTTCATTTTACCCAATTTTCTAGATGTAAAAATAACAGACATTTACTTGGAGAAATATTATTAATGCATATAGGACTGCTATTTTGCTTAAAAGAAACGTATTGAACTTTGTACCATGTTCAGCTTTTTTTAGATCTGCATATATATATTATATGTATATATAATGTTCTGCTGGATTTCCATTTCATTATAATGTTAATGAGCTTAGTGTGTTCAGATTAGTAAATAAGATATTTTATAGCTATTTTTTAAAACCTAGAAAGCTCTCATCTTTTAAAATTCATTTAAAATATATTAGAAATGTTTCATTTAGTTATAAAATGAATACCTGAATGCTTTTCCCATAAAAACCTTGAAAATATATTTATAGAGCATAGCAAATTAGAATATTTCTTTTGATAGGTCTGCCAAGTTAGCCAAGTTTTTCATTTGCCTCATCTAGAGATTTTTCTCAACCAGCCCAATTTTCTAAGAGTTTGTATGCTTATTCCTATTTTTCATGGGAATTTATTAGAATATTTATGTATAGAGTTTGATCTATGTAAAATTGTAAAATAGGCAAAATGTATTTTTGGTAACATATTCTTCAATTTATAAAGACTGTCTTCAGATTTTCTAGTCTATTTCTAACTCATCTCCACTTACACAGGCTTCTATGCTATTTGGTCCTCCTTGGCCACAATATCTCATTTTTCAGATCTGTAAAACACATCGATTATTTAGATAAAACCATAGATGGCATGTTTTTCAGATTTATAAATGACATGAAGCTTATAGTGATGACTAATTCATTGGGTGACAGAATTGGCATTCAAAAATATCTTGATAGTTTGGAATGATGGACCACATTTACAAAGATGAAATTTATTAAGTATAAAGGCAAAATCTTGTACTTAGGTTTAGAAAAACAGTTGTATAAATGTGGCTTGAGAGAGATATGTTAGTAACTATAATAGCTCACATTGACTTGACACCTTAAGATCTGCAAAGCAGTGTATTTCTTTATTTGATCCTCATCACAACCTTCTGATGTAGTTGTTGTTATTCCCAACCCCCAAAGTCATCATTGAGGGGAGGGACCGTCTACTACCATCACTATCAGCCACCGCCAATAGTTAGATGGGATAGATCTCTGGGAGTGGCATTGACTTCTAGACAATCAGTTCTTCTCCAAGCCCAGTCCACATGGCCATCATCTGAGGAAGTAATTCCTGTGAAGAGCTAGCCAGCCATCCCCGCTGCCTGCCAAACAACTGTCACTCTTAGAGCATGCAGCCTAGCAACAAGGCACCCTGGGAAAGAGGCAGGAAGGCAACATGTGCTAGACAAGTCAAACTACTACCAGACAAATCAAATTACTACCATTGGCATTTCCTTGACTATTATCTTGTGATGGAGAAAATTCAGGATCCTGAATCCAAGAGCTTTTGGAATAGCATTGCTTCCAGCCCAGTTCCCTCAAACCATCATCCTGGGAAACAACCCCTGTAGAGATGTAATCTTGGAACTTCCCCTTCAGGTACATCCCCATTTATTGAAAACTCAGAAAAGAAAGTCTTTGCCCCTGTCAAAATGGTTCAACATCAGACACTGATATGATATTATCAGTGGAAATGACATTAAAGATGAGGTATTATATCTCCTTTGCAGCTGCAGCCTAAGTACCACAAGACTTTACTGTTTAACTTGCTGCTGAAGCCTTCCATATGGGGAAGGTTATATGTACTACAATATAAGTCAACAGCATAACATACATACAGAAAAAATACTGAGGAAAATAACAGCTTTAAGAAGAGGCTAACTCAATTGGAAAAAGAGGTCCAAAAAGCCAATGAAGAGAAGGAGGCTTTAAAAAGCAGAATTAGCCAAATGGAGGTGAAGGTTCAAAAGCTCACTGGGCAAAATAACTCATTGAAAGAGAGAATTGAGTTCAGGGAAATGAATGACAATGAGATAAACCAAGCAGTTAAAAAACAAAACCAAAAGTTTGAAGAAATAGAAGATAATGTGAAATATCTCATTGGAAAAACAACTGACCTGGAAAATAGATTCAGGAGAAACAATTTAAAAATTATGGGCCTACCTGAAAGCCATGATCAAAAAAAGAGCCTAGACATTATTTTCCATGAAATTATCAAGGAAAACTGCCCTGATATTCTAGAACCAGAGGGCAAAATATACATTGAAGGAATCCATTAATTACCTCCTGAAAGAGACCCGAACAGAGAAACTCCTAAGAATATTGTGGCCAAATTTCAGAGTTCTCAGATCAAGGAGAAAATACTGCAAACAGCTAGAAAGAAACAATTTGAGTATTGTGGAAATACAATCAGCATAACACAGGATCTGGCAGCTTCAACATTAAGGGTTCAAAGGGCTTGGAATGGGATATTCCAGAGGTCAGAGGAACTGGGACTGAAACCAAGAATTACCTACCCAGCAAATCTGAGTATAATACTTAAAGGGAATAAATGGTCATTCAATGATAGAGAGGACTTTGAATCATTCATATTGAGGAAAAGACCAGATCTGTATAGAAAATTTGACTTTCCAAGATAAGAATCAAGAGAAACATGAAAAGGACTAAGGATATATATAAGGATTCATTTGGGATATTTCTCAATTTTTGAAAATAATTTGTGAGTATAGATACTGTTTTTTTTTTTTTGTTTGTTTGATAGAATTGTCCAGTGAATCCATTAGGACCACCGACTCTGTTTTCTTTGGTAGTTCCTTTACAACTAAATTTATTTCCTAGTTTGATATTGGGTTATTTAATATCTTTAACTGATCTTCTGATAGTTTGGGTATTATATATTTTTGAAGGTATTCCTCTGTTTTTTGGGGCGATGGGGGTTTAGTTTTGTCTGCATATAACTGCATGTCATGTCCTGTTTATTCTTTATTTCTTCTGGTGTTGCTGTGGTTTTTCCTTGTTCATTTTTTATTTCATTGATTCATTTTTCTGATCTCTTTTTAAAAAATTTATATTAGGTAAGGGTTTATGAATTTTATTAGTGTTTTCAAAAAGTTAGCTTTTAGTTTTACTTATCATTTCTGTGGAATTTTTATTTCTAATATGTCTATTTTACCTCTAAATCTTAACATCTCTTCTTTTGTGATTATGTATATTTGTTTATTTGTTGGGTTTCTATTTTTTTTCAACATACATATCCAGTTAGTTTATTTTGTATTTTTCTATTTTATTTAATGTATATTTGTAAAGATATTTTTCTCCCAAGGACTGCTTTAGCTGCATCTCAGAAATTTTGGTATGTTTTTTCATCATGATCATTTTATTTCACATTGCTATTGATTGTTTTTAGAATTTGTTCTTTGATTCACTAATTATTTAAAATTTCATTTTCAAGTCTTCATTTTGGTTTGTATTTTTTGTTTCTGGTTCCTGAACCAATGACTATTTTTATTATGTTATAGTCTATAAAGGATGGATTAGCTATTTCTGCCTTTTTGTATTTGTTTTTAATACCTCTGTGCCCTTGTACATGATCAATTTTTGTAAAAGCTTTTTGTGATACTAGGGGGTATGTATATTCTTTTACATTACATTTAGAAGATGCCAAAACTCTTTAACCTCTAAATTTCTCTAGCAATTTTTTTCAGTTTCATATTTTCCCTTATGATTATCTTTCTGTTAGACTTATCTAAAACTGATAGAGGACTCCCATTACTATTGTGTTACTATCTATGTCTTCTTGTAGCTTGGACTTCCTTTACAAATTTGGATGCTAAGTCCTTTGGAGTGAATAAATGTATTATTGAGAGTGGAAAAAAATGATGAACAGGAAGACTTCAGAGAGGCCTGGAAGGACTTATCTGAACTGATGCTGAGTGAAGTGAGCAAAACCAGGAGAATGTTATATACATTAACAGCCATGGTGTATTGAGGACTGTCTCTGATAAACTTAGCCTTTCACAACAATGCAAGGACCAATTTCAAAGGACTCATGATACAAAATGCCATTCACATTCAGAGAAAGAACTAAGGAATCAGAATGTAGAATGAAGCGGACAATTTCCTCTTGTGTTATGTTTTGGTTTGGTTTTTATCATGGTTTCTCCCATTAATTTTATTTATTCTAGGCAACATGACTAATGTGAAAATGTGTTTAGTAAGAATGTATATATAGATCCCACATAAGACTATATGCCATCTGGAGGAGAGAGAGGGAGGGAGTGGGGGAAAAATTTAATACTTATGGAAGTGATTGTTGAAAACTGACAACAAATAAATTAATTAAATTAAAAAAAAAGAAAACCAAAAAAATAATAAAGAAATAAAAAAAAGTTTGATGATCTTAAAGGTCCTTTCTAAATCTGAAGTCCTATGTATGGTTCTTTGACTGATCAAGCACTTAAATCTCTGCTAATGATTTTGCTTGCTGAGTCCTGTGATTCCTTTCCTCATTCATTTACTCCTTTTACTCATCCAACAAATATTTGTTCCATACAGAGTATCAGCTAATATTTAACACTTCTGAAACAACATAATGCTTTATGCAAGTTACAAATACTTCTCCAGAAAGCTCAGGAAATGACTCTTTTAAGGAATATTTCAGATATAAGAGAGAGGGAGAGATTTTTCTTTCTGACATTTAAGCATCTTGTTGGCTATCTCACTTCTGAACTTTGATGGATCTCTATGGATGTGTTATTACTTCTACTGATGTAGATTACAACCCCTCCATAGCTTTTCATCTGGTGCATTTCCTGCCCAGATATTACCACAGATTATCTATGAAAGGTTTACTCAACACACAGAAAGCTTTCCCCAGATTCTTTTAATTTTCTTTGGATGCCAGTACCTCAGCAAGGCTGTCTTTACTTTGATAAGTGAGAGCTCCAAAGAAATCTCAGAAAATCTCATCAAGAAAAGAGAGAATAGTCACTGTTACAGTACTTTTTGCATGTTACATCATAATGGGTATTAGAAATGTTTTGTCAGGTGTAGCTACCTAGTCTTGGCTCGTATTTTAAAATTATGGCAAAAATATTCTCCTGTGATGATTTCCATTTGGGTTTTGGGAGGGTATATTTTTCTGGTGTTCCAAGATGTAAATACAAAGAGTTAGGGTACTGGGTCTTTGTGTACTATATAAACAATTTTTGTTGTTGAGTTGTTTTTCAGTCATGTTCAACTCTTTGTTGACCCCAATTGAGGTTTTATTAATAAAGATACTGGAGGGGTTTGCCATTTCCTTCTCCAGCTCATTTTACAGATGAGGAAACTGAGGCAAGCAGGGTTAAGTGACATGACCAAGATCACACAGCTAATCAGTGTCTGAGGCCAGATTTGAACTCAGGAAAATGAGTCTTCCTGACTCCAGGCCCAGCACTCTATCCATTGTGTCACCTAGCTGCCTGAAACAAGCTACATCGAATGCTTATTAAAATGCAAAGACTATTTTTAAAAAGATACAATGAGGTTATGGAACTCCATAGAATCTAGGAACAAGGGGATCTAGCAGATATGTTCATGTGTGTGTGCATACATGCGTATATGTTTATTTATGTCTTTTGCTTTTTGTATTACCATAATTTCCCTCAGTATCTCTTCTTATTTGGTATATATGCAGCTCTTTATATTTTAAAAAAATTGAGTTAATATGATACTGTCATCAGTGCAAAAGTATTTACATATGTTAGTGGATGATTTATGAATCTTTGGTCATGTTCCTTAGGTAATGATTCTGAAGTTGAACTTGACAGGAAAGAGAAAGAAGAGGAGCGGGAAAAGACACCTAAACGATCGCGGACGCAGAAGGCAGAGAAAGTCCAAAAAATCTCATCAGGAAAGGAGACAGTACAGTTTTCAGGAGCAAAAAAACCCATTATAAGTGTGGTTTTGACAGCACATGAAGCCATTCCAGGTAACTATGACAAAAGGTCAGTAGTAAAACTAGAATCTTTTTAGCATTGAGTACAACCGACATTATGTTTTATAATGTGTTGACTGTCCAGTGTGGTGAGGTTGCTGTATAATTTCTTTTTAACCAGTTTTCCTCTGCTGGCAGATGGTTCTTTTTCCTCTGACTTCTTCAAGTCATTACTGTCACTCCTAAAATATTCATTCAGCAGATGCTGTTTGCTCTGTTGTTTTCTTGTGATTTTCTTTTTAGAAGCCTCTTCTTGAGCACATTATCCTTTTATCTGACCTCTATATTTTTTAATAGCGATTCACCAGGTTCTTATATCCTGGAAACTTTTTATCCCTCCTTCTGTTCTCATAAAATGAAAATCTGTTAAAGAAAAAATAATTTATTCCATTATTTAAAAGGTCTTTTCCAAGAAAAGATTTTTAGCCAGAAAATGGCTTTTGGTAGTTTACATCTTCAGAATAATAAGACATTTTTCTAACCAGCAAGAGGAATTTGATCAAACAGAATAGGAAATAAAGTATATCACTTTAAGTATGGCTATAGTTTTATAAAAATCTATTTTTAGTGTTGATAATAGTAGTTCATCACTTACAATGAAAAAACAAAACCTTGAAATTTTAGGGGTGATGTAGCCCAGGCTCTGGAGAGCTCCTCACATAAGAAGAGCCCACATTTATATAGAAGCTTCATTTTCACATTTCTATAGGTTCATAAAATATTTTCCTTAGAGCAGTCTAGGTAGTGGAAGTATTGTTATACCTATCTTACCCATCAAGAAACTGAGCATCTGAGAGGTTAAGGGACTTGTCCTCTGTGATGTTGCCAACTCACTCTTCTCATCCCAAGATCATCAGTCCGTTGATTATACCACACCAGAATTAAATGACTTGAAAAGAAATTCATTGTGTCAGCTAAACTGTATTGCCATATTCCTGATTGGTATTATTCCAGAAGCTGAAAATTCTAGATTGTTTTACTGTTTGTCTCATCCATTGAGGTAATTTTTTGGGACTTAGGAGACCTGTGTAAAAGAGTCTGTCTGGCGAGGGATATTAAAAGTAAGATGCTTTTTTTTACTACCTTTTAATGCTTTTAAGGGAAGACTTTAGACCTAAGGAGATGCCCATGGGTGGGAACAGAGTGAGGAGATGGGAATAGGAAGGGGAGATAATCTTAGCAGCTACTGAGCCTCAGGTGCTATAGTCTCTAGGTCATGGAACCATAAAGTATGGATGATTTAATGATTCTCCTGTGGAGACAGTGTTCCTTGACTTTGGCACACCCAATATCAACTTTCTGTCTCTCAGAGAAAGTGTGGTAGATGGATGGGGTCCATCTCCTCCACCAGGGTGCCATGCTAATCCAGCACTTTGGGAGGGCTAGGAACTGACTCCTCACTCATACATGGAATATTCACAAACCTTAAATCATTTAGTCAACAAAGTGCATACTATGTGGAAATCTCTTAGAATGCTGAAATAGTCCTTGTCCTCAAGGAACTTAATGTTCTTTGGGGAGAGGCAGCATGAACAGAAATGAATATAAACCCAATAAATTTATGCAAATCAAATAAAAATATTGCAAGTTAATAGTGGGTAAGACAGTAACAGCTAGGGGAGCTAAAAGAACCTGATATAGGATGTGGCAGTAGATTTAAATGGCAAAGGAAATTAGAGATCTCAAGAAGTGGAAATTAAGAAAGCATGTATTCTAGGCATGGGGAACAGCCTGGGCAAATGCACCAAAGCATGTGTGTAAGGATGAGCTAGAAGACTTTTTTCCTCTCTGGATCAGAAGAGGGGAGAATAATACAGGAAATGTACTTTCAGGCAGGATTGTGAGGAGCTTTAAATGCCAAACAGAAGAATATATTTGGTCCCAGATGTAATAGCCACTGGAATTTATTGTCAATGGAGTTGCACGGCTAAGCATGCTTTAGGAATATCACTTTGGCCGCCATGTGAAGGGTGGGTTGGAGAGAGGAGAGATTAAGATAGGGAGACCACTTAAAAAGTTATTATAGTCTAGAGGAGAAGGCATGAGAGTCTGGATTGGGATAGTATCCCTCTGAGAGATATTGTGGAGGGAGAAGTGATATGATTTTTGCAGCTGATTCAATGATGAGGGAGATGGAATAGTAGAGGATGACTCCAGGGTGGTGAACTTAGGTGACTGGAAAGATAGAAATGTCTTCAAAAGAAATAGGGGTGTGAGCAAGTAGAGGGCATTTTGAGGGAAACGTGATGAGTTCTCCATTGGACTTACTGAACTTGAGATGTGTATAGGACATTCAGTTAGAAATACCTAATAGGCAGGTTGTTATATGTAGAACTGTAGCTCAGGCAAAAGACTTGCAATGGCTGTATAGATCTGTGTGACATCTGCATAAAGTTGATGATATTGGAAACCATGTGAGCTGATATGGTCATCAAGAATGTGCAGAAGGTAAAGGTCATAGCCTTAAGGAACATAAAGGAAACTTAGAGCCATCAGTTTTTATTGGGAGAGGTGAAACATTCAAAGTGCATCTGTTTGATTTTCCATTTCTGATGTCACAGGTAGGGAAATACCAATTAGCCAGGTTTCATGAATCTTGAAGGCAGGTAGGGCTTGGATTTAGGAAAACCTGAGTTCAGATATGGCCTCAGGAACTTACTAGGCTTTGAGACCCTGGCAAGTCACTTAATCTCTGTTTGCCTCAGTTTCCTTAACTGTAAAATGAGGATAATAATAGTATTGACTCCCTTGGTTGTGTTAAGGATCAAATGAGAAAATATTTGTAAAATTCCTAGGCCAGTGCCTGGCATGTAGTAAGTGCTTAATAAATGTGTATTTCCTTTCCTCTCTCTTTTCTTCTTTTCTTCCCTTCAGTCTTGCTCTCTGTGTCCCCTTCCTTCCTTAAAAGGTTCTAACCATAGAAGATTCTAGAAAGGGCAAAGTGTGCTAGTGCAGAGGAGGATGTTGTATAGATAATTTATTGCAAGAAAGTCAAGGTCCAGAAAATAAGGGAAAATTTTAGTATTGCTACACCTTTATTTAATGTTCTAAAGAAAGCAATTCCATAGTTCAATTAATAATCAATAGTATTTCTTTGATTTTTTTTCCCTTGTCTTCTAACCTATGATTTCATTATTGTCCAGAACTCTCTCTGAGGAAGTGCCCTCTATTCTCATAGGTCAGCAGTGATTCTGCCACTTGTATCCCTATAGAATTGCCTGGGGAACTGGTAGTTGAAATGGCTTGCCCATGACTTGAACCCAGGCTTTCTGACTGGGACTCTCCCTGTATCTGCTGGACTGTCCTACCTCTAATGATCTTGATCTTTTTTTTTTTTTTTTTTTTTTTTAGTGATTTGGAAGTGAATATGGGATAGGTGTAATCAGTAAATTATTTTTTTTTGCTAGGTTTGTGATAATCAGATTCAAGATTCTCCTTTTAAGGAATAAATTTATCTCTGTATGTTTTATTTGTGCCCATTATTGTAAAAGATGTGTCAAAATGAAAAAAATCATGATGGACTTGGAATCTTACAGGATATCATCCAGTTTAACCCCTTCATTTTAAAGATGAGGACACGGAACCCCAGAAGGTAAAGTGATTTGCCCAAGGTTGCATGTAGTTAGTGGCAAGGTAGTATAGGAACCTAAGTCTCCTGATACTCATTTCAATGTAAGTTTTCATTTATAATACCTCAAAGAAGCCATAGTAGTGGATTTTTTGTTGTTAGAATAAGGAAAATGATAGCACTTTCTTCAAATCTTAAGCGTTAACCTTTTGGGAAATAGTTGAAATTCTCTTGTTTTTGTGAATCAACATAATTATGTGAGCTGAATGGAAGTTAATGGCCCGACAGAGGATCACGTTGTAAGGAAATTTACTCCTATGTAATAGTTTACTCTCTAATAGTAAAATTCCTGCAAAAGAGTTTGTACTATGTGTGATCAAAGTTCATTTGTTGTACAGTTTTGACAAGCATTGATTTATTTCTATTTATTTCCATTTATTCCTCAATATTAGGTGCCACTAAGATTGTCCCAGTGGAAGCAGGGCCTCCAGAAACAGAAGGAGCCAATACCAAGGCCACCATCCCTGATCTAGCTCACCGGAGAGGGTACCAGGAGTATGCTATTCAACAGACACCCTATGAGCAGCCAATGAAATCAAGCAGGTGAAGTTGCATGCCTGGATTTATGTGTATTGCCAGTAAAGACTAAACACTGACTAGTGTCCTTTGCAGGGAAGAAGGATTATTAAATTAATTATTGAACATTCTGTTTACAAAACTTTGCAAAGCATCATCATATGTCTAAATGAGACTTTATGCTTTAGCTGTCAACAAATGAATATGTTAGCTGAAGCTTAGTCCATGTTGTTAAATACAAACATATGCTTAAAATTCTAAGGCATTATCATTTACTTATGAACACTAAGCACTAATGAATTTGAAGCATATTACTGAAAACAAACATGATAAACCTTAATAAAATAAATATAAACAAGGCCCTAATTATTGCAGATTCTGATTATTCTTCCTTGCAGTATATGTTAATTGGTGTTGATTCTTTAGCTGTGACATTTACCCACTAAGGTAGACAATGCAAATCTGCTCGCCTAAGTTCTGAAAACATTTTTGACCAGATGAAAGAAAGGACAAATGTAAACAATAGTCCCGCTGGTGCTTTCTTGTATCTGGTGGGATGTTCCATTAGTTAGTATCATTAGTACCGTGTGTCATTAAGTGGGAGCATCTTGTTTCATATGGACTAATAATAAATGCTTATTACTTTGGCAAATCTATAATGAGATTGAACCAACCATTATTCAATATTGTTCATTTGAAAATGAGAGAATGCTTCTCAGGCAATAGTTTAATAACTTCGCAATACCCTCAAGTCAGTAGGTGAGGGAATTACTTTGTGCTTCATATCCTCTTTCTTATACAGAGCTCTAACTCATCTTGTGATGGTACAAAAAGCAAGTTTAGACAATTTAGCATAACCATCCTATTCATTGCTTTTGGATAGGAAACATGGCATGCCTTTGCACTGAGGGTTTTACTAAGTATTCATGTAATTAAAGAGAAAATCAGAGCAAAGATTCTCCTAAGGCCATTTGGATTTTGTGTTGAGGAAGAAATGTTATAATTTGTTTATTTATTAGATAGGAAATCCAAGTTTTCTTCCTTTGGTGTTCTTACTCTATGTACCAAAAAAAAATATATTGCCTCCTGGTTAATTTCATTCATTTGAGGGAGATTCAAATTATTATTTTTTTTTTGTAAATTAGCCTTGGGTTTAGCATCTAGGCATACTGATAGCTTTAACTCAAATTTGAATATTTTAATTACATCATTTGAATGATACCCTCTGGTATTTATTGAACATGATACATTTAAATATTTTAAATTTAAATATAAGACAACTTGTTTTGATCAAGCATGATTGAGTGATAGTTATAAAAATATATATTTTACAATTAAAGTAGATACAGCTTATTGTAAACATTAGCAATTAAATTAATAGCAGTACTTATAAGGATCTACTTCACCATATTTAAGTTCCTAGAGGAACTAAAAAACACCATTTACATGTTTTCATTTCCTCATACTTCCCCCTGAATATAATGGAAAGATGTATTCATCACTGCTATTATTTAGTAAATCTAAGTAGCTGATGTAAGAACTAACGCCAGGTCTGAAACTGGACAGTAGTTTCCATGGAGAAATTGTATTAATAAACCCAAGGAGACTCTGTGTGTGTGTGTGTGTGTGTGTGTGTGTGTGTGTGTGTGTGTGTATGTGTATGTATGTGTGTGTCCTCATGCACATGCTCACATTGGTGTGATAGGGAAGAGATTGTTGCACAGCACTTTTTTCAGGGTGAATTCATTTAGATACTGCATTTGCCACAGTTATTATCATCTTTAAAGAAAGGTAACAGGCGACTGAATTTCCACAGATCTTAAAGGGGAGCAATATGATGAAAATGAGATATTAATTTATCCCATTTAACAAAAATATGTTAAACAGAAACATGACCAAGTCTTGACTGTCCTTAAAAAACTCCCCTAACCTATCCCTGGCTCAGCCAGGCTTTTGGAAGATGCTGCTGCCTCTCCTCTCCCTCAGTCCTCCAACATTTGTTAGCTGAGTTTGTTTTGTTACTCAACTGAAACAGTTCTGTTCAGTTACCAGTGATGGCTTCATTGCTGAATTTGAATGTGATGGTCCTTTCTCAGCCTTCAGCATTCTTGAACTCTTTGCTATATTTGATACTCTTGATCACTTCTTCCTCATCAAAACTCTGTTTTTCTTAACCCTCTTCTGTCTTGGATATCTATCTTCCTACCTGCATGACCATTCATTGTCAGGCTTCTTTGCTGGCTCATCATCCATATCATGTTCCTCCTTGGGGTTATTTCCCAAAGCTCTATCCTAGATCATCTCTGCATTTGCAATCTCAATGAACTCATAAGCTCCCATGGATTTAATTATCAATTAAACCCCTAAATCTAACTCCTGGCTCTTTACTTTGACCTTCTGTTTTGCATTACCAGTTGCTTAGTAGACATTTCAGAGTGGATATACTAGGAATTCAGTAAGTCCAAAATAAAATTCATTATCTTTTCCTCCAAACCCACCTTTCTTCCAAACTTCCCTGTTTTTGTTGCAGAAATCACAATTGCTTGAGTCTCCCAGTTTTGTCATTTTGGCATTATCCTTGACTTCTCATTTTCCCTGATCCCCATATCTAATGAACTGCCAAATCTTACTGTTTATACCTCCCCTATCTGACCCTTCCTTTCTGTCACCACTTTAGTACAGGCTTTTATCATATCTCACCTAGAATCTTTCAACGATCACTTCATCGATTTCCCTGCCTCAAGTCTCTGTTCAATCCAAGAGATTTTCTTTAAAAGCAAATCTCATCATGTCATTCTCCCACTCAGTCAATTCCTATGGCCCCCTTTTGCCTCTAAGACAAAATATAAACTCCTTTTGCCTTGAAAGCTCTTGTTCACTTGGCTCCCTCTAACCTATCCTTTTGTTTTCATTATACATTGCTCCCCTTCCCTCACTTTACAGTCCAAGCAGACTGGTCATATTTTTGTTCTTTACACATAACACTTCACTCTCTGAATCCATGCTTTTGCACTGACCATCCTCAGGTCTAGGATGTGTTCCCTTCTCTCTTCTTGCTAATAGAATCCCCCTTATGCTTTGAAAGACAAATAAAGCGTTATTTTCCACATGAAACCTATTCTGAGACCTCTTTTACCCTCAGCTGCTAAAGACCTAGTTACCTTGACTTAATTCCCTTGTATTTATTTTGCATTTAATTTGTTTATCTTTATTGTGTATGTATTTATAAATGTACATATTATCTTCCTCCAGGAAATGTAAGCTTCATGAGAATAACGGTTGCTTCATTTCTTGCATTTGTATGCACAGTGCCTTGTACTTGTGTGTATAGGAAGGTACACCTTAGATGCTTAATAAATGCTGATTGGTTAATTGATTGAAACCCATATTGGCCGCATGGTGCTAGAGAGAAGGGCTGTCCTTACAGCAAAGACACTTTGCTTCACATTTGGACGCTGATGTTTTGTGACCTCTTCAAACATTTAACATCTTTCAGCTTCAGTTTCCCTATCTGTGAAATGGGGATAATCTTTGCTTCACAGGATTGTGAGGGAAATGCTCTGTAAATTTTAAAGTGCTACATAACCCCAAATTACTATTACTATACACAGTGTACCATGCTAAGTGTGCATGAGGGAAATAGAGAGATGAGCAGTACATGAAAACTGCCCTCAAGGAGCTTTCTAACTGGTTGAGGACTATAAAATGCACAGAGTTACATATAGTGACATATTAGCATATGAAAAATACCCAAGAAGAGTATGGAATACTGTTAGATGACCCAGCTATTTCTAGCTGGAGAAATCAGGGAAACACTAGCAGGTTTCATTCACTCTACAAAAGTAAATACCAGTAAGCAAGCAAAATAAAAATATGATGGAATACATGAAATTCAGTTTTGAGATACATTATTTAATGGTTATAAATAATAGGCTGACAGCTGGTAATTGCAATGCATGTCATTTACTGTACATTCATCTCTTTTCTCATTAAATTCTCTTTCATGTGTCTAATATTTGGTTCATGAAAAAAAAATTTGACATTATCAGACTATGCACATGCTGTTTCCTTAAGCTCAACCCTATAACCATAACTAAATCCTGATTTTTTTTTTCTAGGTTAGGTCCCACTCAGCTCAAAATTTTCACTTGTGAATACTGCAACAAAGTGTTCAAATTTAAACACTCCCTCCAGGCCCATTTGAGAATCCACACCAATGAAAAGCCTTATAAGTGTTCCCATTGTAACTATGCCAGCGCCATCAAAGCCAACCTCAATGTCCACTTGCGGAAACACACAGGGGAGAAGTTTAGTTGTGATTATTGTGTGTTCACCTGTCTGAGCAAGGGCCACCTCAAAGTTCACATTGAGCGTGTCCACAAGAAGATCAAGCAGCACTGTCGCTTCTGTAAGAAGAAGTACTCAGATGTTAAAAACCTCATCAAGCACATCAGAGACACTCATGACCTGCAGGACAAGAAAGTGAAAGATGCCTTTGATGAGCTCCGCCTGATGACACGCGAAGGCAAGAGGCAGCTCCTCTACGACTGTCACATCTGTGAGCGCAAGTTCAAGAATGAACTGGACCGGGATCGACACATGCTGGTCCATGGGGATGAGTGGCCCTTTGCCTGTGAGCTCTGTGGCCATGGGGCCACCAAATACCAGGCCCTCGAGCTCCATGTCCGGAAGCATCCCTTTGTGTATGTCTGTTCTGTCTGCCTGAAGAAGTTTGTTAGCTCCATACGACTGCGCTCCCATATCAGAGAGGTACATGCGAGTTTGCAGGAGACTGCGGTTTTCAATGACTCCATCAACCAGAGTTTCTGCCTTTTAGAACCTGGTGGTGACATACAACAAGAAGCAGTTGGAGATCAGCAGCCTCCAGCAGGAGGCGAATTTGTGTTCCAGGCTGGGGATGCACAAAAGGAAACCACCAGCCCTGGGGAAGCAAACCAGGAAAATGGAAGCAGGCACATCAGCCAGGTGGAAATCCCTACCACCTCTTCCTTGGACTTGGAGATCCCTCAGGGAGCAAATGTAACTGTGCCATCATGCGAACTGGCAACCAGTGTAGCAACCTCTGAACTCCATTCACACAGGGCTTCAGATGATTTCCTACTGAAAAATCATACCTCTGCTCCCACTGAGACTCAGGCACCCTCTAAAAATGACCCGCAAGGCCAGCCTGGAGAATCAGCTGATACTATTCAGGGTGAAGAAATGACACTACTGTTACCCAGGGAAAAAAATTCTGAGCCAAATCAGGAGAATGACAGTAATGAGAGCTCTGTGGCTGAGGGAGAAAATACAGTTGCACTTTCCCTTACTGAACTGGAAGCAAGAAAGCCCCCTACCCCAAACCCAGCCACAGAGCTGCTTCCTTCAGCAGCCACCAGTGAGGATGCACGTATCAGTCTGCAGCCTAATTCTTGCACTACTCCATCTTCAGAGCATCAGACTAGAACTGCTGCATTCATGCAGGTCTTGGACAACTTACAAAAGAGACAGATGAATACCAGCATGTGTGAGAGGATCCGAAAGGTCTATGGGGATCTGGAGTGTGAATATTGTGGTAAGGAAGAGCACATTTAGCATATAGCAATTTGGAACTCTCATTTGGCTCTTTCTTCCAGTGTTTGCTGTGTGCTTCTGCATTTCTATTGTGTCATCAAGGAATACTTTCTAAATCGACAATTAATCTTTACCCTAGTAGTAATTAATATTAAAAGCCATAAATTGATCCTTTTAGCCTATATGTTTGAAGAGTTTTTTTTAAAGGTTTGTAGGGGTTATAGTAAAAAGCCCTGATGAATTTATTTACTTGAACAGTATTTATGTAAAGGCTGCTTCCATAACTGCAAGATTATATGGATTTAATGGATTGGAAGCAATTTGGCAGGTGGAGAGAGTCAAAAGGGGCAAAGGAGGCATTCCAGGCATTGGGACTAGCTTGAGTGAAAGGGACTGAGAAATGAGAGCACTGGATATGTGTTCAAGGAGCAGAAAGCTGTCCAATGTGGATGGAGAACAGAGTGTATTTTAGAAAGCTCAGCTTTGTCAATCTGACCCCTTATTATTATTGTTAACTTTGAGACCTTGGACTAATCATTTAACCTCTTTGAGCCTCAATTTCTTGATCTGCCAAAAGATGATAATGATAATTGCAGTACCGACCTCATAATACTGTTATGAAGGAGTACTTTATGAACAGTAAAGTGCTATGTAAACGTGAGCTTTTACAGGTAGTAATATTAGAACTTAGAAACTCTTTGTCATTTTCTATGGCAAGGTAAGAAGAAAAGCTTGCTTGCAATTCAAATCCCTTTTGACTTTGGGGACTGTTCTTTATCAACAACAATGTAATAAAAGGTGCAATTTTGATGGAACTTGAGGGAGCAAGAATCCTGAACTAAAATTCTAACCTTTTTTTCTCTAGGCAAACTTTTTTGGTATCAGGTACATTTTGATATGCATGTCCGCACCCACACTCGAGAACATCTGTATTACTGCTCCCAGTGTAACTATTCTTCTATCACCAAAAATTGCCTTAAACGCCATGTAATTCAGAAACACAGCAACATCTTGCTGAAGTGTCCCACTGAGGGCTGTGACTACTCAACTCCAGATAAGTATAAACTACAGGCGCATCTTAAAGTTCACACCGAGCTGGTAAGTGATAGGATCCTAAGTGACCTTCTGTTTTCATTCTAGGCTTGTTTACAGTTTTCTTACCTGTATGTGTACACAGATGTGCCTTGCTTTGGGAAAATCCAATATATATGATCAGGACCACAACTTAAGAAAGGGAGGGAGAAGATCTGGTGATTTTGGAAAGCAATGTGTTTTAATGGGAAAGACCATTCTGTAAGAAGTAGGAGTGGGTTTGAATTCCTACTCTGTTACTTATCACCTATATGTTCTTTAGGAAAGCACTTAACTTCTAAGTTCGCCTTTTTTGCTTTAATTTATTAAAATAATTCATTATATAATTTCTTTCAAGGCATGGTACAGTGAATTCAGTTATTGTACAAAGCAAGGCATACCTGTATGGACATATACCAAGATCTATCAAATGCATACTTTTAAAGAAATTTTATAGGATGTTATAGGCTTTCTTTACTTTCTACTGCTATAACGAACTCATGTTTACTCTCAGGGTCATGAGATGTATCTTTGCTCTCATGATTCAGTAAATGAATGTTGGGCATATAGATGCATGAATGAATAAAAAATTTTTGAAATGATTCTTTACCATCTTTATGATAAATGGATGTCCTACTTGCCTTGTTTGGGCTTCATTTTCCTCTTCCATAAAAAGAATAGGTCAAATTAAATCATCCTCAAGGCTTCTTTCAGCTCTAAATTGATGATTCGAAGGTTCTTGTTTTCCTTAGTTTGGATCATCAGCTTTGCTTTCTATACCTTATACAGCATAGTATAAAGCACACATATTATTGTATATTGTCATTATCTGTAAGCCCCCCTGTATTCAAATACCTTTACAAATTGTAGAAATTAAATAATTATGTACACAGTTTTTAAATTTCACTTTATTTTATTAGAGTTTTATGAGTGATATTAGATGTGGTTTTATTATTTTAATTCTTCTGAATCATGCTACAATTGGCAATAAAACTGTAAATTTTTTTTGGCAAGAGGAGAAAGGGATGGTGCATTAATGACCATTGTGATAGGATTGATTTTAGAAAGTGCACATCCCCCACTAATGAATTTCTCTTGAGATAATAACTTCAAATCTCCTATAGGCCTACCGTTTTTCAAATATTCCACCTAAAGTGAGAATGTTCTGTCATTGAGCACAGCCCCTAGCCTCTTTGGATCCCAGTCTCCTCATTTTTAAAATGAGGGTTTTGGGCCAGATGGTATCTAAGTTCCTTTCTGCCGCTAAATCTATGATCTTGTCATTCTTTATGCCATATCCTCTCTCAGAAATGTAACAATAAATGAGCTAATATGTGTAGGGAACTTATGTTCTTTTTAAAAGGTGATATGTTAATTTAGGTTGTTTTAATAAATGTAACAAGAAAGTTTAATTATTTCGTAGAATTATTTTTATAAAATTTATTTCATTGTGTGTTGTATAATACAAAAGAATATTGTTCATATGTGCAAATGTTAATCTTCCTCAAGAGACTGACACCTGAGACCCATTTGAGAATTCTTACAGTTATATACCATAAGAATTTGACCCAAGATGTTGTTCTTTTTTTAAAAAATTAGATTTTTATACTCAGATGTTACATAAAATAAATCCTCCCTAACTATGTGTAATTACCAGCATAATATGCGTTATGAATCATAGTTTATCCTTTCACTTGTGACCTTCTATTATGTTGTGATTGTCAAGAGTTGGGTTCAGAATTTTGCTCTGCATTTGTGGTAGTTATAGCAGTGCTAGCCATCCTACCTAAACAGTCATGCTGGCTTGGGGGAGGAACAGGTATCCATATTCCCAGTCAGCTTATTTTCATTCATGTTTTATAAGTGGATAAACTGAGACATTAGCCATTAGACTTTATAAAGAGATCTCATTAAGGGAAGAATCATGAACTTAGAATTAGGAACCTGCCCCACTCTGTTACAAACAAGGACTGTGACTTGGGACAAATCACTAAGGCCCTTGGACCCTGAATGTCAGTTGTCAAATAGGGTACCTGTTCTATCTACCTCACAGGAAGCCTGGAAAGATCAAATGAGACAGTCTTGTAGTGCTTTAACACTCTAAACGTCGGTAATTTCCTTATTCTGTGTTTTCTCTTGACTAATGCATATTGCAGATCCTCTATAACTTAGTAATTGGCCTTTGAAAGTTGAGAGTGGTTGTACTTAAAATAAAATTAAATTCAATTTGAATTAAAATAGAAGTAAAATTAGTTAAAAAACTAATTAAAATGTGGGGGTATGCCTCTTTGCACTTAGCAGAGGGTGACCCTCAGATGACAGGCATACAGTCAAGCATTTATTAAGTGCTTCCATGTTTCAGACACTGTGTTAATCAGGTACTGGAGGCAGGCACAAGCCATCTTGGACTTTGACTTGACGCTCTTTCAGCTAGGTAGAACCTCCAGAACTTACACTCCACTGTCATGGCTTTCAGTACTCTGGGATCAGTTGTGTGACGTGATGAGACATTGGAAGAGGACTTAAATGGAAAAAAATTATAATAATAATTTATAATAAAATGATATAGGTAAAATACTATATAAATGTGAACGAATGTTGTTGTTGACATGTAGCTTAAGAAATGAACTCAGATGAGAACTGATTCCCTAGTTTTTATTTGTCATTACAAAACATGCTTACTTAAATTCAAAGAAATATGAGGTGAAAGATTCTCCAAAACTCCAGTAGAACATAAGGTCCTGGAGGGCAAGCATTGACTCACCTTTTTTTTTGTATGCTCAACACCTCACATACAGCCTTGTTCTTATCAGGCTTATCATTTATTGACTGAAAGAAAATTTCTAAGAGAATCTTCCTCTTTTAACTAAAAGAGAAATGGAAAAGGACAATGGAAATGATGGAGCTAAGGTGCTTTATGAAATGACTGGCAACACTGGTAAACTTTTAACTGACAATAAAAAAAAAGGAAAATAAATTGACAAAATTAAAAATGAAGGTGAATTTATAGTCAAATAAAGAAGATACAAAAAAGAATGATTAGAACCTACTATACAAAATTTTATGATAGCAGAAGTGAAAATTTAAAGAAATCAATCGGTAGCTATTTTTAATTGTGACTTGTATGTTATACATTGTGTTAGGAGCTAGAGTATACAAAGATCAAAGTAAAATAGCTCCTGCCTTCACAAGACTTCCATTCTGTTAGTTGAAACAAATTATATGTGTTGTGTGTATGTATGGAGACATATACTGATGTATTACAGACACACATACGTGTATATATTTATGTAAAGAAATGAGAATGTGCACAATATATACAAAATAAACGCAAGCTATCTTGAAAATATGTCATTATACCACAAAGTATAAGATACCAAAATTAATACTATAAGAAGAGAGATATCAAACAGCCCTGGTTTGCCTTGATCAAAATAGAATTCTGGAATGGAACAGATCTCAGTTCTATATTCTGTGTCTCAGGAAGATAATTAGGAATCTGGAGAGAATCTGGAGGAGGAGGATAGTAACTAGCATGGGTAAAGGAGCACAGGCTCTCTGCTTTATAAAGATCAGTTAAAGGATTTAGGAATGTTTAACTGGAAGAAAAAATTTAATAGGGGACCATAAACATTGTCAGAAATTTGAAGGGGTATCAGGCAGAAGAAGGAATAGATTTTGAAAACAAAGCTGGGACTATGGATATAAATGCAAAGAGCCATCTGAAGTGGAACAGGTTGCCTTGTATGGTGTTGGTTCTCCCCTTTCTAGAGGACCTCAAGCAGAAGTTGAATTATTGGGTTTGTTGTAAATGGAATTTTTCCTTAATAAATATCTATTAAATACTCACTGAGTGCCAGGTACTCTGCCGCTACTGAAGACACGGAGACAAAAATGAAATAATCTGTGCTCTCAAGGAGCTTATAATTAATAATGGGAGGCAAAATGTATGAATTGGATCAGATGGCCATTGAGGTCCCTTCTAACTCAGATTTGGTGAAGTGGTGTGATGTAGACATATAAAAATATACAGAATGTTGGTGTTTTCCAGTCATTTCTGTTGTGTCTGACTTTTCTCTACCCAGTTTGGGGTTGTCTTGACAAAGCAGTTTGCCGTTTCTGTCCTCATCTCATTTTGCAGATGAGGAAACTGAAGCAAACAGGGTTAAGTGATTTGTGTGACCCTGGGATCACACAACTAGTAAGGGTGAGGCTGGATTGGAACTCAGGTCTTCTGACTGCAGGTCTGGTGCTTTATCCACTGTGCAAGCTAGCTGCCCCAATATACAGAATACATGCTAAATGAATACAAAATTGTTTGGTGAAGGAGGACTTAACAGGTAGGCTGTCTAGAACAGGAAAAGCTTTAAGCAAAAAAATGGCACCTGAACTGCATTTTTATTGGACGTTGCAGAAAGGTAGGTTTATTAGCCTTGAGACAAGGAAGCATTCCCTAAGAATCTGAGTTATCCAGATTGGAATGGGCTTGCATGGGGAAATATTGGTTTCTCCTTAACAGATTTTTCTTTCTTTCTTTCTTTTTTTTTTTAAAGAAAAGACTGGGTGACCACATTTTAACAGTGTGGACTGGATTCTTTTTCTGGTATGGATTATAGTGGGTGGCTTCTGAAATTCTTTCTAAATCTGATATTCTTTTAATTTGAACCATCTAACCTCTCTCAGCCTCAGTTTTCTCCTCCATGAAATAGAAATAATAATACCTACTTTACCTATTTCACAGTTGTGTGAAGGTCAAATGAACATAAGAAAAAGTGCTTTGAAACCAGAACAATGCTATATAGACTAAGCAATTAGTCCTGGTTAGTCTGTTAACTTTCTATGAATAAACTCTTTATTTGAAGTTCAGTTTTTGAATTTAAAAAATTCAAGAGAAAGAATAGATAATTTATGTGAAAGGTTGCATCCCATTCCTAAATTCCATGGGTTTACAACACAGCCTCTATCTGCAACAAACAGATTTCTGTGAATATTAAAAGCAGTTTGATTTGTTCAGTAAATCAATTAGCATTTTAAAGAATCTGCTGTGTACCAGATACTCTGCTAAGTTCTGGAGATTCAAAGAAAGACAAAACACATTGCATGCCTTATTCAAGTCCATGTCATTACATCCCAAATGAGGAGACAATATACAACAATTTTATACATATATATGTAAATATGTATATATGTATGTGTGTGCGCACAAATGTATATGTGTGTATATAGATACATGTTTATACACACAAAGATATATATGTATACACATACACACACACACACACACAAAGATATTTACTGCAATTTCTCACCAAAGTTACATCTGGAACTGCACTAACTTATCCTAATTCCTTATTGATTTGGTAATTTTAGGCCTGCTTCTGTTTCTGTGCTTTCAACAAAATTCACTTGGGTATGGAATTAAGAAAGTCAGTCAGTTGTTAGCCAAAAACATTCATGGGATGACTCAAATTTCAGGCAGAATGAGATTCTTTGGAGGAGACTTCTGTGTTTGGTGGATCTATAATTTGATTGTTTTGAGTATTCCTTCACTTAATACAAGATTGCAATTCCCTTTAGTTCTTATTCACTATGATTCTTTCCATATCTTTTATTAAATTTGCAGTTAGAGGATCCACTCAACGCAGTAGAAGCCTCCCTCTGTATCTTTTAATATCAAACCTGTCTCTCTTATTTCTAATTCTATGGAACAGATTAAAAGAAAGTAGAAAACAGTGTTCTTGTTTTCAAGGACCCAGCAATCTATCTACAGATATAGAAATTAATGATTATGGTGGCATTTAAGTATATCTGTGATCTCCTTTATGTGGGTATGCCTTCCACAATATATCTGGGTATTTCATCTTGTGTGATTCTTATTCATGTTTTAAATGTATGTACAAAATGTTAACCTCCAAGAACTGAGATATAGCAAAATAAATAAATAAATGAATGAATGAATGAATGAATGAATGAATAAATAAATAAATCTTTTTTTTTTTTTTGACAAAAGACCTCTTTCCAATCCTATGTTTATGACTTCTCAGATTTATGACCATGGGGAGGTTGCTAAACCTACCTGCCTATCACTTTCGTCATCTAGAAAATTTATTTCCATCCCATGTCTTATAGGGAACTGTTAAGGAGACAGTGGTTTGGAATCTTTAAAGCACTGTGTAAGAATGAAGAGTTATGATTACAACAAAGTATAGAGCAAGCTACATATAGAAGTGGAAGAAGAAATTATATGTTATATTGATTTTAATGTAGTCTATACTTGTGCCCCAAGTCTGACTTGAAAAATTTTTTGTGATTTGTCTTTGAATCTTCCTTGATAAGAGGAAGAGAATTAAAGGGAAGAAAGTAAAGATAGTGATGGTTATTAAAATGAATGGTATCTTTAATGTAATCTTTCACAGTAAATATATATGTTTATATATTCACACATATACACACATACGTACATACATATATATGAATATATATTTACATATACACACACACACACACACACACACACACATATATATATATATATGTACCTCAGAGGTATACAATGAACAATTTTATATGTATATGTAATCTCAGTGTGTGTTTGTATGTATATAAGTGTGTGTATGCATATACATGTTTTCTCAAAGAGATCTCATTTTGAGATGCAGTTCACCTTATACATGTTTAGGTATAGTCTGTGTTCAAACTGTTTTCTAGTTTAATACTTCAGAGATCTGCCAGTCCAATAAAGATTTATTAAGCATCTCCACTGTGTATATCAGTATGCTAAGACAAGATGAAAAATTGTTACTGCCTTCAAAGAGCCTATGTTCCCTGGGGGGAAAGTGGGGTTGTGATCCTGCCCTTCACAGTTTTTATTTTAGTACACAGTTTTCTTGAATTCTTCTGGTTAAAAGTTTATATGCTGAAGCTAGGCTGGTCTTTGAATGAAAAACATAATGAGCTTGTCCAAAGCCTTTGCCAGTTGGTAAAATCTCTCAGAACATGTGCTCTTTTGATGTAGCCTTTGGGAAGCCAGGACTGTTTACATGTTCTGATGAAGCAAGACTTCAGTGCTGGATATGGAGCAGTATGTTCATTGAAATGACTAAGCAATTCTTTTTTCCTTGATAACAATGTTTGTTACAAATGGAAATCCTAATATTATCTCCAGAAAGTGTTTGCCCATGGGCAAAGGAGTGGTAAATAATAAAAACCTATCAAGATTTGTCTATCTATCTCTTTCTCAAATAGCTATATACAGCATTTGTAAGTGTTTTAAAGGTTTACAAAATCCTTTCCACAGTAGCCCTATGATTTAATTAGTGCATGTATTGTTATTATTCCCGTTTTACAGAAGAACTAATCAGAGTCAAGAGAAATTAACTTGCTCAGGGTTTAAAAAAACAAAAAACAAAAATTAAATTGCTAGGAAATTAATGAAGTCATCCAGTGTTGGCCATCCAGTAAAAATTTGCAAGAAAAAAAATAAACTTGTATCTACTCTTTAGGGAAAACTTTGGTATAGAGGATGAAACAGCAAGACAGAATTCATTGCATTTAGAGGGAGAATCTTGTAGAGAAGGCCCTAATTTCTGGCTGGCTTCAGCCAGTAATAATCATTCAAATTCATCTTGGATAAATGAAGAAAAAATAATGTTGTTTGTAGAAATGAACTTTAAATACTGAAAAACTCTGATAATATTTTCTGACACAGTATGGAAGAGAATCAGAATATTTGGGACCATGTCAGTATTGTTGTTTAGTTGTTTAAATTTAGTTGTTTAGTTGTTTCATGTCTGACTCTTCATGACTTAATTTGGAGTTTTCTTGGTAAAGACACTAGAGTGGTTTGCCCCTTCCTTCTCCAGGTCATTTTACAGATGAGGAAACTGAGCCAAACAGGATTGAGTAACTTGCTCAGGGTCACACAGCTAGTAAGTGTCTGAGGCCAGATTTGAACTGAGGAAGACGAGACTTCTTGACTTCTGTCCTGGCACTCTTTCCATTGCATCATCTAGCTGCCTATCATGTCACTGTACTGCCTGTCATTAATACAAAGTTCATACCATTTCCTTTTTTTACCTTTTGACTTCAGACATTTTATAGAAATAGTTAAATTTTCTCAAATTGTACACATTGTTTTTTGTGAGAAAGGTTTAGTATCCACTCACTGTCTCTGAGCATGAGAGGGTTTGAATGTCATATTAGTTTGAAGGTTACCAGACATATGTGACTTAGCTACAGAGGAATAGGTATTTAGCCTGCGGGCACAAAACAAGGTAGAAGGTCTCTCATTTCCTTGGATTCTTGTTTCTTTACTCTGTCTCATTCCCATACCATACTGCCACTCATGCTGATGCTTCAATTTCTTAAAAAGTTTCACATCACTTATAAGTCATTCTAACATATATACTGTAAAGAATGGCCATTTTTACAATCATAACAGGTTGAGTCTCACACTTTCTGCCTTCCTGAGAAACTCTTGGCAATCACTTTTAAGGTGTATGGCAATTTAGGTTTTCATTTCCTATATAGACCAAGATTTTGAAATAAGAGCAAATTAATTCAGAGACTCCACCAGAATGGCTTTGTCTCCTAGTCCCCTTTGCTTACTGCTTTTGCCCTTCTGAGAATCTTCAAAGACATCACGAAAATAAGGGACCCTCATAAGCTATGGGATAAATTGCTTTCAGAATATCAGAGAGGGAAAATCAAATCGCTAAGACTATAAGGGAGATAGTGCTGTAAACCTGATCAAAGCCCTTCAGAATACCTCTGTCAACATGAATGACAAGGGCATGGTGAGCGCCACAGCAATGGGATGGGCATCCTTCTCCACAGTGCCAATTGAGTGCCCCAGGTGAATTCTGAAATAGAGTTTAGAACAGCAATTCTGATGAGTTGGTGCGAAAAGTGATGGGGTTACTCTGAAGGAGTGGTTCAGTAACAAGAACACAGAAGGATGGTGACAGGAGATTTCTTAAAAGCACTGAACTAATGATGTGACCTAAGAAAAAGTCTTCAGGGTTGACTTGGACAAACAACTTGAAAAGATTCAACCTAAGCTGGCCAGACTACATAGGCTTATATGATTGACAGGCAGGCACTGAAGGAGGGGGAATACTACCTCTGAGAGAAGTACTTTCAAATGTAAGGGACTCAAAGATCATAAGCCTGAGTACTCAAAATCTCATTAGCAAATCACTGAGAAGAGGGAGAAAAAGGCTTTCATTTTCTGAAGGATTTTTGGCTGTATAAGGCATAATAGTCTCTTGGAATCAGTGCCTCTTGTGGTTTTTGCTAATATGAAGATGCATGGTTTTTTTTCTCCTCTATTTCAGGTGTCATTTGTCAATTGGGGTATTCTGAACCAATCAATCAAATACTATTTATTAAGCATTTACTATATGCCAGGCACTATTAGTTACTGAGATTACAAAGACAAAATGAAAACATCTTTACCCTCGGATAACTTAAATTCTACTGGAAGAAACAACCTCTGCACCTAAAAGTTTTTGTAAAATATGTGGAACATGAATATACTATGATTTCCAGAGAGAAACACTAGTCCCTGGGGGGATCTGGAAGAGCTTCCTGTATGAGAGAGAGTTTGAGCTGAGCTTTGAAATAAACCAAAGGGTAAGGAGAGAATGAATTCCAGGACTGTGCAAAGATATAGAGGGTGAGAGATGGAATGAAAAGTAGCAAGTAAACCGGTTTGAACCAAAGACTAAAGTAAGAGTACACAGCAGATCAGAAGGTTGGAAAGGTACCTTTGGAGTGAAGCCATGAAGAGCTTTAATTACCAAAAGAAGAGGAGTTTCTGTTTCTCCTTCTGTGTAGCAGAATTTCTTGATGGTGTAATTATACCTGTGCTTTTAGTAAGATGGTTTTGTCAATTGATTGAAAGATGCATTAGATTATCAAAATAAAAATTTTGGATAAAATGGATAAAAATTTGTGAAAGGAAGACCAAAGAGGAAGCTACTGAAAAAAAATCTAGGTAAGATGAGATAGTGGCCTCTGAACTGTGGTAGTGACTCACAGGTTGTTGTGTTTGTCCTTTGTTCTCAAAGACGACCATGACATCAAGATGATAACATGATTTGCAGCTGACTTTGATTTGAGGGAGGGAGGACTGTACAAGGGTCACCAACCTCACTTTCTTCTCCAGAGCCATCTGGGTCCAGTGGCCTGATATCTATCAGGATGACTGGAGATGGCCCAGGATGCAGTGGGAGACACTGGCCATTTTAGGCTTAGGTCTTATCACATTCTTGCTTTGAGTGAGATATACTCATTTAATGAATAGACTTCTTTAAGTAGTTACTCAAGGGATGGCCTGTTTAATAAAAAAAAAAAAAATCAAACTGAGAGGGGAAGACCCTGGGTCAAAGAGAGACAATTACTATTTAGTGCATTCAGTCTGTACTAGGTAGGTAGGGACCTGTTGTCCAGTCTATGAGCTCCAGAGTGAGTTGGATTTAAGGGGCATAACACCCCAGGAAAGGAAAGGAAAAGAGAGGAGAGGAGAGGAGATGCTACTCACTCACAGGTTATGTTTGTCCTTCGTTCCCTAAGAGGACCATGACATCAAGATGATAACATGACTTGCAGTTGACTTTGATTTGAGTGAGGGAGGGCTATACAAGCAGGGTCACCAACCTCACTTTCTTCTCCAGAGTCATCTGAGTCCAGTGGCCTGATATTCATCAGGACCTCATATTATGTCCCCTTTTTCTCCACTCATATAGCTGCTGCTCTCACGTAGCCCCCTTCTCGCCTTTAGCCTGGATTACTTCAATGATCTTCCTGCTTCATTTGTCCCTACTTCAATATATCCTTGACGCAGTCACCAAGGTTTCCTCTTACCTTCAGGGTAATCATTTAGAGCTCTTCATAAGTTGACTCCTTCCTTCCTTTCCAGTCTTCCTAGACTTTCTAACCCCTTCACATATTCTAACATCCAGTTATGGTGGCCTACTTACAGTTCCTTGAACATGACATTCTCATCTGTTCTCTGGCTTACCCCATGCCTGGAGTGCTCTGTTCCTTCACCTTTGCTTCTTAGTTCCCCAGGTTTCTTTCAAAGCTCAGCTCAAATCTTACCTTTAAGAGGCCTTTCCCTGTCCCCCAGCCACTGATGCCTTCCCCATGAGACTAACTTCCCTCAACTCTGTATAAATCTGCATATCTACATGTTGTTTCCTTCCATTATAAGGTAAACTTAAGGGCAGGAACTGATCTGTGCTTTTTTTCACATCCCCAGTTTTCATGGTAAGAACATAAATACTTGTTGATTCATAAACTCTGGGAAAGGAGATGTTAGGTAGGACTTAATAAAACTTAGCAACTGATTGAATATGTGCAGTGAAGGAGAGTGAAGAGTCAAGAAAGGACTGTGAACCAGGCTGAATGGAAGGGTGATGGTGCTTTTGACAGAAACGGGAAGCTTAGGCAGAGAGGCAGAGCTGGAGAGAGAAAGGAAGACAGTGAATTCTATATTGCACATGTTGAGATGGAAATATCTATAGGCTGTGCAACTTGTTATGACCATGAGGCCATTGTTGATTCAGGACTAGGCTCAGCAAAGAGATTAGGGCTAGATGTAAAGTTATGGAATCATTTAAATAGAGGGGATAATTGAAACTCAGGGAGTGTAGAAATAGAACAAAAGAGAGCTCAGGTTAGATACTTGGGGTATATCAATAGGTAGAAGGTGGTATATGGATGATAAAGGAAATTGAGAAGGAGAAGTCAGACAAGAGGAAAGGAACTGGAGAGAGCAGGGCCGGGAGAATCCATAGAGGAGAGTATTTAGGAAAAGAGAATGATCAATAGTGTCACATGCTACAGAGAGGTTAAAAAGAGTAAGAATTGGGAATTAATACAGGGACAAACATCATATGAAGGTAAGTTAAGAAAAGGCAATTGGATTGGGCTATTAAGAGATCAGTGATAATTTTAAATGGTCCACTAGGTGACACCGTGGATAGGGTTCTGGGCCTGGAGCCATAAAGACCTGAGTTCAAATCCAGCATCAGACCCTGGACAAATCACTTACTCCTGCATGCCTCAGTTTCCTCATTTGTCAAGTGAGCTGGAGAAGAAATGGCAAACCATTCCAGTATCTTTGTCAAGAAAACTCCAAGTGGGGTCATGGAGAATTGGACGTGACTGAATAACAGATACTTTAAAAATATGATATAAATTAATATACATTGATACATATATTTTCTCTCCATCAGATAACTTGGTCATCATATATAAGGAGGCAGATTTCAGATGATTATAAGGGAAAACTTCCTGTCAGTTAAAGCATACCAAAAGTTGAATTGGCTAATTTAGGAGAAGAGCGTGGTCTTTCTTTTTGTAGGTAGATCTAAAATTTAGATCACTGCTTCTTGGTGGTAATTCATTATTTGGTTAGTGATGGGACTAAATGACCTTGAGATCCCTCTTCCAACTCTGATTCTATGGTTTCATGCTATTCTGTTGTTGTTTTCCATTGCTGCTGGTTCTTAATTTTAATTCTTTCCTAAAGGAGTCTGAGTAGGTGAGGAGAGGGCAACAAGAATGATCATTAATGAATGAAATCCACAAATATAGCACTATATTATTTGTTATTTGTTAAAGCTCCTTCTGCCTAACTATTGGAAAGTAGCAAAATCACCTGGTAACAATTTAATCCTGTCTTCTTCATAAGTTCTCACTGTGTTGAAAATATTCATGAGCCATAATATGGCCATGAAGGGGGAGCTCAGTAGACAGAAGGAGAAAGAGTCCAAGATAATTCACAAAGGCTGCGAGATATTCAAGAGTTGTCTCTAAAACTGTCTTCCTAGTGAGAACTTAAACAGAGATTTACATCTCAGCTTCTTAATTGCAGCTTTGTTGAGAGATGTACTTTTCAGAGCTCAGGTTTACATGTTGTAGTATTGGTAACGGGTTATGTTTCTTTCCATTTAAGGACAAAAGGAGTTATTCTTGCCCAGTGTGCCAAAAGTCATTTTCAGAAGATAGGTTGATAAAATCACACATCAAGACAAACCATCCTGGTGAGTAAAAGCTGTTTGGAAGATATAAGGGAGGCATAATTTTCACCTTACAGAAGGCTGATTGAAAGAATCATATTTGAGCAGAATTGATATGTTTTATAAAACAGCATTGCTTAGTGACTATTCCAGATGAAATGAAGTGAGGGAAGCCAATTTCCTTAATAGATTTTTTTCTCTTTTTTTCTTTAAATACACACACACAGTGCCATATATATCATATATATATGTGTGTGTGTATATGGGTATATATATATATATGCATATACATACATATACACATCTGTATCTACTTTTATAGTTTACAAAGCTCTTTATATATATGTATCTCATATATATTTGAATATATAAAATGTATGCATATATGTTCATATGTATTTAGATATAGACATATCTTATGCCCTTAAGCCTTTAAAGCAACCCTTATATAAACTTGGTTTTCAGGACTTTTTAATTTGTGGTTGGTGAATTTGTTATTATTCTTTTTTTATTAATATTTTGACAACTACTTTTAAGCATAATTGGTTTCCTTTGTAATTTTATGTATTTTAAAAAATTAATTTGAGAAGAGGGCTCCGGAGGCTTTACCAGGCAACCACAGGTATCTATGATATGCTGTTCATCCTTAGTTTTCAAGGAGGACCAATTACATCATGAGGTGATGTTGTGACTTGTGTGTGAATTGGATTTGAGTGAGGCAGAGTTGCACAAAGTCAGCAGCTTCAATCTGTCTTCCTGAGTCATCTAAGTCCGGCGGCAAAACAAAAGTCAAGAATATTGATGATGGCTTGGGATTCAGTGAATGAACTTGGTGTCTTCTATGACTGACCAAGCTCTAAGTGCTCCACAGTGCCTGCTTCAGCCACTTTCATGGCTGTTGAAACATACTGTTCTCATCTGCCCAATTTGCTAAGGGATGTCTTCACGTGCTTGGGGTAAACATCCACCTAACTCACCAGTGGGATTGAGGCCTATCAGTTACCCTCAACCTGGTTTAACACATCTGTCAAGATGGCTTAACCACAGTGAGGCTGCTGTGCAGTATGCTACAATTTCTTGGTGCCACAGGTGAGAATTGGGTGACAGGTGAACACCAGAGGTAAACGAGCAACTCCGAAAAGGGCTCAACAAACCTTTGCACCAGAGCTACTAGTCCTCTCTAAACGCCCTTAGTGGGGTAGGAAAACTTCCTGCAGAAAGAGAGATTTTTCACCGCTACTTGAAGGAAGCCAGAGAAGCCTGGAGATAGACATCATCACACAGCACTTTTTACCTCTCTTAGGGTACCTGACACATTCTACTAGGTATTATCTGAATCCCAGCCCTCTAACTATATTATAGTAATACTCACATTTCCATAGTATTTATAGAAAACTAGCTAGTACAAAGTCTTATTTTATCTGTTTTGCAGATGAGAAAACTGAGACGTAATGAAGCAAAGTCAAAAGTCACACTGGTTAATGCACTTTGAGCCTCCTTGGTGACATTGAAAATATTGGGTCCAAATCTAGGAGAGGAAGTTGGAGAGGTGGGGAGCTTTGGGGGCAAGCTTACAAAGTGAAGATTTGTATGTGGATTTTTTTTTTTGAGGGGGTAGAGAAGTTAATTATCTAACAGGAGGATTCAGAATAAAAAAATGAAAATAAAACACATTGAAACTAGAATTTTTTTCTTTTCTTTTGTTATTTTGTTTTATATGTGTTTTTAAGGGATACATTTCTGGATAACAGTAACATACTTTATGTGTTGCCCTATTGTGTATTACTTTATTGCCACAAAGTGTTACTTTATATATTGAAGTTAGTAAGACTTAAGTTCAAATACTGCCTCAGATAGGAGCTGTGTGACCCTGAGCAAGGCACCTAACCTCCATTGTCCTAAGTTTCCTCATCTGTAAAATGGGAATGGTAATATTAACACCTACCTATCAGAATGGTTGTAAGGCTACATTGAGATAATATTTTTGAAGTGCTTTGCAAACCTTAAACAAATGTCACAGCTTGTTTACAAAGGATTTTTTTCCTTCACTGTAGTGCTGTGATGGAAAGAGTGAAATACTGTCTTCCTATTTTACAGATGAGGAAACTGAGACTCAAGAGAACTGACTTCTGACTCTAATCCTAACAATTTCCCTGCTGCTTTCTATCTAACTGGCTTCTTCTTTTCCTGGACGTGTGATTCCATTAAACATCTTTGAATGGAGTTTAAATTCAGGGTCTAGCTACTTGATGAATCAAAAACCAATGAGTTTCCTTGACTTGGTCTATGCCCGGTCCCTTCTGTACTACAAATAGTGCCTTCCTTCTGAGATCACCCTCCACATGCACTGCATACATATTGTATGAACAAAGTTGTCTGATTGTTGTGTCTCACACTAGAATGTAAGCTTCTTGAGGGAAGGAACCATGTTTTTGCCTGTTTGTGACACACACACACACACACACACACACACACACACACACACGCAAGGTTAAGAACCCCTGACTTAGAAAATATCCAGGAAGTGACCCACCTCTACAGGCCAAGAATTGATGTGGCAGTCATTGGGATCAGGAGCCTGGACTTCAGAGTAACTTCCGTTTTCCCAGAGTTTAGCTTCTTCTCTTAAACTTTGATCTAGTTTCATTATTTTAAGTGATTAGGCCCTTATTTGGTAAGAGGGAAAAAGATTTACTTCCAGGCTTTGCTTTAGAAATTTGATCACTGGTAAGTATTGATAAGGTACTTTTTTTTCTGGTACATCCGGAAAGACGAAGGCACAGGGCTAATTTCTGGGGATACACGAACAACAACAACCACCACCACAACAAAATAAAGCAAGCAAAAAACCTCAAATAGTCCCTGCCCTCAAAGAGATTGCATGTTCCTGGGAGCAGGGGGGTTGACATTTATATAGATACTGTAAGCACATCCAAGATGAATTGAGGAGAAAGAGAGCATTAGCCATTAGGGGAATGTCTTCAAGGTCACGTAGCTGATAAGTATCAGAGTCAGAACTCAAACCTTTTTCTTTTAATTTAAATTCCATTACTCTTTCCTTTGTACTACAACAATCTCAATGTGATAATTAGTTTGAAGTTTGACTTGATATGTATACCAACGGTATTTTAATGTACTCTTCTCCAAAATGCAGAATGGAAACCATTTGCCATCTGGCAAGTGACTTTCAACCCTATATATTCCGATTCTGTGTCATCTTTCTCTAGTCTGTCTATAGTGTTGGTGCAGGAAGCCTAGATTATTGCTAGTGAATGAACAGAGAAGAAGTAAACAACTGAAAAACAAAAAAAGTCACAATTTAAAAACTATTTTAAACTAAAAAATGGATGGAGAATAAGCATGCTGCCCTATGTAGGCACATGCAACAATACATTTCACCTGTATAAGTAATGCATAAATGCTGTGTAAGTACATTTGTGACCTTTCCAACTATAATATTTTTGAAATAAAATTAGTGGAAACTGCTTTTTATAGCCAAGTCTCATTTAGGATTTGAACCAAAAAATGATCAAGGCACGTCTTACTGTTCTGTTTTATTTGTGGTTGTTATTTAGTCCTGTCTGACTTTTTGTGACCCTGTGGACCACGGCACTCAGATACTGTCCATGGGGTTTTCTTGGTCAAAGATTTCTGGTTTGCCATTTCCTTCTCCCATGGATTAAGGCAAACTGATTTCAGGCCCAGTGCTCTATCCACTTAGCCACCTAGCTGCTCCCATTTTTTATTTTCCAGCTAACTTAAAACAAGTTTCCTTGAGGCTTAGACTTATTGTTCTCTTTCTCTAGAGGTCTCCATGAGCACCATCTCTGAGATTCTTGGCAGGAGGGTTCAACTAAAAGGATTAATTGGAAAGAGAGCTGTGAAGTGTCCATATTGTGACTTTTATTTTATGAAGAATGGATCAGATCTTCAACGTCATATCTGGGCTCATGAAGGTAATTATAGTGTGCTTATGAAATATAATGACTTTCTATTTTAGCTTTGCATTCTTCATTAGGGTGACATTGAACAAGATGAAGTAAGAATGCTAGGTCTCTGGAGATCAGGGTCTATTGTAATTCTCCAGTGCCTCATAGCTATGTGTCCTTAAGCCTGCTGTGGTCAGCAAATGAGCAGATTGTGCATGAGCTGACATTTCTCAACTCTATAGCTTCTTTATTTAACTGTCTTCATTAGATATTACTGTGACAGCAAAAGGGTGTGAAGAAATAATAGCCACAGAGACTAAAGAGCGAAGAAAAGCACCACCTAATCACTTTGTTAGGGAGAGCAAACACCATCTTGATGAGTTAATGATGCTTAATGAAATCAGCAGGCAAAGAGAAAAGAATGTATACCTCATACAACATTTTGCAATATTTTGTGGAGTTAATGTTTGAATCATAAATAGCACTTCTTTTAGACTTCCCAAAGGGAAACAAGGAGAGTTAATAAACCAGGATCTCTATTAAACGGTTATGTCTCACCTTGGCCAAATGAATTAGTTGTGAATAGGCATTCTCAGTGGATTTACAAATATAAAATTAGAATGTGAAAGATATTTCCAGTGCCATTAGCATTATTGTCTATATTTCTTTATAGAATGTGTATTTAGGGAAAAAAAATGAAAATTTTGCCTCTCTAGTTTGTGAGAATAAGTATTATTATATCATTAAATGATTTAAGTTTTGGAGAAGTATTTGTTCTGCCAAATACTCTGGGCTGTTGTTTATATACCAAAATAATACTACTCAACTGCTATGGAGAATGCATATGCTTTGATTTGTTTTTCCTCTGATTCCTGGTAGTATTTGCACCAAGCCGTTCAGGATCTGTCACCAGTTGCTCTGTTATTTATTACATCTGTTTGTGAAATGGCTAGTCAGACTTGGATGATCTTTGGGCATGCATCACAGTGAAGGTAATTGGCTTACCTGGATATAGCACATGTGACCTTGACTTCATTAGTCACCAAATTAACTCGAATTAGGCTGTACCAAGGAACTAGCTCAATTACTGTTTCACCAGTAATTTTCTAGAGTGTCAGATCAGAAGAGTTAGCTTTCTCAGGTGTACTGTATCCAGGAACTCAAGTGTATCAGTCCAATCTAGCAGATATAGCAAAACATTGGATTTTAAAATGAATTATTTTTAAGCTTCTTCCCCATGTGACAATGGCTCTTTTTACCAGTTCTCTTAGAGATGTCTTCCTAAAATTCTCCTTTTTGGCTGTGTATACATTAATTATCAAAGAACAGTAAGTAGAGCATAAACCTTGGGATAAGAATTAGTACAAGAGCGTAGCACGTTAGTACTGTGGTCACTTCATTAAACTTACTATGTAAATTATAGACAACATTGATTTCAGAAAAAGTGAAATGACACACAAGCCAATGGACCATGGAAAGAACCACATTTTTATGAGTGGCCTTAAAAAGTCATGGAGACCTTATAGAATCAGTCTGAATTTTTTGTATTTATCTTCTGTACCTTACTCTTTTTCCATTTTAAAATCCAAGCTGATTGATAATTTCCTATGAAACCTAATTGGTCTCTTTAAACAACTCTCTTCTCCTTGTTATGAGTGTTTTGTGTCCTTGGAATTTCATTCTTGAGAGTGTTCCTCTTTGCCCTGTAGGATTTTAAGTGATAGAATACTATGAGCCTTTTGAAATGAGTTCTCCCTACATCTCAGGTTTATTTTAGATATATCTAGTTTCCTTCTACTTTTGTAGTATAAAATCACGGCTGGATTAAAATTTCCCTCATTTTTACTTCAGCAACTGATTTTTCCTGCTTTGTGAGAATTAGGTCAGAATAGTGTCTTCCTTGTCATTTTCTCCAGCTTTTGTAGGATAAAATTATTATTAATGTGAGCCAAGACATTTTCAGTTGCCCTGCTTTTATCAGATAGAACTCCAGTAGATGTCTGTATAATTAAAGTCCCCCATCACTACTGTATTGCCACAATGCCTTGATTGTTATCTATTTCTCAAACTCTCTTCTGTTTTGTCCTTTGGTCCTGCTGCTATTTACTGATACTGTGATGGCACTATAGCTTCTATATTCACCTACTGTAAACTTGCCACAGATGTTCTCCACATGTTACTCCCCTTTATGCATGAATCAGAACACAAAAAGACTCCCCTTGGGTTTCTGGGTCAGGAAATTGAGATCTTATTATTATATACATTGTCCCTCTACCACTGTCTTTTAGCCAGATTTTAGACAAGGTTCTCATTCTAGAAAGTCCTAGAGATTCCCATGAGGTCAAATTCACCTCCTTGTCTAAGGATCTTTAATTCACTTTGCTTATTGCTCATACTTTAAGCATGTTCATGACAGTCATCATCACGATAATAATAATAGATAACATGTATATATATTCCTTTAAAACTGGCAGTTTTTACATGTTTTATTTCATTTGATACTCACAACAACCCAGTGGAATAGGTGATTTTTTTGGCCCCATTTTATACAAGAGGAAGACCGACAGAAGTTGAGAGAGAATTATTCTAGCATATCTAAAGACTTCTGGTTTGATCTCAGTTTTCAGCAGCTAGTTTGAGTTTTGGAAAGGCAGTGTGTTATCATGGGAAGAGCCTTGGCTATGGGGTTAGAGAACTTGGGTTCAAATCCCACTTCTGACACTAACCATGCTACCATGGGCAAATAACTCTCCTTTTTGGGCCCTGGTTTCTTCATTTGTCAAAATGAGAAGATTGGACTAGATGACTCCAAAGTCTCTTCAACTCTAGAGCTAGGATTAAGACCTGCTCAGGCTCACATTAAGTTATCTGGAGCAAGTTTCGAACTCAAATCTTCCATACTCCAAATGTAATGTTATACCTTCTATACCTCCCAACTTCATATAGATTGAGGCTATCAGGTTTTTTGCTAGCTTTTTTGTTGCTTTTGTTTACTTTTAAATGACTGAACATCCCTGTTTCCTACATTGTTGTTACTCTCTACGGTACCTACTTGTGTTGGTACTTCATAGACAGTTTTCTGTGTTTCCCTTGGCTTTTGGTTTAAAGCACTGTTGATTAAAATTGAAATACCATGCTACCAGCACTTCCTTGCCTTTGCCAAAGAGTAGCAGTTGATATTTAAGTTTTTCTTACCTCTTTCTTCCAGGGCTTCTTAATCTTTTTTGTGAGTGTCATGGACTCTTTTAACAGGCTGGTAAATTCTATGGATCTCTTATCAGAATACTGTTTTTAAATTCACATAATATGTGTGTGTTTGTATGTGTACATGCACACATGTGTGTGCAGGGATGCATGTGTGTATGTATATAATTACAAAGGAAAACAATTATAGTGAAGTACAGTTTTCAAAATGTTAAAAAAAAAATCAATAGGTTGAAAATCTGTGCTCTAATTTCTGTCAGTCATGGCTCAATTAAGCTCCTTTGGATCCCACATCATCAGTGATCTTACCTAATTTGCCTTTTCCATGTTATTCTCATTTGGGGTTTTCTTGTCTCATTACTAATGCAAACAGCTCTATCAGGCCTCCCCTCAGTCTTTTTTAAATTGCAGATCACATAATGAGAAATCCCTGAAGCAAATTTTTATACTTCTAATCCTATTGATTGATCTAAATGTTATACAACTAGGTCATTTTCTTTTCTCTATAGTTTAGTCATATATATTGGAAAGGATCTCATTATTAGTCACTTGTTCAGGCCTTTCTTTAAAACACAAATCTCTTCTATTTTTTTTTCTTTTTGGGAATTGGGACGTTTGCCCATCTCTGATTCTTTGATATGTTTCCCCCTTCTCTGCTCTTCCACAAGATCACTGACAGTAGATCAGCAACCAAGTCTGCAAATTCTTGGTGTACCTTGGGATTTGATTCATCTCATGTGGATGACTTGCCTTATTGAAGGCATCTAGCAACCCTTATTATACCTTTACTTGCTGTGGGTCTCTCTTTTCTCTTTATTGTTTTTGTTAACCACCTTTCTTGTTCCGGGATCTTTTCCCTTGGTAGAGGAAAGAGAAGCATAATAGAGGCTGGGTAACTCTCTATTGTCTTACATTGCTGTGGTTTTATATGACCACAAGCAGCAAGCTCACTTCTTTATTCACACCTAACAATTTTTAAAAGCCTTTTTTCATTTGATTCTATTTGCATTTTACAAGCCTCAGCTTATGCGGTCCAGTCTTTCATCCGTCCCATTAGAATATAGCCCTTATAAGGCTGGGTTGTTTCATTCAGAACACCTAGAATATAATAGGTGCTTACTAAATGCTCCTTGAGTGATTGATTAATTGCGACTATGGCTTGGTGTTCTCCCCCGTGCTACTATTTTGTTTTCCTTCTTGGTTGCCTGTTCTTGCTTCCATCTTTACAGTATGCTCTTTGGAAATCTAAGCTTGCCAGGGAGCTTTCAGTAGAATCTTTTCTACATCTCCATTTTCATATTCATTGGAATCATTTTATATTGTGTCATCAAGTTTTTTTTCACTCTTTTTAAGTATGTAATTTATTTTTCAGTTCTTAACATTCACTTCCACGAGAGTTTAAATTCAAAATTTTCTCCCCGTCTCTCCCCACCTCCCACTCCAGGACAGCATGTACCCCATCCACCCCTTCCTCCAGTCTCTCCTTCCTTCTATTACCCACCCTTCTTCCATCCCCCTTCCCCTCTATTTTCCTGTAGGGCAAAATAGATTTTTATACTCCATTGTCTGTATAGCATAATTTCCAGTTGCATGCTAAAACAATTTTTAGCATTCATTCTTAAAGCTTTGAGTTCCATATTCTCTTCCTCCCTCCCTACCCACCCTCATTGAGAAAACAAGCAATTCAATATAGGTCATACATGTGTAATAATGCCAAGCACTTTCATAATAGTTTTGTTGTAAAAGACTAACCACATTTCCCTCTGTCCTGTTCTGCCCTTTATTTATTCCATTATCTCCCTTGACCTGTCCTCCCACAATAGTTTGCTTCTGATTATCCCTTTCTCCAATTTGCTGTCCCTTCTATTATCTTCCCTCTCCTATTCCCCTTGCCTTCCTGCATGGTAAAATAGATTTCTATATCCAATTGAGTGTGTATTATTCCCTCCTTAAGCCAAATCCCATGAAAGTAAGGCTAATTATTTCCTTTCATCTCCCCATTCCTCCCCTTCATTGTAAATCACTTTTCTCTCTTTTATGTGAGATGATTTGCCATATTCTATCTCTCCCTTTCTCTTACTCCTAGTACATTCCATTCAACAGTAAATTTTATTTTTTGGTATTCTCCCTTCATATTTAGCTTACCCTGTGCCCTCTATGTGTGTGTATATATGTATACACACACATATATACACATACATAGACACATGTACATATATATATACACCCACACATATGTAATATACTCCTACATACATACCTATACAACACCTATATATATATGTATGTACGTATGTATGTATGTATGTATGTATGTATGTATGTATGTATGTATTCCTTCTAACTACCCTAATACTGAAAAAGGTCTCATGAGTTGCAAGTAACATCTTTCCAAGTAGGAAGGTAAACAGTTCAACTTTAATGAGTTCCTTAAGACTTCTCTTTCCTGTTTACCTTTTCATGTTTCTCTTGATTCTTGCATTTGAAAGTCAAATTTTCTATTCAGCTCTGGTCTTTTCAACAAGAATGCTTGGAAGTCCTCTATTTCATTGAAATTCCATTTTTTCCCCTGAAGTATTATATTCAGTTTTGCTGGGTAGGTGATTCTTGGTTTTAATCCTATCTCCTTTGACCTCTAGAATATCATATTCCAAGCCCTTTGATCCCTTAGTGTAGAAGCTGCTAAATCCTGTATTATCCTGATTTATATTTCCACAATACTTGTTCTTTCTAGCTGCTTATAATATTTTCTCCTTGACCTGGGAATTCTGGAATTTGGCAACAATATTCCAAGGAGTTTTCCTTTTGGGATCTCTTTCAGCAGGTGATCGGTAAATTCTTTCCATTTCTTTTTTACCCTCTGGTTCTAGAATATCAGGACAGTTTTCCTTGATAATTCCTTGGAAGGTGATGTCTAGGCTCTTTTTTTGATCATGATTTTCAGGTAAACCAATAATTTTTAAATTATCTCTCCTGAATCTATTTTCTAGCACAGTTGTTTTTCCAGTGAAATATTTCACATTATCTTCTATTTTTTCATTCTTTTGGATTTATTTTATAATTTCTTGGTTTATTATAAAGTCATTAGCTTCCATCTGCTCCATTGTGATTTTTAAAGAATTATTTTGTTTAGTGAGTTTTTGAACCTCCTTTTCCATTTGGCCAATTCTTCTTTTTCAAGCATTCTTTTCATTGGTTTTTTGGACCTCTTGCCATTTGGGTTAGTCTATTTTTAAAGGTATTATTTTCATTAGCATTTTTTTGAGTCTGCTTTAGGAAGCTGTTGACTCACTTTTCATGATTTTCTTGCATCTCTCTCATTTCTCTTCCCAGTTTTTCCTCCACCTCTCTTACTTGATTTTCAAAATCCTTTTTGAGCTTTTCCATGCCCTGAGACAACTGCATATTTTTTTTGGAGGTTTTGGATGTAGAAGCCTTGATTTTGATATCTTCTTCTGATAGTATGCTTTGTTCTTCCTCATCTGAAAGGATGGAAGAAAATACCTTTTCACCAAGAAGGTAACCTGCTATAGTCTTATTTTTTTCCCTTTTTTGGGCATTTTCCCAGCCAGTTACTTGACTTTTGAGTCCTTTGTCAAATGGAGGGTATAACTCTAGGGACCTATAAGTTCTCAGTTTCTCCAGGGTGGCACAATCAAGGGAGAGGACTTTAGTCCTCCTTGGTCTGTGCTCTGGTCTGTGAGCAACCACAGCACTTCTTTCTGCCCAGGATCTGTGAATAGGTTTCCCTCTCCCTAGCTACAACAAACTCCACCATGCCAGCATTCCTCCTCACCCCAGGACTGACACTTAGGACTGAGACTCAGATCAGCTGCTTGATTACCCCAGGATGTTTAGACTGAGGGCTCCAAAAGTTAATGCGGCTGTCATTCTGGGGCCATGGTTAGGGCCAGACTGCGCTCCCCTCTCACCCAGGTGAAAGAGCTTTCTTATTGACCTTTGAAGCTCTCTTTGGCATTTGTGGGTTGGGAAATCTTGGAAGCCCATCTGCTACCCATGATTCTGCATCCTGAAGCCTGTTCCAGTCCTGTCCATGCCATGCTGTGCAGTCCTAGATGGGCTTTGCCAGCTCTGAGCCTGGTGTGATAGACCTTTCCTGTCAGCTTTCCAGGCTGTTTTGGGCTGGAAATCTCTTTCACTGTGTCATTTTGTCACTTCTACTGCTCTTGAATTTGTTTAGAGTAATTTTTTACAGGTATTTTATGGGCTATAGTGGAGAGAGCTAGAGCAGGTCCATCTTTGTATTCTGCCATCTTGGCTCTGCCCTTCTCAAGATTTTTTTCTTGAGAACCTTTTCTTCACCTAGTCTCACTAAGCCTCAATTCAGCCAGTGACTCTTGTCATTTATTTCCTTATTTGCTTGTTAGTCTGCATATTCTAATTCCTACCATTTCAAGAAGGGTCCTTATTTGTTCAAACACTATGGATTAATTAAGTTAGTTGAATGGGAACATGCAGAAAGGAAAAATCTTAAGATGCCATTGAGGACAGCATGACTAATGTTGCTTCAGTACTCCTGAAATAACTGGGATTTCATCTTTGTATGTCCTCTCCCTCTCATTTCTTACTTTTATAAGTACTCCCTCAATGGTTTAATGAGTTATTGTAGGCAACATAATTCATCACCTGATTATGCTTAACAAACTTGACTAGTTTGTTCTTGGCTAATGGACATAGAACAGACACATAATAAATGCTTGCTGACTGACTGATTTGTTGTCCATGAAGTTTTTCCATCCTAAAAGGATCTGTTGGACTTTCTTTGTGGCCAAAGTCTTTGAGAGCCCAGGGTCATTGTGATGCCACCAGATGAGGAAGTTGGTGGTGGCAGTAAGGGTTTCTGTTACTCTCCCAAACATTTCCAGAATAGCCTCAATCTGTCATTCTTATATGCTCTTAATTTCTCAGAATAATAATTTTAAAAAGCAATTCTTCCTTTTACTCTTTCGTTTTGGATAGGTGTGAAACCATTCAAATGTTCACTATGTGAGTATGCTACTCGCAGCAAGAGTAACCTCAAAGCTCATATGAACAGGCACAGCACTGAGAAGACGCATCTCTGTGACATGTGTGGCAAAAAGTTCAAGTCCAAAGGCACCCTGAAAAGCCACAAGCTCTTGCACACTGCTGATGGTGAGTAGGAGACCCCTGACAGGTGTGGGCTTAATAGACTTAAAGAGGAAGAAAGCACCCTCAAGTACCTGGGCACTTGGTGTTTATGATATACATATAAATTCTCCTTTACATTTTTTTTCATTGATCCCTTTGATACCCCTGATCTTTTGTTCTACCAGATGAATTCTGTTACTATTTTTTCCAGCTCTATAAAATAATTTTTTTGGTAGTTTGATTGGTACAACACTGAATAAATAGATTAATTTAGGTAAGATTGTCATTTTTATTTTATTGGCTCAGTCTACCCATGAATATTAATATTATATACAATTATTTAGAGTTGACTTTATTTGTGTGAAAAGTGTTTTGTAATTGTGTTCATATAGTTCCTGGGTTTGTCTCATCAGGTACACTCCCAAGTATTTATGTTATCTAGAGTTATATTAAATGAAATTAAAAGTTCTCTCTTAGCTCATTGATGGGGTATCCTTCAGCCAGCATAGAATAAGGGGGCTTTAATGTCTTAGGAAACTACACTAAAACCATACTGAGACAATGTCTTTTTTATTCCTCTCAGTGGCACTGCTGCTAGGGCCAGAGCTAAGACAAATGCATTCATGTGCCCTCAGCAAAGTTTGAGAAGTGTGCCATCTGGCTTTGAATCTGCATCTTTTCTCTGTTACTGTCCAGTGGAACTTTTGAGTCTTCACTGTAAGCACATGCAGCTTGACTTACCTCAGAATGCACCCATGGGTGATAAAGACCTTGGAATTTTTTTTTTTTATAACAACAACAACAGTGAAGAAATAATGCCTATCTAGAACTTTCTAAGGTTTTCAAAGTGCTATGTGCATTTGTGAAGAGTCATAGGTAAAAGTATTGTTTGTGCTTCTTGACATATCTTATCCTAGGGGAGATGTCTGCCTCATCTACCCTATTCCTAGCCCTGGCTGATGCTCATTTCAGAGTTATAAAAAAAGTTTTACACACACATTTTTACCTTGATTTCACAGATAGTTGGTGTAGTGGATAGAGTGCCAGGCCTGTAGTCAGGAAGATCTGAGTTCAAATCCAGTCCTAGACACTTTCTAACTGTTTGACCCTGGGCAAGTCACTTATCCTCTATTTGCCTCAGTCTCCTCATCAGTAAAATGAGGGTAATAATAGCAAATACCTCCCCACATCAAATAAAATAATATTTGTAAAGTACTTAGCACAGTAGCTGGTATGTAGAGGCTATATAAACATTAGCTGTTATTAGCTCTTATGTGTGTATATGTGTATGTATGTATGTATCTAGCCATATCTCTATATAAGAGCATGTATGCATGCATGTGTATACACACATACACGTTCATTTGCAGGACGTTTCTGGAATACAGAGTGGATGAATATTCAGTGTAACATTGTAAAAAGAGGGACAGATGACTTATGAAAGAAGATATATCCTTCAAAAACTTCTAGTTATGCTTTCTCTTTCCCAGATTTAGTTCCTCTTGAAGTGCTATCTTCTTCCACTTGAACTGCCTCTAGAGAAATCAGAATAGAAATTTAAAAAATAAGAAGATTTGTAAATGCATCTTATCATTATCTTAGCACACTATTGATTAGACCAACAGCATGATTTAAAAATAAAAAATAAAGTAATTCTAGAAGTTATTTTTTCATTTTAAAACTAAGTGTTTTATGGTGTTTGTTTTAGGAGCTAAGAATGAAAAATGTGTAATGAAAAAAGCATTTATTAAGTGGAGTTCTTTCTATATGTCAGCCACTATATTAAGAACTGGAAATACAAAAGAAAAAAAAATATCAATCTTGCACTCAGGGAGTTCCAATTGGAAGAGACAACACATCCAAAGGAATTGAATTGGGGGTGGTGGTATGAGATCACAGGACCAGGACCAGGGGTCCTTAACATGCACTTTCAGGTCAGATGAAAAGTCAAGTCAAGTCAGGAAGCAGTTATTAAATACCTTCTATGTGCTAGGCACTATGCTAAGTGCTAGATACAAATAAAGGGTGGGGGGAACAACAGCCCTTGTTAGCAGGGAATTCCCAGCCTAATGGGGTTGATAGTGGAGTTTTGGCGTGCATAGTAGCAAATCAGATAGTAAGGCCTGGAGAAATTCAGGATGCATTGGCAGACAGATGGTACGTTCTGGTGATTATCCCTCTAACTGGAAGAATTCCAAGTTGGCACTCAACTTATCCAAATGTTGTGAACGACTGTAGAAATCTTTCTGTCTAGGTACCTTGTTGGAGAAAGGGTGAAGGGAGGGCAAGGGAGAACATTACCTTTCCCACAGTTCTCACTTGGCTTCCTCGGGGACTTTGGGCTTATTGGGGTTGATTAGGGATAAGGTAAAGGGAAAATAAGGGGGATGGATGCTTTACTGTCATTTTCTTCCCTGTGGGGTCTTATGGAATTTGAGAAAGGTACAAAGATGAATACCACACAGTCCTTATTCTTAGGTAACTTAAATTATATTTATAGGATTGAAGAGTTTGAAGGCTTCATCACAGACCATCTAGCCTTATATATGTATGAAGAAGAATCCTTTCTGTAGCATATTCAACTAGTGGTCATCTAGTGTTTTCTGGAAGACTTCCAGTAAGGAGATCTTTCCAGTCTCATTCCATTTTTGAAGCTCTCTCATTGTTCTGCAGTTTTTCCTTCCATCAAACCTAGATTTAGCTTTTGGTAGCTTCTACCCATTGATTCTAGTTTTGTCCCTTGGGGGCAAGGAGAACAAGTATAATCCATCTTCTATGTGACAACCTTTAAGATACTCAAAGATCCTGTTCCTTCCAAGTCTTGTCTTCAAGAGACCAGATATCCTCATGTTGATGACTCTAAGGCTGATGATTTTTAACACTCTATCACAATTCATATCATTTGTATATGGCGCAATTCATTTCAACTAGTATTTAATGGCAATCTGATGAAAAAAATTTTTTCTGTTATTGCTAAACTGGGCATTGGTTAGAGTTCATTTACATCTTTTACATGCTTTTTGGGATTGTTGGAAGAGAAGTAAGCCCCATGAGTTGTATGTATTTCCCTCTGTCAGAATGAATGAAATATGTTAGACTTTTGAAACCTAGTCAGCCTGGGTTTTAGCTGTCTAAACCTGAAAATGAAAATCCTTAGAATTTGTAAATTATATTGTTACACAGTAGGTCTTTATGCATAACTCTTAACATGGAATGGAGCTCCTTTAGTGATTCTTAAGATCATATCTCTAAAGTCTTTAGAATTTTTATTCTGCTTCATATTTAAAGCCCTTTACAGGCTGGCTCCAATTAGCTTTTTTCAGGTTTACACATTACTCTGCTTCATGAACTCTATGATCCCACCAGACTGCTTTCTGTTTCTCATAAAATCTTGCTATGTGAGGCTTCAGGCAGATTGTTTTCCCTTGCCTATCATGTACTCTTCTTACCTCCTCTTCTCTCAGAATCCCTAGTTTCCTTAAAAGTTCTGCTCAAATGCTTCCTCCTATATGACTGACTCAAAAAAATGATTTATTAAGTGTTTACTATATGCCAAGTACTGTACCAAGTGCTGGAAATACGAAGAGAAAGAGTGATACATTCTTTGTTCTCAGTGAGGTCATGTTTTTGTTGGGAGAGAAAAAAAAAGTTCATCTGGAGGAATGCTGAAAAGTTGTAAGTCTGATGGGAGCAAGATCCAGAAAAAACAGTTCTTATCCCCAAAGTCCTTGATGCTATCAAATTGTTCAGTGGTTATGGTTTTGTCAATAGAAATAATCAACAAAGAATGAAATGACCTTTATTTCTACTAACTGCTAGTGCCTCCCTGCCAACGTTTTTTTTTATTTAGTATGTAAAGGTTTTTTAGTTATTTATATGAATTTGTTGTCTCCCACTCATAGAATATAAGATTCTTGAAGGAGAACTGTTTGATTTTTCTGTTTGTATCACCAGTGGCTAACACAATGCCTGGCACATAGTAGGCATTTAATAAATGATTGGTAATTGAATTATTGAGTTTTCACAACAGTGATTAGGAGGAAGGCTCCAGGAGGAAGAAATCTTGGTTATTGTAAATATATATTCATAAGATACATCTGACACTAGAATAGCATATATAATATTTAATGGTGAGAATGTTAGACTTTGGGGTTGATCCTGCATACCTGATACCTGGCTCAAGATGCTATGTTTTATTTTAAGTCTCTCAGATTAAAGTGGTGATGTACCTAGCAGAAGTAAACTTGTATTTGTCACGACAGTGGCAAAGACCATGCTACTGACACACCTGACTTTCTGTTATCCCAGAATCACAGATTTTAGAGTTAGAAGAGGTCCTCATTTCATAGATGAGAAAATTAATAGCTGAGAAGTGAAGTGATTTTGCCAAGTTGAGGTAGGACAAAGTGAGGACTTAGAATCCTGGTCTCTTGAATCTCTGCTACAATTCTACCTTCTGAAAGAATCATTTCCTGGTCTCCTCTTAATGTCAATGCCTCCCATCTGAGATTAATTCCATTTCATCCTGTATATATCTTGTTTATTTTTGGCTGTTTGCTTGTTGTCTCCACCTTTGGAAGGTGAGCTCCTTGAGAGTAGGGACTGTTTTTTACCCTTCTTCCTTCAACACTTAGCACAGTACCTGGTACTTAACAAATGCTTGTTGACTGACTGAATGAATCTCAACCCAGCATACTTTTCTGTAACACCATGCTGTCTCCTAGAAACCTGATAATACAAGCACATAGCTGTGTCATACAATTGTAAACTTGAGTTTTGGCTTACTTCAGAGGGTTCTGGGCTGAAAGCCCAGAGATGAAAGCTCCCAACTCCCTTGCTGACTTATTATGCAACTTTAAATAAGCCATATGCTTTTGACCTTACATTCTGTTCTGTGAAATGAGGATATTATTTGTTTTCTGGGAATGCCATGAAAGTCTGTTTGAAACTGTTAATAAAATGCTTTGAATACCTTGGGGAAACAAGGCTGTATTGATGAAGATACCAAGTCAGTGCTCCTGTGCAGATATGGAAGCATCTTTTTTTTTTAAACCACCATGTAAATTGTCTCAATTGCATTTATAATTAATGTATCCCTTTCAGCTATAGGAGGTCAACCAACTTTCCTGGAAACTTTCTAGAATCTATCTTGCAACCTCTTGATTTAACTGAAACCACTCTTCTTCAGCATTACCAATGATCTTGTATTTGCCAGATCTAGTGTCCTCTTCATCCTCCTTACTGGCAAACCAGTTGGCTAGTATATCAGGGAAGTTACGTTTGACTTACTCAGTGCAGTATCTTTCTTGAATATCTTTTCCATGCTATTATTAAGTAAATTTCCTTTTGTTATTTGTTAGAAGATTTAAAATAGTCTCTTTTCATTCTGATTCTCAACTTGAACACTAGTCCTGGCTTAAGTCAGCTCACAGAGGGAACTTTGCAAATGGATGAAATCATACATCCCTTGAATATGTTAGTGTTTCATTCCTCATTTGATATTAATAACCACAGGGTTACCAAACAAGGTTATATATATGTTATCTTTCAAGGAATCTTAAAATAATTTTGTTATATGTTTTATATAGTTTATAATGTAGAATTCATTATATCAGATACCTTATTACAAGCCAATCTTTAAGCCAGTATTTTTGCTCTATTGAATCAAAAAAAAATTTTTTTAGACATACATAGTTAACAAACAATGATTACAGTAAAATCTTTATATTCTCAAATGTGGTCATGTTTTATATCTCATTCATATAGAAAAACTAGTAAAATGTAAATGTTGAAAATACAGACTTTTGCTTTAATAATAATAGTCAGCATTTATATGGTGCTTTAAGGTTTGCAAAGTGATTAAAAATTATTATCTCATCAAATCCTCACAACAACTTTGTGAGATGGGTGCTATTAATATCCTCATTTTACAAATGAGGAAACTGAGGCAGGCATTTTGTGTGCTTCCCTAGGGCCATACATCTAGGAAGATATCTGAGGCTAAATTTGGGTTCAGCCTTCCTGACTTCCAGGTCTGGACTTCAATCCACTCTCCTTTTATGGGAAACTTTAATCCTGTATTAGTTAAACAAAGTAGTGAAAATAAAAATGAGAAATAGAAATGACAAAGACACAGAATAAGAATTCTATCCTGAAATTTGAACAGTGCAAGGTAATTGCCACATCAAGAAAACCAAAAGAGCCCAGAGAGCACCTTGATCAGGAAACATTTAATTTATTATTCAGAAGGAAAGAGATGGCAACCAGTGAACTTATTGGGTTAAATATAAATTCATCTCAGAAATCTTCCAGATAAGGATGGTGGAAGATTGTGAACAGTATTGTCTCATAAAACAGAGAGAAGCAGTAGAGAATAAAATCTGTCTAAAGAAAACTTGACAAAATATCCACCCAAGCAAAGTCATGCCACAAAGTCACTGGAAGGGCATTCAGGGATGAAAAGGAAAGGAGGATTACAAACAGAAGAAAAGCGGGAAAAGATTTTAAAAAACCATTTTAACAAACTTTTTTTTTCTTCCTATCAAGGATAGAGGAACCAGCATACTTGGACCCAAACATCATAGTCCCTGAGGTACAGAAAAAGTGGCAGGACTGAATCAAGTATCTAGAGAAAAGATATATGCTGGAGGCAATACAATTATATGGTCATTGGGGAACAACATACAAGATATCTGAAGGAGGGAAAGATAGCAAAGGAAGCATGGCCTGGAAGTGACTGACTCTTACAAGATGGAAAGGCATTGGGTGAGATCCTGGCAAAGTCTTGCTGACCTTGGGGGACATTTATAACCAATGGTGGCCCTCAAGTGGTGAATTATTTTGGTCATGGCTCCTCATGAAACTGAGGACCGTGATCTGCATTGATGGAAGGAAGATTTCCATTCATGGGATCCCAGATCTTTAAATATTGAAGTAATCAGCCAGAAAGTACTTTTGCTTTGTCTGACATTTAATAAAAGGCTAAAAATAGTTTTGAGCTCCAGAGTTCTGTTTCCCCCCCATCTCCAATGGTTATAAGAAGTCATAGTGTAATAGTCAGGCTTAAATGAATCAGGGCTCCTTACTGTGTAATCAGAATAAGAATTCTCTAATCATAAAATAAAAGCTCTTTTAAGTTCAGTACCTTTAGTTCTTTTGGTTCCTTCATACTCCCCTCACCACATGCTTGAGTCAAGGGGAAGTTTTCTTGCAAAATTTACAAAGAGGAATTATTCAGTCTTCAAGCACACTGGAACAGGCATTAATTAGGATAGTGGAGAGTTGAATATGGAAATTGAATTTGAGTGGAGGAAGTGCCTTTTTCTGTCTTTTCTTATAATGAGAGATCCTATGGCTAAATGTAGAATGAAATGTCATCCAATAAAGCATAAGAAAAGAGCTCCAGTTATTTTCTCCTGTAAAAAGGAAAATCAGCATATACTTTAGTAACACTTCATTTATCAGGAAAATGCAAATGTGAATACTTCTTCAGACATTTTCTAGCTGCATGACCTTGGCCAAGTCTCCTAACTTCTCTCTGTCTCAGTGTCCTTACCTGTAAAATGGGCATAATAGCAGCAACTACCTCACAGGGTTGTTTTGAGGATCAAGTAAGATAATATATGTAAAAGTCTTTTATAGTCTTTAAAGTGATATATAAATATGAGCAATTACCCATAGGTCACTTATCCAGCAATCTCAGCTGTCTCATGCACTATACTTGAAGGGAAAAGATTTCTGAGTTGCCAAAAGAAATGCCTCAAATCTGTGCTTTAAAATTTATTCAGTATACTTATGGGAAAGCCTCTTATGTCTGTGTTCAGGATCCATTTATTCCTTTATTTTACACAATTCTAGAAAGTTTGTTTTTTTCTGTGACTCAGGTCACAGAAGAATTAGATCATGGACCAGTGTTGAGGTGAATAGGAGACTGTTTAGCCCAACTTGCTCATTTTGCATCTTTCACATGTGTTTCCAGCCACATGGCAACACAGGGAGAATACTGGTGTTAAATACACAGACTTTTGTGATATAATAAACTTGGAATCATTGAAGACCATGGGTAATTTCCAAAAGTATATGGGTAATATTTCCAAAATTCTGTTATCCTCTGGCTACTCAATTTTTGACTCCCTTTTTTATTCATGTATAAAGGGAAAGTATGGTATTGTGGAAGGAGAGTTGAATTATTTCTAATTGTGCTTATATGATGTGCATTTTGATTTTTGACCAACCGGACTGGTTAACTTTAATCAGGGACAGCTAGGTGGCTCAGTGGATAAACTGCTGGGCTTGGAGTCAGGAAAACTCATCTTCCTGAGTTCAGATGTTGCCTCAGACACTTACTAGCTATGTCTCTGGTCAAGTCATGTAACACTGTTTGCCTTAGTTTCCACATCTGTAAAATGAGCTAGAGAATGAAATGGTAAAGCACTCCAGAATCTTTTCCTGATGAGGAGTTGGACACCATAGAAACAACTCAACGATAATAACTCACTTTGGCCAAAATCATTTAATGTCTCTAAGGCTTAGTTTCCTCATCTTTAAAGTAGTAATTTAGGACTAGAAGGTCTTTGAGGGCCCTTCTAGATTAAAATCTCATACATCTGGACTCTAAGCCTTTGTATGTATGTGCACATGCTATATCAACTCATTCAATAGATGGTCTATTAAGCTGAATGCCAAAGACTAGGTCATAAATATTTTTTCCTGATTTTCGAACATTTTTATTTAAAGTTTTGAGTTTCAAATTCTGTCCCTCCCTCCCCCATTCCTTGGCCTTGAGGTAGCAAGCAGTCAGATATAGGTTACACGTGTGCAATTATGTAAAACATTTTCATATCAGTTGTATGAATGGTTAGAACAATCAGACCAATACATCCTTTGTGTTATTGTGGACTTTACTGTGGAGGGTTCGTAGTGTCCTAGAACTCAAAGCAAATGATACAATTTTCTGTGAATAAGAACGTTTGGATAACCTGACCACTAGTAGAAAATCCTCCTTTTGTTGGAATTGTGCAAGACATCTTTCAAGTGCAAGTGGACAGCTTGTACAAGCATATATTTACTTATTTTACACATCATTTGATTTAACACTTTAGTGGATTATTGAACAGAATTACCAGTCATTTGTCAGAAATGTGTTAAGATTGTTTTGTTTATTAGTTTTACAAAGCTAGTATACTATTTCTATTATTACATCATTATGATTATTATTGTTGGCTCAAGTGCTTAAATTTTGCTATGGAAATAGCTAGTCTATTAAAAAAAAAACTTTGGCAGATTACTTAATTTAGTTTTAAAAGAATCCTAGTTTTGGTTATTAAGTCTGTACTCTTCCCCTAGGAATCATATTACAAAATAAAAATGCACATATACACACTCACAAATATAAAACAATGACTTGTGTGTTTGTCATAATCTTAAGTAAACTTATGTGTAAAACATCTTTGAGCGGAGACTAAAACTGCATTTTGGTCTACCAAGTCGAAGGCTTTTATTAAATCAATATACAATAGACATAACAGATTCTTCTGTTCTCTAACTCTCTCCATCAGTATGGCCATCTCAAAGATATGGTTTGCCATAGAAAATCATTGGCAAAGCCTACTTGTTCTCTTTTCTTGTTTACATCAGGGACATATCCAGTACATTCCTGAACCATTCTCTTAAAAGATTTTACAGCGATGAAGAAATAAGGGTTGGTTCTTGCTCCTGTCTTCTTCCTCACCTTTCTGGGGGAGGGAAGACAAGGTGAGATGAAGAGCTTGCTGCCCATGCTTTTCCATTGTTTTCTAGTCTTCTTTTCTTTGACATATCTTTAATTTTTTAAAATTTATTTATTTTTTAAGTTTACAACATTCAGTTCCACAGGCTTTTGAGTTCCAAATTTTCCCCCTTTCCTTCCCCCTCTCCTTCCCGAGATGGCATTCAATCTGTTATAGGCTCTACATTAAACACATCTTCACATTAGTCATGTTGCAAAGAAGAGTCATAACTAATGGAATGAACCACAAGAAAGAAGAAACAAAACAGAACAAAAAAGAGAGAGCAGATAGTATGCTTTGATCTGCATTCAGACTCCATAATTCTTTGGATGTGGATAACATTTTCCATCATGAGCCTTTTGAAGTTGTCTTAGAACCTTGCATTGCTGAGAAGAGCCAAGTCTATCAAAGTCAGTCACCGCACAATGTGACTGTAACTGGGTACAATGTTTTCCTGGTTCTGCACCCCTCACTCAGCATTGGTTCATATTAAGTTCTTTGATATATCTTGAAAATTGATCCCTGAATACCTTTAAAATTGAGTTGTGCACCATAGATTTCTCCTTGGCATTTGTTTAGGTTCTGCCACGCTCCCCAGCTTTGTCTTCTTTCCATGTGACAAAAGGATGAGGTCGTCTTAGACTCCAAATGCCACGGATGGTTCCATGATCATTGCTGATGAAAATAAATCTCTAAAAAAGAATACTGTTTCTGTTAAATTTCATGTATATTTAGTGTCCTCCTAGATTCTTCTATGTGTATTCTCAGGATGAGGTGCCTTACATGACTCTGAAAGTATTTTCTAATAAAAATGCTTTTTGTTATTTTGTGAAGCGATATTGCTATGGCCTTCAGTTATCCTGAACCATACTATTTTGCAGATAATCTTGTATACTGAATCAATGTTGCCCTTAGCTCTCATATCCCTCTGCTTGGCAAGATGATAACTGAGGTGATTTCTAGGAAATTTAGGACTCCTGTTTAGCTTTGAATTTGGCTAAACTTCTCTAAGAAATGATGACAGAGCCAGTGTCTTTACTTTCATCTCTTATCTCATTTTTTCCCCTGAGTCTCTAGCTTAATTAAACAAATTGATTTAGAGATGTAGTTAGCCCACTAAATGTCTTCATCTCACTGTTATCATTTCTTCTAATTTATTTTTTACTTTGCTTAGTTAGTAATGTGATTGCTAACTAGACAGCCAATTCCGAAATGATTGCTATTTCCTTGCCCTGGTGTTTCTTGTCTATTATAGTAGATTTTCCTTTTTAATTTTTGTGATTTGATTTGGAGCTCATTCTGTTCAGCTCCTTAATTTTATTTTATTTTTTCTTGCTAATAATATCCATGAGGACAATGGGAGCTGAGTAATCAACATGCCTTTAGAACCTTCTGTTTAATGATGATGATGAAAACAACAACAATAATAATAATAGCCAACATTTTGTAGTGCTTCCTATGGGTCAGGCACTTTATAAATGTTATCTCATTTAATCCTCATAACAATCCTGGGAGGGAGGTGCTGTTATTATCCCCATTTTACAGATGAAGAGACTGAAGCAAACAGTGGTTGTGACTTGTTCAGGGTTAATCAATCAATCAATAAACATTTATTAAGCACTACCATGTGCCAGACACTGTGTTAAACACAGTTGTTAAGTCTCTAAGGGTAGGTTTGAACTTAGGTCTTCTTCCTGATTCCAGGAATGGCATTCTATCCACTTCAAAGTAGCCTTTTCCTCTTCTCCTCTAGGATGACTTTTTGTATTAAAGTCACCAGGTAGCAAAGTATACATTGACTTAGTATCAAAGACCTTGTTGAGGTCATCATGGAATTTCTCTGCTTCTGAAGCAAAATGTTAGTGTATTTGTTGTTATCACCTATATGGTGGTTACTTGCATATGCTTGTTTTGAGCACTGAAAAGTGTGATGAATATATGTCAGACTGATCATTTCTCATGTGCTTTGAGTGTACAATGATATCAATTCTGCCAACTCCTTTCTTTACCTCTTCAAGGGGAGCTCAGAACCCTCCTTTCCATGCTGCTGCATCTTCATGGAATTAGTGTTTATATAGATGTATCCAGTTCAGTTCTGCAAATGTTGTCTTAATTCCCTTGTCACTGGGCAGAAATGTTTGTAGATGGTTCAAGGATCAAGTGATTTCTAGCACATTCTGTTCCTCTTCCTACTACTGCTTATGCATGGTGACTGTGAAAAATAGAAGCAAGCCACACATGACTGAGGCTGTTTTGCATTTTTGTCTGTTTCATCAGTCAGAATTGGCCAAAAGAGTCTCCATTGGTAGCCTTCTGTGGTTGTACCTCTTCATTCTTAGCTACAAATTATGGGACTCCAGGTCTGTTCTTTAAGTCTTTCAGTTTGGTAGTAGTCAACATTTATAGTTTACTGGTATAGCTTTTGGGACCTTGGGGTTTGGAGGATTTCTAATTACTGTATCTTTTACAGTAAATGAAACTGAGGCATACCAATATTATCTGCATCCCTGTGTCTCTCTGAAATAGACCAAAATGATAAAAACAAGTCAAGAAATTGAAAAAGTGCTGCTACACATTCTCTTCCTCTTGTATCTTCCTTATTGTCTTGTTTGTATCCTTGTTTGTTATTTGCAGATTTAAGCATTTCCTCTGCAGCTACTCACCATTTGGTGTCATTCTAACCTCTGCCCAAGTTATTCAACATCATCTATTTCCCTGAGGAAATTACTAAAAACGAAGTGGAAGTTCCAAATTATTACTTTGTATGATTAGTATTGAATCAAATTTTCATCGTTTTAATTAGATAACAAAAAATATTCTGTCAGGCTCTTTCCTTACTCTCTTTTATAGGAGCTGTCAGTGGTTTTGTAAAAGTGTTGGTAATTTTTATTGCAGGGATTCGAGTGAAGCAGAAATGACTTTTTGCTAGTATGTAGTATTAAAAATCTTTATATTCTCCTTTTCATACAAAGTTTGTCAGAACTCTTGGCAAACTCATAAAGATGGACTCTTGATCTTCAATGAGATAATTAGTTTTCTCTACTTTATGACACTTGTTCTTTTGCTGTTCCATCAGAATGACATAATAATAAATGAGAAAATGTTCTTTGACCTCTTTTCCCAGGATTGCTTTTCTCTATGAAGGTGGTAAGCATGAACTCATTAGTTGATATAAGTTACCATTATAAATATCAACCTTCTCATTAGCTTATCTAAGAACAGTCTTTATTTATTTATCTAAACAAAATGAATAAGCTTCTTGAGGGCATGGGTTGTTTATTTTTTTTCTTTGTGTCATCAGTGCCTAGCACGGTGCCCAGCACACAGTAGTTGCTTTACAAAAATGCTTATTGAATTTTGAGTGGTATTGCCACTATAGGTATGAAGACAAGAGACATGTAACTCAGTGAGGGCAGAGACTGGGTCTCACATAAATTTTGCATTTCTCCAACACGTAGCATAGTTCTCAGAACACAGAAGTCACTTAGCTATTGTCTGTTAAAAACTTGCTAAATTTGTGAAGAGGTACCATAGATACGAAGAAAACTATGCATTTATGTAGATGAAGGAAGTTGCACAAAAATATAAAGCGTAAGTTTTTTCTTTAAAAATTTAATGTTATGCTTTCTAAGTGTCATTTTTTGTGGTGTACTCATTGAAATTTAGTTTATGTCCTTGGACAAGTGTCAGACTAGAATTTGTCACCTTGCATAGTAATTGTAAAGGGAGAGATACTATGAATATTCTGTATGAGGTTCTGTTAATACTTTGGGCAAATGGAGTCAGTGCATTCCTGGGCCAGATTTAATTTTACTCATCAAAAATGGGGACTCAAATCCCCAAGACTTTCTAGTAAGTACTGTATAACCTAACTGAATAAATATTTGTTGAGCACCTTCTATATTTCAGACACTTTGGTAGGCATAGATAACCAAAGACAAAAAAACAAAATAGCAAATAAGTATGAGGTATAGAATTGAGGAGATTTCCCCATTTTCCTAGTTACTTCAGTAAAGTAAAAGCCAAGGCCATTTGCCAAGAGGAAGGAGAGAACAGAGGGTGTATTTGATTTGCGTACAGACGAGAATGTTCTGAGCAGCTCCTATGGACAGCACAGTAGGAAATCAATCAGGTAAGAGTAAAAATATTGTCATGTACGAGTAAGGAATCAGGTGAAATTAGATAATATGAATTTGTAGTCAGTCTATCCTAGTCAGCCTAGTGGATCAAAGAAGCATTCTAGTATGACTTCACTTTGGTAGCTCATAGATCTAAAGCTGCAAGTGATTGAATGGAGACATCTACCATGGGCAGATTTCTCAAGGAGTTTAGCTGAGGATAGCAGAGACATAAGATGGTAGATGGAGGAGATGATTGGATTAAGTGAGGTGTTTATGTTTTATTTTGTTTTGTTTTTTAAGGATAGGGGAGACAGGTGTATTTGTAGCAGCAGGAAAAGAAACCAATACATCAAGAAAGACTGAAGATTGAAGGGAGAGTGGGAATGACAGAATGAGCAGTATCCTGGATGAGACAGGAAGGGATGAGACCAAGGGGGCATGTTGAGGGATTTGTGCTGTCAAGGAAATGGGTGAAGGAGGAGGTAAGAGGAATGAATGATATGAAATAAGAAGTTTAGTAGAGGGAACTGTTGGTGAATGGCCTCAGTATTTTCAGTGAAATATGAGTAAGGTCCTTGACTGAGAGAGTTGGGAGAGGCAGTGCTGTGGAGGCTTGAGAATGTTTGGAATAGACATTGTGCTGAGGGAGAGAGAAAATTGACTTGGATTGTATTTGAAGATTGCTTGCTGTAGTGAGTGCCCTGTTGAGTTTATTCTCTTGTAACTAATCAACATTGTTTCATTGCTTCTCCAGCTTTGTTTAGTGGTTCATAAATTGGAGTGAAAAAATCAGATGCTAGGAGTAATCCACGGTTAGGATTTGGCAAGATGTGTTCAGCTGTAGGGCAGGGGGACAAGGGATTTATTTGATTCTAGAGGATAGTATAGAGTTGAATTGATTTGCCAAGTGGTTGAGATAGGGAGGAAAGTGCAGTGTGACCAATTCAGTGGTGATGGCCTTTGAAAGAACCATAAGTTATTGTTTGTCAGGGTAGGGAATTTTCACAGGATTAGGGGATCAAAGGCAAAGAGAAATCTAGAATGATAAAATATTATGATCAAAAAAAGGAATTTTGGAGTTCCTGAATATGGAGTTGATTGTAGAGGTATAAAATTGGTGAGTGATGATGGAACCTTTGTAACTGGGGGCACAGTGAAGATCAGATTGAAGGTGTCAAAAATGTGGTCTGCCAGCCAGCTGCAATACTCCTAAATACAACCTGAATCAGATTAAAATGTAATTGGAAAATATTTAACAGGACAAGTAAAATGCCATGGAATATAGACAATATTAATATATGGTTTTCTAAGTCAATATGCACCCATAGGGATCCTTATGATTTGTTTCTATTTGAGTTTGATACCACTGGTTTAGATCACAAGAGTTGGAGGAGGATGATCTAAGCAACATGGTTGTTTATAACACATAAATTGAAGTTGCCAAGTATAAGGTTGGGGGTTAGAGTGGAGAGGAAAATTGTGAGCCAAGTCCTGAACTCTGAAAAAATGAAGAATGACCTAGGGATCATGAGATAATGGTCACTAGGATCTGGATAGAATAACACACATACACACACACGTGTGCACATATATATGTGTGCATATATATGTGTGTATATTTGAACTTCTGAATAGGAGTGGCTTCTCAGTGAAATGGTAGATGGATAACCAGAAAGGGGCAAAGAAAATAACTCCTCATTTCTCTGGCAGGTGCATGAGAAGATGTGGTTAGTATTGGTGAGGGTGGCCAAAGGAATTGTATTTTGGGGGGGCAGCTTCCCCCAAACCCTAGTGCTTTTCAGCTTTCATGTGAGTGTTGTTTTCCCTCATTAGAGTGTGAGCTCCCTTGAGGACAAAAACTGTCTCTTATTTATATTCTCAGTGCTTAGCACAGGACTAGCAAAATCCAATCCAGTCCAATCCAATATACATTGTATGCAGACGATGTTAGAGCATGGAATGTTAGAGCTACAGTAGACTTTTGTTGTAATCAAATCTCCTCCTTTTACAGAGAAGGAATTGAGACAAGAGGTTGACCAAGGTCACCCAAGTGTGTCTCTTGTTGTCACCCCCTTAGGACAATTGAGAATTTCAGAGTTTTACACTTCTACTTAGTTCTTCCTCTCTCAAGAAGCAGGTGAGGTGGGATGAGAATTGCTTCTGATGCTCATGTCCTGAGCTGTTCCCTCACTTAAGGGAGCCAGTTGTTATCGTGGAAGTAGCTTTGCCAAACTTTTTTTCATTCTCTTCTGGGCAAATGTGCACTTAGCTGAACTGCTGCAAAACAGTTGTGACACTGAGACCTTGTCCAGACTCTTCTGTAGCAAAGAATGATGCATATCTAATATATTAATCATGCTGTCATGAGCAACATCACTAATGTTGTTAACGTTAATTTCACAACTTGTGTATTTGACATAGTGGATGACTTTGTTTTCTTTTCGCCTCATTTCACCTGTACGTACCCAGGAATGAAATTTCTTGGGACTTTATCGAATGGAAAGAGAGACTATGCTGGGATGTCTAAGGAGAGAAGGACTGCCACTTATTAGCTATGGTTGGTTGGTTGTTGTCCTTCGTTCTTGAAGAGGACCAAAATGACATCATCGTGATAAACTCACCATAAAGTTTCAGTGTGTCTGACTGTGGCTGATCAAACCAATACGAGTTCGGAATGCTTTATCCCAGACTGGGCACAGATATTTGCTGTTGGGTAATTCACTTAACTGTCTGAGCCTGTTTACCTAAAATAAGATGACAATCCTAGACCATTTTCAAGACAGTGTTTGGGAAAGTGCTTTGTAAACTGTAGTATGCAGTATACCTACATGTAGGGTATCACCTTCCTCAGGGCTTGTTCAGTTTACAGTATTGTAGATGATCTCTAAGGTCCCCTCCTGTCAGTGCTTGTAGGGTTCCTTAATCCTGTTTATGCCACTAGAACCCGCTGAGGCTGAAACAACTTCTCCTTCTGTTGAGCAGGGTAGCTTTGTGCTCGGCACTGCTGATGTTACAAGCTGGGGCTAAGCTCTGTCTCACTTAGTCTAATACTGTCATTTCAGGGAAACAGTTTAAGTGTACGGTGTGTGACTACACAGCTGCTCAGAAGCCACAGCTCCTACGCCACATGGAACAGCATGCCTCCTTCAAGGTGAGAAGACGCAGCAAATCAGAAGGAATCCCTAGGATGGAATTGGGGTTCACTTTTCACAAAGGGAAATTTTCAAATTTGGGTACAGATACTTCTTTTCATTTACTTATCTGTACAACAAAGCCAGGTTTCATCCATCATAACAGCAGCACTTGGAATTGAAGGCATATCTCTCTTTAACCTGTTCGTTCATTCCAAACATGTAATCTTTTCAATATGGTTTGAAAAGAAAAATCTGTACTGTTAAAAAACCCCAACAGCAGTAATAGATTCTGTCATTTAATGTAGCTACTTATATTTATCCAACTGATTTATTTGTTACGTACTCTCAATGCCTGCCTTGTTATTGATTGTTTTAAACTGTTAAACATCTTAGTAGTTAAGGATTGTGTCTAATGAATTTATACAGTACAGCAGCTGGCCCTGTGCCGTGTACAAATGGGTATTTCAGACAAACTGTTGTTGATGATAATGGATATCAGGCATGAGGGTAAGAGGCAGGGTTGTAAACGGTGCTAGACTACCAAAGGATAGCTGTAAGCAGAAGGAAGTATTAATCCTGCATTAATCATTTAGCCTTATTCTGATCCTTAAATAGTGGTCATTAATCTCATGGGGAAGACCTCCGTATTGTGTCTTATTGTGTCAGGAAGGATCACACCCATTGCTCTTCTAAGTTCTTTCGCTGCATCTATATAATTTATTTTAGAGAGCTAACCTGTATACATATATTTTATATTTGGAAATGTGTATTTGTGTGTGCATATGCATGCATACACACATCTATAGACAGTATCTATATATGTGCTTTGTAAGCTTGAACGAGAGGCATATAATCTATTGCAATACATGGCTGTTTTGAGAATTCTTAAATGTATTGGTATTTTTTGCATATTTAGTCCATAAAATGTATAAATCTTCCCACATCGGTAACATTTCTCCACTCAGTGCCTTATGTGGTGTGGAAGTGGCGCCGGGTTCTGAAAAACTCTGTTAGTGAAGCTTCGGTTCTGGAATATTCTACCTAGCTGGAAAGTCTTGGAGTGTTAGATTGGCAAAGGACTGTGTCTGTAATACGAGTATCTGCCTAGCTACATGTTTGGAAATGCCTAGCACTAGGGCAGCCTATTCATGGGATAATGCTGTTTATGAAAAGTGGACCTCACTTATCAGTCAGTAAATATTTATTAAGCACTTATTACGTAGACTCCATACACTGTGCTAGGTACTGGGCATACAAAAAGAGGCCAGGGCAGTCCCTGCCCTCAAGGATCTCACAGTCTAATGGGGGAGACAACAAGCAAATAAATATGAACAGACAAGCAATATAGTGGGAAAATGGGAAATAATTAAAAAGAAGAAAGGGAATCTTGCTCATCAGCCATATTTATGACTATATTTTTAATTTTTTTCAGCTCTTTTCTTTATCCCTTTTTTTTTTTCCAAATGCATAGACCTTAATCTTAGACTGACTTAGAAAATCAGTTCTGTGAAAGAGGAAGAAATTATATTGTGGTCAGAGATGGGGCAGAAAAAAGTGAATGAGAGAAAGAAGGAGAAGGGAAGAGGAAAGGAGAGAGTGAGAAAGGGTTGTGGAGAGAGAGACTGCTGTAGATATGGAGGGGGAAAGCAGGGGGAAGAGAAAGAGGGAAGGAGCAGGGAGTGGAACTCCAGTCCTCACTCCCTGCAGCATCCATTATAGCTAATGTTCTGAACTGCCCTTCCCAATCCCTGACTTCTCTCTTAGTGCATTTGTAAGATGAGGGAAGAATGATGTTTTCTAAACAGTTGTAAGAAAAGTGCCATTAGGATTCTTCTGTTTTCCTTGACAGTGCTTCAGATATATCTTTATGTTTCTGTCATGGCATGGATTTTGAATCTGGGGTTAATATTTTGATAACTCTAACTCCTTATAGAAAATTTTTTTGCAATACTATGTGTTTATTTTATCCATTTAAAATCATTATTTGAGAAAGGGGTCCATAGGCTTTCCCAGACTGTCAGGAGGCCATGACACTAAGAAGGTTAAAGTCGCCTGCACTGGTGTGATGGGCAAGTTGTTTTTTAATGTTAGCATTATTTCATAAAAGACATAATATGAAATATCAAAAGTATGAATATAAAATAAATATAAACTTATATACTATATGTATAAATATAAAATGATATCATAGAACTACACATAAACATAAATGGTATAGTGAGAATTAGTATTTGAGTCAAAAAGCCTTGGTTCAAGTCCCTGTCCTGCCACTTAGTAGTTGTGTGCCTTTGAAGCTCATTATTGGACCTCTCTGAATTTCAGTTTCCTATTCTGTAAAATGGAGTTAATAACAATTTAACTACCTACCTCCTTGTTTCACATAGTTTTTGTGATGAAGGTACTTTGTACTATAAAATGCTATAGAAATGAGTGTTAGTATTCCCACAAGCTATTGTTAAAGCAGAATGGAAACATCGGTTTTGATCTCTGATGTTATTTGACAGGATAGTGATGAGGCAAAGGTTGGAATTTTATAGGGGATCTCTGTGGCAGTTCAGATTATCATCCTGCACAGAGAAGATGGCATTGCTCAAGGATGATTGATTATTCCAATAAAGGCTTTGAAAGGAAAACTTTATTTTTATTTTTTTAAAACCAATTATCTGCACAATTATTTGCTTTTGATAGCCTTAAATTTTATTTAAGAGCCAGAATGACGAATATTTTTCTATATATTAGATTTTGTATCTTTGTTCATTTTAAGATCCAGCTATTTGAGCTTCATATTATAAGCATCATTTCCTCTACAGAGATGCAGGTTATGAGTGAGAGGTGATAGTCCCGTTCCATTCTGTCCATCATGCCCAACATATTAGCAAGGACAAGTCTGGGTGTGATCAGAGCAAGTGACTGGGAATCATAGCATACAAAGATTGGTAGGAAGAATTAGCCTGGAGCTTTAAGGAGGGGCAGAGTGGAAGAGGATGCTTTTATTACCTTTGTTGAAATGTGTAATGGATTACCTTGTGGAAGAAGATTAGACTCATTCTTCTTGATCTCAGAAGGCAGGTCTGGGAACCACCAGTAGAAATTGCAATGACATATATTGTGACTACATAAGGAAGAACTTCCTAATGATTAGAACTGTTGAAAAATAAGCTACTTTGTCTCAGAGGTAGCAAATTCTCATCAGTAGAGGTTTCTCAGGCAACATTGGATGACTACTTCATGGGGGACACTGTAGGCAGAAGTTAGAGTAGATGACCTATAAGATCCTATGATCTAAGATATTAATTTATTCACTTCAATGAAAAATGGTCTCACTTCATTCCTTAGATTGTCTAGAAGAAAATTCTCCTTAGAGAATTATATTGCATTTTTTATCAGGATTTCTGTTGAAATTATGTATTCACTTCTTTAGAGCTGGCACCTGTTAACCTATGTTGCTGTGGTATACTGTGGTATACTGCTTTGACAGCAGCAGCCTTGGATTTAGCTCTGACATTTACCCTTTTGGGGGGTGGGGGGAGGGGCAGTGGGAATTAAGTGACTTGCCCAGGGTGTGAGGCTGGATTTGAACTTAGGTTCTCCATATTCCAGAGCCAGTGCTCTTTCCACTGCACCATCTAACTGCCCTGACATTTATTCTTAGTCTCCTTTCTGAGATCCTCTGTTTCCTCATCTACAGAATGGAAGTATAGTATTGGCATGAATAATGGATAATAGTGTTGGCAGCACTACCTTCTTCATGGCTGTTTTGAGGGAAGCATGTGGTGAACCTTAAAGGTCTATAGCCCTGTGAATTATGATGATGATGCCATGTCATCTCAGAGTAGGAAGGTGGTCTGAACTTCTGTGTGTCCCTTCATGTGAGGCACCAAGTAAGCCCACAGGCACTTATTTACCTTTTATGTATCTCCTAAAGCAGCTCAAAGGATTTCAGAGCATTCTGTATGGCAAGTCATGAGTTCAGAAAGTGTATCTTCAAGACAGTAAAACATAATAATATTCTGAAACCAGTAGTTTCCAGCATTTGATCTTTTAAGAAGCTGTGTAGTATGGCTTGCTGCTGACTTTCCATACTTTAGGACTCCGGTTCTGACACTAAGTCATTTATTTCACAGACCTCTTTGATCATTTCCTTATATAACAGTTTTCAGAACATGAAGCTTTGTCTTACATCTAGGTGGTAATAAACTCTTTAGTCTTAGGTAAGTCATTTATGTAAGACAGAAGGCCTGTTCTTTATTTTAAAAAAATCTCTTAAGAGTCTGCTTATATATATATGTATGTATGTATAAAACATAAAATATATAAATATATATTTATGGATTTTAAAGTGATTTATTATGAGCTCAACTTTTAAAAATTGCAAAACCAATTTAATATGAATTTGAAACTAATTAAACTTTTAAAAACACCAGCATATGAATATCTTTAACAGAGGAACTCTTAATCTTTTGTGTATCATGAATTCCTTTGACAGTTTGATGAAGCCTATGAACCCCTTCTCAGAATAATGTTTTGTTTTGCTTTTAAATTGCAGTTGAAGGAAATGCTAAGTTTCCATTTAAGTTTAGTGAAAATAAAATGTAATTTTTTTCCCCCATTCATTGTCACAGACCCTGGAAGTGGCCTATGGGGTCCTAGTAAAGAACTCCTGTTCTAACTACCAGCTAACATATCAGTGTCTCCGTCTACATTCCCTCTCATTGTTTTTGTTGATTACCCTACATTTTTGTGCCTTTTTTCTTGTGTTATTATTATAGTCAGTTGTATTTACTGATCTTCTGGCTCTTCTTTCTTTATTTCCAATTTTTTGGTATGCTCTCTCTTTTTCTTTATTTTCCATTTATTTGTTACTTTTAATTATGCTACATTGTTCCATTACATTGATATATCATAGTTTGTTCAGCTCCTTCCCAGTTATTTAGATTGTTGTGTTAAGATACATTTTATTTATCTTTTAAATATATCAACAAAGTGTTCATTATGAAACTTAAAGATGTTATGAACTTCTGCACATGCCAAACTTGTGTACAGTCTGCAGATTTGTTTCAGATCTGTGGTTTAATCAATATGGGTTAGTCTCAGAGGAGATACTCTCTCCAACTGTACATATCACTGTAATTTATAAGGTTAGAAAACTGCCTGGTGGCACTGGGCTCAAATGACTTACCCATGCTCACATATCCAGCTTATGTCACAAGTACAACCTGAACCTAGGTTTCCAAACCCCAAAGCCAGACTGCCATCTTTTATGCCATCCTGCTTACTTTGTTTGCCTTTTATATGTGTGTGTACTTGTTCACAAATGTATAGGTATGTGGTGTATGTCTCTAGATGCAACATGACATAGTGAACAGAGAATTGGATTTGGAGTCAGGAAGAATTTTTTTGAATTTCATCTAAGAAACTTACGAGTTGTGCGACCATGGACAAGTCACTTGACTATTGCTTTCCTCAGACAGCTCCCAAGGATTTAAAAATTAAATTATAGAGAGATTTTGATCTATGTTGGTGGAGAAAGCTTCCATACTCATACTCCCAAACTCATTGAATCCTGGAAAATAAGAACTGAAGGTGAAGATGATAGTGATGGTGGTAGTGATAACTGACTTTTATATTAGCATTTTGAGATTTTGCAATTGTTTCATATCATAACCTTATTTAATCCTTAAAATAATCTTGTGAAGAAAGTGCTAGACATTTTTATTCCCATTTTACATCTGGGGAAATTGAACTCTAGAAAAATGAAGTTTTTGAGTGACAAATAGGCTAGGTTTTTTGTTTTGTTTTGTTTTATTTTAGGAGGAGTGGGGAGTAAAATCTGATCAGCCTAGAAAAGTACTCTGGAACCAGCTTGTGAAAGGTTTTAGATGCCAAACAGAGACATTTGTATTTTAGAGGAAAAAGGGAGACAGTGAAGCTTGGTGGGCAGCAGCATGATGTTGTCAGGCTTGTATTTTAGAAACTATGCAGTTGCCTGGAGGAGGAGTTAGAAAGGAAGAAACTGGATGACTAGATATGAGTAAGGAAGGGATGATGACCTGAAATGAGGTGATTGTGGTATGAGTGCAGTGAAGGAGATGGATGCAAGAGACACTTATGCTGAATGACCTGTTGTTGAGGTAGGCAAGTTTCAGTTTCACCTAATGATTGGATTAGATGTTCTCTAAGGTTTTTTTCAAGAGCTAAGTTTGTATTTCCATGCAAGACTGCCCCATAAGACTATGTGTTCATATATAAGCAGTAGCTAACTTAACTAAAATCATACATTTAGAGCTCTAAGACACCACAGATGACATGTAGTCCAAACTTCAAACCCCATTTTACCTTGGTAAAATGAGAAAAATGAGTTCCAGATAGGTTTATTGACTTATCCAAGAAATCACGGTGTTTTTTGATTCTCAGTCCCATGGTTTTTTTCGCTACATCCCAGGCTCAGGCAAAGAGAAGGTCAGTATAAATGTTTTTTTTAAACTATGTTGAACAAGTAAGATGTCCTGTGAAAGGTAAAGGAGTGAGAGTCAGGGATGGTTTACGTTGTTATTTTTTCAGTATACTTGGTTTTCTCCTTGTCCAATTCCTATATTTTTTAAGATTTTCAAATGGGAAATGAGGTTCAATTCAATAAATAGGCATTTGTTAAATGCCTAATATGTGTAATGTTCTGCGTTTGGTACTGCAAATGAAGACAAAACTGATTCAGCTCTTGTCTTCAAGATATTTACATTCTATTGGAGAATGCAAGGTGTACATTAATAAGTGAATGTACAATCATGCAGAATGATTTAAGAGTGGGGGGAGAGTGTTAATAATAACTAGGCCATTATCAGAAAAGGTCCTGTTGTGTGATACCTGAACTGATGTTTGAAAGGAATCCAAGATTCTTAGAGCCTGGAAATATGGAGGGTTGGGAGGGTAGGTATGAAGAGCACTCAAGATATGAGAGACAACCTATGCCAACTCATGAAGTGAAGTGGAGATATTGTGTGCCTTCCTTGTATGAGGGTCATTTCCAGCTATCTTTAGTTGATAAAAAGACTCTGGCCTTGTAAACTTTTTTGCTAAATAAATTATTTCAATTTCATAAAACTTTGAATTTTTAAGGTACCTTAAAATAGTAAGGGAAATGAGCTTGTTCATATTAAAATAATATATTGCTTGGCTCATAGTTTGAATTATGGAAATGCTGTATGATTTGATAGCAAAGGGAATTCCAAGCAATTAAAAGGCAAGCACTAAAGAGTGTTCTAATCTCTTCAACTGGCATTTGTTTTGAGTAGATTGATTTACTGCTACTTATTGAGATGAGATAATTCACTAAATGCAAGTCAATTTTGAAATTATACTATTGCATTTGAGGACATTCCATCTATAAGAATATTTTTCTTGATTCTTTTGAAGAAAAGTCTTGTTTTTTTTAAAACTTTTTATTGTTTTCTATTTTTAAAGGAGTAGGGGAAAAGAAAGAGAAAATAAGTCAAATTGTGTTTTTTCTCCCCTCATCTTTATATCCATCTTTAATGATGAGAGAAATAGAATCTTGCCTGTTGTCTCACAGAACCATAGGGTCAGAGGAAGTTTAGTGGCCATAAATGAATGAATGAATGAATGAAAATCATTTATTTACTGACTTGCTGTGTGCTAGGCACTATACATAGCATTGGAGGTACAGATAAGAGTGAGAGTGACAGTTCTTCCTCACGGAGCTTACATCATGTTGGCAGGGGTATAGGTAAAAAAGTAGAAGCAACATATAGGGATAGGTAACTGGACTTATGATTACATTGGTATAATAAGTAGCTTTTATACAAAATATTTGCCGCCTGTAATGGCAGTCATGGCAGCACACCTGAGGACTGCTGCTCTGAATGATTTTCAGGGTCTAATCACATAGTTAAGTGAACTCTCTATTCAGCAATAAACAAAGCATTGTTCAGTAAAGTAAAGCAAAGCATTCATAGCAACATCCTTAAGCAAAACACATCATCTAATACGTGTATGTATTTCATAACACTCAGTATGTTGTATGACGCATAGCATATATCATTGCATCCCCAAATCAGGGCGATCCAAGCTAGGGTCTTCCCTGGCACGATACTTCCTTAAGGGGTAGCACAAAATACCACAGCATACACCCCTAGGTCACTGTAAGAACAATCGCCTTAATCAATTCAGTGTCCAAGTAAAGTCTTCTCTCATCTTGACTCCAGGCTGACTTCCAGACTCCACAGCTCCTCCTCTACGGGCCAACGGCTCCCACCTCTTGCCTGGGTTCACAGCTCTCTGCTCCTGCTCCTTATCTCAGTTCATGGGGACTGTTCCACTCCAAACTCTTCCTGCTTCTGCCTGACAGCAGGCTCCAGGGGCTCCTGCCCACAGCTTCTATTTCTAGGAAAACAGAGCTTAACAGGGCTATCACGATATTTATACACATTACCAGCGCCATTGTCTCAATTCACTCATAGAGACCAACAGGGCTTCTGTCTGAGAAATTAACATGGACCAACAGAGTGTCAACGTCACAAACATTCTTTCTTTTTAGGCCACCTCACAAGCAATTTCCCTAGTCTACTCATGCTCACTTCTCTCTCTCAGCTCTGCTTCTATCTCCAAGCAATACCATATATATATGTATACACACACACACACACACACACACACACACACACACACACACACACACACACATGTTTCCAATTGATTGAATCAACGACGTGACTTAATTCAATCAAAGGCTAGATTCAATCAAAGGCACTTGATTGGCTAAAACTCAGTCCAGACAAACAACTGAAATAGTCGTCTTTGCTTGCCATTCTACCACCTGAGCCAAAGAGAAGTCTTCATCTTTCTTTATGACAGTTCTTCAAATTCTTGAAGAAAACTATCTTGCCCCTCTTCATGCCATTCTCCAGGTTAAATATTCTTAGTTCCTTCAGAAGAGTCTTTCGTATGCTCACTAGTCTCCCTAAACATCCTGTTCACACTCTTCTAGTTATCCTATGCTACCTGCAATAAACTATAGTTAGTGTCCTTCTTAAAATGTAGCACATTTCCTGACTGGCCTGGTTCTGCTAGTCAAGAGTTCTGGTTCCTGTGCTGGCTGGCCCCTTCCAGTGGCATTAGGATGTAAATCCAAGGGAATCAATGGTCAAAGGATATGAACAAGCAATTTTCAGAAGAAGAAATCAAAGCTATTGTCATATAGTTTCTATAGTCATATAAAAATGTTTTAAATCACTGTTGATTAGATAAATAGTATTTAAAACACCTCTGAAGTGCCACCTCATACCTATTAGGTTGGCTAAAATGACAGAAAAGGAAAATGACAAATGTTGGAGGGGATGTGGAAAAATTGAGACATTAATGCACTGTTGGTGGAGTTGTGAACTGATCCAGCCATTCTGGAGAGCAATTTGGTACTATGGCCAAAGGGCTATAAAACAATGCATACCCTTTGACCCAGCAATTCCACTACTAACATCTGTATCCCAAAGAGATAAAAGAAAAAGCATCTATATGTACAAAAATTTTTAAAGCAGCTTTTTTTGATAGTGGTGGCAAGAAATTAGAAATTGAGGGAATGCCTGTCGTTTGCGGAATGATTGAACAAGTTATAGTGTGTGATCCTGATGGAATACTATTGTGCTATAAGAAATGAAGAGCAAGATAGTTTCACAAAAACCTGGGAAGACTTACATGAACTGTTGCAAAGTGAAATGAACAGAACCAGGAGAACATTCTCTGCAGTAATAGCAGTATGATCAATTGTGAATGATGCAGCTATTCTGATCAGTACAATGCTCCAAGACAGTTCCAGAAGACTTAAGATGAAAAATGCTATCCACCTTCAGAGAAGGAACTGATGGAGTGTGAATGCACATTGAAGCATATTTTTTTTACTTTCTCTATTATTCTTGCTTTTTCTGTTGTTGCAATATGGCTAATATGGAAATTGATTTTGCATGATTTTGCATATCACTTTTCTTGCCTTCTCAATGGGTGGGGTGGGAGTGAGGGAGAGAATTCAGAATTCAGTTTTTTTTAAAAAAGAATGTTAAACAAATAAATTATATATATTTATATTTATTATATATTTTATATGTATATGTGTGTGTGTGTGTGTGTGTGTGTATTTAAAAGAACATAATTCAAGAGAGTCAGCATGGCACAATGGACCTCTATCTAGACATCTATCTAGCCAACCCTGAAGTCAAGAAAACCTGGGTTCAGGTCCTGACTCGACCCATACCAGCTTTGTGACCATGGACAAGTTACATAACCTCCCAATACCCTAAGCAATTCTCTGATTACAAGTTATAGTTGATTTGCTGACCTGCCTTGATGATGAGGGATTCTACCCTGGGAATTCTCTGAACCAATGAAATGATAGGGATGTATGGAAGAAGGGAATATATAGTGAATATTCCAGTTTTATTGAGTATAAATATTCAGTTTTATCTCAGTCTCATGGGACAAGTAGGGAAACTAAGGCTCAGAGTGGTTCTAGTGAGGCTGTACCCTACTTAAGTCAGGACAGGCCTTTGAACTTGAGTCTTCAGAATCTCAGTCCAATGAAAGGCTTTCTGCAATGCCCCACTGCTTTTCAAGCATGTCACAAGTTAAATAAGCACCTCAGTTTAGCTGTAAAAGAAAAGAACACTAAAAGTAAGAGACCTGAAGCATTCTGGAATTTTCTCCCTATTGCATAGTTCTTGGGGTGACTTTATGCCAGCTTGCATTTTATGAAATTGATGGCTACCTTAGACTTAATGAAAAACTTCCATCTTCCTGTCTTGGTGTTTTGGCTTTAGAAACTATGTCATAAATCCTAGGGGTGTCCTACCAGCAAAGGCCACAGGGAAACTCTTGTATAATCCAGAGTCTTTATGTCTGTGTAACTTGACTTAAATTTGACAATTTCAGAATTGTAGTTAATATTTTGGGGTGATATGTCATAGGGCTTTTAAAGGAACCAATTGCTGCTTTATTCTTTTTTTTTTTTTTTTTAGTGTTTCAGATTGTGGAAGACATCATTGAGGCAACGATTAGACAAATGAATAGCATTTGATAAATACTTTGTGCCAGTTACTGTGCTAAGTTCTGTAGGCAAAAATGCAAAAGGGAGTCGGTCCCTTCATTCAAAAAGCTTACTTTTGTAGAGAGTATCCTCTGTGCTCAGTGTCATAAGGCCAGGCATCCTACATCTCCCCATAAAGGTTCTAGGGTACCTCTGAAGGATTAGGGAATATCTCTTTTCTTATTGCCATCTGCCCAAGCCCCTACCAGCTGTGTTCTACCAACTGACTCGTACCTTGTATTTGTGGCATTTAAAAAAGTTAGAGGGATGTGATTTCTGGGTATTGAGTCATTTTATTCATAATACTAGCATTTTAATAAAAGATGTCAGTGGTACTCTTGAATGCCAAAGAATATCATAGCAATGGGCTCATGGCTTATATGCCCTTGGAAAAGGGGTGTTCATGAGGGTGGCAATCAATTCTAACTGGTTAACAATCAATGAGAGAATAATATTGTAATATTATAATGAGGAGTGGGCTCACTCTAGTGAGAGGCTGAGAGAGTGACATCATGTCAGCCTTGGACAAAAAGACACACAAACCGCTCCCTAGATTGCCCCTTGGGCAATCTAGATAAAGAATCTGTCTTCCCCACTCAAGCCTGAGCCCAAGCCAGCGGGCCAGGAGTTTCACCTTAGATTAGAAGTCTGACCTAATTGGATAGAGTAGCAATACCCAGAAAGAGGAGAGTGTTAATCTCATCTTCCCTCACCCTTGATGCTGAGAGGTTGGAGAAGGAAATAGAACCGGGATGCGAGGGGCAGGAAAGAGGAGCAAGCTTGGGACTCCCTAACTCTATTAACTGACTATTAATGTGAGAGAGAAACGATCATTTCTCTTCTATCCTAGATTCCATTTAACCACTTAACATTGAGTAGATTTTTTCAAAGGCATATTTATTTTAAATATATAGCAAGAACAAATATATTTTCCCACATTCTCTCTTAGATCCCAACCTCATTCTCGAGAATAGGCTCAAATTTAGCTCAGTTCCTACACAGTTTTGGTTCTACCAAGTTCATGTCTCAATGCAGCATGGCTGCTCTACGAGTCCTCCTCTTGGCGTCTACTGTCCTGGATCACTCCTGAAAGGTGCTCTAGAAATTACTACGCTAGCAGCAAATTCAGACTCTGGAATGCTGTGATGCCAAGCTGCTTCCAGACCTTTTGAATTGATAACCTCTGGGTGGAGGGTAGGTGGTGTAGTGGATAGAGGGCTGGATCTGCAGTCTAGAAGAGCTGTGTTCAAATTTAACCTCAGATGCTTGGGTGATCCTAGACAAGTTACTTAACCTCTGTTGTTTTTTTTTCACCTGTAAAATAGGATAATAAAAAGTTGTGAGAATAAAATAATATTTGTAAAGCATTTTGCAGACCTTCAAACACAATGTAAAAGGCAGTTATTATTCACTTAAATTAATCAATCAATAAACATTTATTAAGTGCCTCCTGTGTGCCAGTCGCAGTGCTAAATGCTAGGGATATGAAAAGAAGCAAAAGACAGTCCCTGATGTCAAGGAACTTAGAATTTTATATGGGAGACATGTAAACAAATATATACAAAGATAGCTATATATGGCATAAACAAGAAACAACTAATAGAGGAAAGACACTAGAATGAAGAGAGCTTGAGGAAGGCTTCTTGCAGAAAGTGGAATTTTAGTTGGGACTTAAATGAAGTAAGAAAGATTGGTAGTTCCAGTGGGAGAGGGAGAACATTCCAGGCATGGGCGGGCAACCAGAGAGAATTTTTAGTCATGAGATGGAGTGTTTGTGGAACAAGTAGGCAATGCCACTGGATCAAAGATTGTGTGGAGTGGAGTAAAATGTAAGAAATTGGAAAGGTAGGAAAGGGGCTAGCTTATGAAGGACTTTGAGTGCCAAGCAGAATATTTTTTATTTGTGTCTAGATGCAATGGGGAACTACTGAAGTTTATTGAGTAGGAAAAGTGACATGGTCAGACCTGTGTTTTAGTGGCTGAATGGAGGATGACTTGGAAGTAAACTTAGAGGCCAAAGATCAAAGGCTGTTTCTTGGCATTTGACCTTAGGGCATGGTCTCTTACCTTTGTCTCTGGAGACAAACAGATTTTTTTGGAATTCCTCCTCAGTCAGTCAAAGAGCCTCCTCTTCACTCAGCCAGAACCAGCTACAGACTCTGTCCACATCTCTCCTGTCTCTCCAACGAACACTAATCCCAATTCTCCTAGCTTCTCGACATGGGAAATATGGCTGATGGGGGTCTGAATATGTGCCAGACCATAGTTACATATTTTTTTTAAAGTAACATTTTATTTTTCCCCGGTTACATATTAAAAGAATTTATAACATTTTTTTAAAGTTTCAAGTTTTTAATTCCTTCCATTCCTCCCTCCCTCCTCGTCCCCTTCCTGAGACAGTAAACAATCTGATATAAGTAATACGTATGCAATCATGCAAAACATTCCCGTATTAGTCATTTTGTACAAGAAGACTCTAACACAACACAAAGGAAGAAAGAGGAGAATAATGTGCTTCCATCTATATTCAGACAATGTCAGTTCTTTCTCTGGAGGCAGATAGCATGTTTCATCATTATAGTTACATATTCTAATGAGGAACAACATCATACCCATAACATTGCCCCCTCCCCTGCCCAATCCTACACAGACACACACATGGATACACACACACACACACGCACACACACACGCACATACACACACGCACACACACAAAGTAGTGGACAGAGAAGACAAAAACAGTAAATAAAGCAAGAATAATCCTTTAATATACCCTTTCCAGAGTCAAAGATAGTGTGTGTGTCTATTTGATTATAATTTTAATTGTTCACAAAGAAAGGGGGGGAGGAAGCCGGGAAAGAATGGAAGGGTTTAAAAGGGAAAGGATGGTGATCAGGATACAGGGATCTACTGAGGGCAGGGTCAGTGGTTTAACTCTCTCAGGCATGGCCTAGACTCAGGTACCTAGATTCAAATCCTGGCCATGTTATATACCAGTTTATGTGGCTTTTGGCGAATCATTTAATCTCGAGAAAAGTTTTTGGTTGCTCCCAGACCAGTGCCCAGGCCAGGACAGGAATAACTTCTCTCCCAAGATTGTGCCACCTTGGAGGAACTGCGAACTTACAGGTCCCCAGAGTATACCCTCCTCTTGACAAATGATTCAAAAGTCAAGTAACTGGCTGAGAAAATGCCCAAAAAAGGAAAAAAAAATAAGACTATAGTTCCTTTCTTGGTGAACAGGTATTTTCTTCCATCCTTTTGGATGAGGAAAAACAAAACATACTGTCAGAGGAAGTCAATGCTTCTGCATTCAATACCTCCAAAATAAATATGCAATAGCCTCAGGCCATGGAAGAGCTCAAAAAGGGTTTTGAAAATCAAGTAAGAGAGGTGGAGGAAAAATTGGGAAGAGAAATGAGAGTGATATAAGAAAATCATGAAAAGTGAGTCAACAGCTTGCTAAAGGAGACCCAAAAAAATGCTGAAGAAAATAACACCTTTAAAAATAGGCTAACTCAATTGGTGAAAGAGGTCCAAAAAGCCAATGAGGAGAAGAATGCTGTAAAGCAGAATTAGGCAAATGGAAAAGGAGGTTCAAAAGCTCACTGAAGAAAATAGTTCTTTAAAAATTAAAATGGAGCAGATGGAAGCTAATGACTTTATGAGAAACCAAGAAAAGAAACCAAAAGAATGAAAAAATAGAAGATAATGTGAAATATCTCACTGGAAAAACAACTGACCTGGAAAATAGATCCCAAAGAGACAATTTAAAAATTATGGGACTACCTGAAAGCCATGATCAAAAACAGAGCCTAGACATCATCTTTCATGAAATTATCAAGGAAAATGTCCATGATATTCTAGAACCAGAGGGCAAAATAAACATTGAAAGTATCTACCAATCACCTCCTGAAAGAGATACAAAAAGAGAAACTCATAGGAATATCGTAGACAAATTCTAGAGTTCCCTGGTCAAGGAGAAAATATTACAAGTAGCTTGAAAGAAGCAATTCAAGTTTGTGGAAATATAATCAGGATAACACAAGTTCTAGCAACTTCTACATTAAGGGATTGAAAAGCTTGGAATATGATATTCCAGAAGTCAAAGGAACTAGGATTAAAACTGAGAATCACCTATCCAGAAAAACTGAGCATAATGCTTCAGGGGAAAAAATGGTAATTCAATGAAATAGAGGACTTTCAAGCATTCTTGATGAAAAGACCAGAACTGAATAGAAAATTTGACTTTCAAGCACAAGAATCAAGAGAAGCATGAAAAGGTAAACAAGAAAGAGAAATCATAAGGGACTTACTAAAGCTGAACTGTTTACATTGCTACATGGAAAGATCATATTTATAACTCTTGAGACTTTTCTCAATATTTGGGTAGTTGGAGGGATTATACCCACACACACGCACACACACACATATGTAGACATAGAGCACAAGGTGAACTGAATAAGAAGGGATGATATCTAAAAAAAATAAAATTAAGGGGTGAGAGAGGAATATATTGGGAGGAGAAAGGAAGAAATGAAATGAGGAAAATTATCTCTTGTAAAAGAGGCAAGGAAAAGCTTTTTCAATGAAGGAGAAAAGGGAGGAGATGAGAGGGTAAAGTGAAGCTTACTCTGTTCACATTTGGCTTAAGGAGGGAATAACGTACTCAATTTGGTATGAAAATCTGTATTACACTACAGCAAAGCAGGGGAGAAGGGGACAAGTGGGGTCGGGGGGATGATAGAAGGGAGGGCAAATGGAAGGAGGGAGTAATTAAAAGTGAACACTTTTGGGGAGGGACAAGGTCAAAAGAGAGAATAGAATAAATGGCAGGCAGGATAAGATGGAGGAAAATATAGTTAGTCTTATACAACATGACTATTATGGAAGTCTGTTGCAAAACTACACATATATAGCCTATATGGAGTTGCTTGCCTTCTTAATGGGGATGGGTGGGGAGGGAGGAAGGGAGAAAAGTTGGAACTCAGAGTTTTAGGAATGAATGTGGAGAATTGTTTTTGCCTAAAACTGGGATATAGGAAATACAGGTAATGGGGTACAGAAATCAATCTTGCCCTACAAGAAAAGAGAGAAGATGAGGATAAGGGAAGGGAGGGCATATTAAGGGAAGGGGTAATCAGAATGCAAGGCATTATGGAGTGGGGGCTGGGGAGAGATGGGGAGAAAATTTGGAATTCAAAATTTTGTGGAAATGAATGTTAAAAACTAAAAACAAATAAACAAAAAATAAGTTTATTTGAATAAATAGAAACATACAGAGAAGGAACTAAAAATATCACTTAATCTCTAACTTTCATCTTTCTTTACTGATAAATTGGATAGCACTATATTATGTGCCTCACAGTTATAAGGAAAGCACTTTGTAAAACTGAAGATTTTATGGAAATGGGAGTTTTTGTTATTAGTTTCTATAATCTTATTATTAGCTCCTATAATTTTATAATCAATTCCTATAATTAGATGATGGTCCTCTTTTAGTTGTTATTCGTTCCTGTAATTTTGACTATGTTGATGTTGGAGCTAGCTTTATAACCCTCTTCTAAATGACTTATTTGTTAAAAAACTTTTTTTATGTGGTTTTAAATTTTAAGACTTTTAATAAGCTTTAATAACTTAAAATTGTACTGACACTTTTGGTATACCCTGTATGCCTGTTTTTTGTTTTTCATTATTAAATATCCAACCCCAGTTCAGACTCATAGAATTACTGAATCTGAAAAAGTAGGAGGGTCCTGAGTACATCTAGTCTCACTTGTACCTGAACAGAAATCTCATGCTACATCACCCCCCTCACATAGTCATCTGATTCCAAGACCCCTAGGGAAGATTACATTACCTTGCAAATCAGCCCCCTTCCACTTGAAATGTCTCAAATTTTTTTCAAACCTAAATTTCCTCTCTGAAATGTACACCCATTGTTTTCAGCTTTTTGAGTCAAGGCAGCGCAGTAGAAATTTCATCCTCTTCCACATGAGAGCCCTTTAAATACTGGAAGGACAGCTACCATATCCTTGTTTTTCCAGTTTAAAGCATCCTTGTTTCTTCGACTATTTGTGAATACAAGCTCTTTTCCTCCCTCACCTTTATGGTCAACAGAATCACAGACTCTCTGAATTAGAAAGGGCCTCAGTGACCATATCTGGCCAACCCATACCTGAAAAAAATCTCTACAATAGTAGCTGACAAGGTGTCATCCAGTCTTTCCTTGAAGACTTTCAGTGAAGGGAACCTTTGGTCTCCAGGGACTGTCCTAGAAAGCTTTTCCTGGCATCAGACTGATATTTACTCCTGAAATATCCATCCATTGCTTCTGATTCCACTCTTTGTTTCTGTTCTGGATTGTCAGGACCTTGTGTTAGCTGTCCAATATTTTTATCTTCTGTCTTTGCTTTGTGTCATCAGCAAATTTGATAAGAGTAACAGCTAGCCCTTTACCGAAAGGTTAAATAGCACTGGGCTAAAAACAGGTCTTCTGAAGCTGCACTGATAGAACCATTAACGGCGATTCTTTGAACCTAACCTCTTAGCTAGTCATTTCTCTCTTGATTACCTCTAATTTCTTAGTACTTAAACAAAAATAAATTGTGATATTAGAGCAGATTTCGTCTGACCAGAGGACAGGAGGACCATCAGCTCTCTCGTCCCATATATTAGCTCTCTTAATATGCCTTAAGATATAAGTTAGCATTTTTAAGCTAATTGTCACACTATTAATTCACACTGATTCTGAAGTCCACTAAAATTCCCATGTCTTTTTCATGTGAACTGTCATCCATCTGAATAATTCCTATTCTGTACTTGTAGAGTTAATTTTTTTGAGTCTAGATATAGGATTTAGTTTTATCCCTGCAAAGATTCAACTAATTAGATTTGCTTTATTGCTCTAGTCTGTTGAAATATTTTTGTGTCCTGACACCACCCTAGATAGAAGGATAAGCTCTTGCTCCTAGCTTCATGCCTTCTTCAGATTTGATAATAATGACATCCCTGTCTTTTGTCCAACTTACTGATGAAAATGCTTGATAGCATAGATTCAAGGACATTTTGAAATCTTTCTGAGAAGAATGCTATCCCAATTTTACACTTATCTGGAATAGTTATGACTGTAGTGAAGACAAATTGTGAAGTCAAGCCAAGAAGCTGCTAGAATTAGTGGGAAACACAGACACCCTGGGACTTTCCATTAATCCTTGGAAATATTTCACTAGAGAAAGTTTCTTTAGTCTTTATCTCCATTAAATTATAAAAAAATGTAAAAAGCAATGTAAGTTATTGTTCAGTTAGTCAATAAAAATTGATTAGGTGTCTACTGTTCTCAGAGTTAATTTTTTAAAATACCTAACTAGATTGGGGATTAGTTATCTCTGTTGTCCCTGGGGTGACTAATTAGGAATTCTTTTCACCTTACTGCATCTGAATCCCCTTCTAGTGCCTACTAAAAAGGTCTACAAGGGACTGCATTAAAAGCCATATCATTTGCTAATTGATTTTGGAAAGATAAAAAGAAGTTGACCTGTGACAATCTGGCTATAGTGGATTATGGTGTTTTACACTATTATTTTTAGCATAAATCATTTTCGGAAAGCATCAGAGGAAATAACTCATGAATCTTACATCCCAGAGATGTACCAATAAATTAAAACAGAGTATTCAGTTGATTGCTCTGTGATATAACAAATTAAATATGCTAAGTTCAGTCACCCTTCTAAATGTCATAATGTCATTAATCTTTCAGCAGTCACTTCTCCTTCCCTACCAAATAAAACCTACAACAGGAAGGTCAGTTAACCATTTGTGATTTAAAAAGCAGCCACCGCCATTCTTTTATTTCCTCAAAGTTGATGGTCATAACATATCAACATTTCATAGTGAATTCTCATCATACTGGAGCTAGAAGCATTGCATCAGCTATTAAAATATACCTTCATTCTCAAGTTATGATTTCTTGTGGTCTTTGTTTCCATCATTCCCAGATTTTCATAACCTGACCTCAGGATACCATCTGAGTATTCTAATGTTCTATAATGTCTCCTTGGGGAAAAATCGAGGGATAAAATGCCATCACAATTTTTAGACCATAGAATCCCAAAGTTCACTGTACCAGAGTACAGTTCTAGGGACTTTAGTAGGAAGAGCTTTCTATTCTGGGTCTTCAATAGCTGAGGCCACCTAGGTTAACCATTTCTTCATTTTCCACCTAACTCCTCTCCTTTGGACTCCATCATATCTCTTCATCATAAGTTCCTTGAGGGCATAGATTATCTTTCTTTTTCATATTTATGTCCCCAGCTCTTAGCACAGGGCCTGGTATTTAATGTGTCTAATAAATATTTATTGACTGAGAAGGCAGGGAGTAAAGCCTTTACCAAAACAGTTGTCACTCACATCTTCACAAGGGTTGGTTCCCTGAGTGATGGGATGGAAGTTGGGTCAGTGGTCTGGGAGGTGAAAAGAGGGTAATGTTATTCTGAGCGCTCTTGAGATCAGGCCCTGGGCCATCTCCATTAGGGTCTATGGGAAGGAAATAGCGATAACGATGGTTTGATTTTCTTGGACCATACCACCTCTTATCTTTCCATCAGAATGTCTGTTGTTTTAACTAGGCTGGCTTGATTATTTTGCTATATGCAGTTGGTGAGAATGGCTGCCCCCTACTCCACAGGAGTCTTTCTCCCAGATGATAGTCTTAGGCACTGAGCTACAAGTAGGGTCAATGGTCTAGCCAGTCCTGATGATACTGAGCAAATTATGTAACCTCTATCTGCCTCAGTTTCCTCAACCTGCCTCCCAGAGTTATGGTGAAAATCAAATGAGATAATAGGTTTAAAGTACTTAGTACAATACCTGGCACATAATAAGTACTTACTTAATGTTTATTTCCTTCCTTCTCCTCTTTCCTTCCTTTTGGATAGACCTGTACTTTTATTGCAGTTGTTCAGCAATTGGTGTTGGTAAGAATAATAGGTGGAAAGGTACATCATTTTCCACCAGAGTTGTTCCACTCAGTAATGGCTATGGGAGTTGGGCAAGAGGCAATGAAGGTGATCTGTGGGGAACTGTTCTTAATGGAAGCTCTTGGATTCAGGGTCTGAAGGGAGGTGGTGGTATTTGAGGTGGTTTAGACTGACTGGCGCATTTTCTTTCCTCTCCCACAGGGGATTTTGTTGGTGCATGTATAGAAATTATAGTTGAATTCATGAAACAGATTATCCAGGTAGAGAGTGTAGAGAGAGGAGAGGGTCCAGGACAGAGCCTTAGAGTATCTCCCTTCCCAGGGGGTAGAACACATATGTGATGCTCGTATCATGTCAGATGGTTTCCATCTTATTTCTCTCCTCCATTTATCAGCTAAGCTCCTTGAAAAAGTCACATACAGTCAGTGCCTCTACTTCCTTTCTCTGATTCTCCTCTAAATCCATGAAAATCAGGTTTCCAGCATCCTTATTGAACTGAGGTTACTCTCTCTAAAACTACCAGTGATCTCTTAATTGCCACATCTAATGAAATCTCAATCCTCATCCTTCTTACTCTTCTGCAGCACTTATCTGTATTGACCATCTCCTGCTATCTACTCTGTCCTGAGTTCCAGTCTCTTAATAGTTAGTCATCTAGGATTTATTAAGTGCCTGCCATGTGCCTGGCACTGCTAAGTGTTGTGATTACAGAAAAAGACAAAAAAATAGTTCTTACTTCTAAGGATGCTATAGTCTAATGGGCAAGATTAAAAATAACTTTGTATAAGCAGCACACACACACACACACACACACACACACACACACACACGAAAAAATTGGAGATAATTTCAGAAAAAGGCAGTAAGATTGAAGGTGTGACTTTGGCTGGGACTTGAAAAGAGCCAAGGAAGCCAGGGAGCAAAGAGCTTTCCAGGAATAAGAACTAGGCAGAGAAAATGGCTGGGGTTAAGAGATAGAGTGTCTTGTCCGAGGAACAGCAAAGAGGTCAGTGTCACTGGATTGAAGATTATGTTGGAGGAGGGAGGCTAGGGTATAAGGTATAAGAAGACTGAAGGGGAGGTACTAGGTTATGGAGAGCTTTAAATGTCAGAGGATTTTTTATTTATTCCTAGGGGGTGATAGAAAACTTATACAGAAATAGAAATTTTAAAAGGGTCAGATAAAGGGAATTTTATTTGATCCTGGAGTTAATAGGAGCCACTAGTGTTTATTGAGTAAAGGGGTGTCATGGTCAGACCTTTGCTTTAGGAAAATCACTTTGGTGGCTAAATGAAGGGTGGATTGGAATAGAGAGAGACTTGTGGCAGGTAGACCCACTGATAAGCTTTAGTAGTGTGGGTAAATGAGGCAGATTGGAGGATAATGAGTTCAGTTTTAGACATTTTGAGTTTGAGATGTCCACAGGAAATTCAGTTCCAGATACCCAGTAGGCAATTTGAGGTGCAAGACTGGAGATCAGGAGCTTAGGAATGGGTAAGTAGATTTGAGAATCATCAGCAGAAAGGTGATATTTGAATCCATGGTAGTGGATGAGATCATCAAGTTAAATAGTATAGAAAGAGAAGAGAACTCAGGACAGAGCCCCTTAGGATACCCACTGTTAATTGGGCATGGCCTGAATGACAATCTAGGAGACTGAAGAGGATCATTCATATAGGTAGGAGGAGAACTGGGAGAGAGTAGTGTCCTGAAAACCTACAAAGAAGGGAGTATCAAGGAGAAGAGAGTGATTGACAGTGTCAAAGACTGCAGAAAGGTCCAGAAGGATGAGGATTGAGGAAAAACAACTCAATTTCAACATATCCCAAATAGAACTCATTATATGTCCCACCCCCAAACTTTATGCTCTTATGAGCTTTCCTTTTAATATCGAGAGTTTATTTAATATCCTTCTACTCATCCAATTTTTAAAACTTGATATCTATCATCCTCAGGTTTTTGTGACTCTTCTCTGCTTCTCCTGTCATCTGTCTGAAAGTATTCTCAATACTTTTTGATGTCCATACGTATAAGCTAACTGTGACTGTTCCCCAATGTTCTTTTCTGGGTTGTCTTCTTTTTTATCTCTGTAATTTATCACTTGGTGATCTCATGAGTTCCCAAGATTTAAAATATCATCTCTATGTAGATGATTCCCTGATCTATTTATCAAGCCCTAACCTCTCTCCTGAGCTAAGTTCCACATCACCAGTTTCATGTTGCACATCTTGAACTTACTGTCCCATAGGCATCTTAAACTTGTATCCAAAATAGAAATCCTTAACTTTCTCATAAAAACCTTCTCCCTCTTCTGAACTTACCTGTTACTATCCAAGCACCACCATCTTCCCAGTCATGCAGGTTTGCAAACTTGTTATGTTTCCTTTTTCCTGTCACCCTACATGTGTAATCGGTACCAAATCACCCAGTATTTTTTCTCTGCAGCATCTCTGACATATACTGCTCTCCATTCACCTAACCATTGCCCTAATTCAGCTTCATGTCACCTCTTGCCTAGATTATCGCAGTAGACTTTCAGGTGGTTTTCTTGCTGTTGGTCTCTCCAAACTCTGATCTGTCTTCAAAGTGACTTTCTCAAGGGTTGTTCTGACCACGTCTGTGGTACACTTAATAAACTCTAGTGGTTCTCTATTACCTCCAAGATCAAATCTGCACTTCTGCTTTTGACACATGAAGCCATTTATAACGAGATCCCTTCCTACCTTTCTATTCTTTTTTACATTTTACTCTTCTCTGTATAATCTACAGTGAGCCATTATGGACTACTGGTACTTCCTCATGATGCAGTGTAAGGGGTTCAGGGAACTCCTCCCCCCCCCCCCAAGACAGGAGTATTGGACAGGGTCATCTGGAATGAATTCATGGACTCAAGCATTCCTTAAGGAACTTGCAACCTAACAGGAGTGATGCTGAAGCTTATATAAGAGAAGTAGTGGATTATCTGGCAGATATTCTGATTAGGTGATAATTTACAACCTTGGTCACAGGCATCATTCACTAGTGAAAACCAGGGAACGGGATTTCTGAGGGGTGTATTTTTGGTCTGTTACATCTGTTGCAAGATAGCTTTGAGAGTTGAAGTCTATAGCTTGACCTCTGGATTGAATATGATAATTTTGGGAATAAATACATGATAATTCTATGGTTATAAGATAGTCCTGTTTTTACAAGACAATTTCTTCAGAGGTCAGCTTGTTCTTGTGATGGGAAAAGATAGTTTGTTTTATTGGGGCCCACTCATGAGTAATTAGGGGGAAAGGTAGTTTTTCTTACTGGTGTCCACTTATGAGTTATTGCTAGGCTGAGGAGTATCCTTGGGCTGGGGAGAAAACTGTCAGAGATAGTGTTCTGAAGCTAGGGAGAAATGTGATCTTGGAATTGGGGTCCTAGCACAGGCACCCAAGCACCCTGTTGTTCACACATGGTACTCCATCTCCTGTCTCCTTGCTTTTGCATTGGCTGTTCCCAGTAGGCTCCCTCCTAACCTTTGCTTAGAATCCCTGACTTCCTTTAAGACTCAGCTCAAGAGTCACCTACTCCAAGAAGTCTTACCTGGTGCTCCCCGCTGCTTGTCCCTTCCCCCTGAGGTTATCATCCTTCTGTTCTGTATTTATCTTGTGTGTCCTGATTTATGTTTTCTTCTTTATTAGAATGCAAGCATCTTCAGGGAAGAAACTGTTTTTGTTTTTGTTTTTTTTTCCTTTATCTGCATTTCCTGTACTTAGCACAGTGCCTGGCACATATTGAGTGCTCAATAAATGCTGGCTTGCTTGACTGTGACAGAAGACTTACATAGGTAGAGATTTCACCTGATTTTACTCTGTTCATGCAGAGATTCAGTAAATTCTTTGCTCATTGAATAAATGATTAAATCTAAGAGGAAATTAAGAAGGATATTTAAGTTTTAGTTTGCTGTTAATCATTTTTAATTAAGTGAGTCTAAAATGTGTTTTGTTTATTACTTATTTCTAACAGGTACTGAGGCAGGAAGATTCATTTCCCTTTAATATTATTACATCTTGTCATTTGTCAACCATGTCCCTTGACATGGATGCTTTTTTTCTCCTTCCAGAGCTACCAAAATAGTCTGATTCATTCTAAATTTAATTCAGCAAACATTTATTCAGTACCAGCTGAGTACAGGGAGCAGTGCTGGGTGTTGGGAATATAACATCAGAAATGACTCAGCCATTGTCAGGGTGGACATGGATGCATCAGGGGTCAAGGGTGAGGAGGAACAGCATCCCTGAGGCAGTTTAAAGTACCATCCGATCAAGTCTTCTCGTATTCTAGGGGAAAGAACAATTCTGGTTTGAATCTTGACCTTGCTATTTAGTGTGACCTGAATGACCTTGAGCAAGTCACTCCCAACCTTGGTTTACTCATCTTTAAAGTGAGACAGTTGGAATAATTTTTCTTGGGGGTTTCTTCCAGTTCCAGATAATAAGAATTAGGGATCTTTCCCTTGACTATGGTAGAATCAGTTAATTAACAAGCATTTAGAATTAGCTTCTCTGTTTCCTGATGCTGAGGTTTTGAGGAAAGTGAGAGAACCATTTTCAGATGTCCTTCTGGGCCACCATTCTGTTTCTTTTAGTCAGTCAGTAAGCATTTATTAAGGATCTACTATGTGCCAGACTGTGCTAAGCACTGGAGATACAAAGAAAGTAAAAAAATAAAAATAAAAACAGTTCCTGCCTTTGAGGAACTGACAGTCTAATGTCGGAGACAACATATAGACTACTATGTACAAACAAATTATATTCAGGATAAATGAAATAACAGAGAAAAGGTGCTAGAATTAAGAGAAAGGTTGCTTGCAGAAGGTGGTATTTTAGTTGAGATTTGAAAGAAATCAGGAAAGCCAGGAGGCAGAGTTGAGGAAGGAGATCATTCCAGTCATGGGGAACAGCAAGAGAAAATGCCCAGAGCCAAGAGGATGGAGTGAATAGCCAGGAGACCAATGTCACTGAATCAAAGAGTACATGGGATGAGGAGGTGGTAAGAGGTGTAAGAATGGAAAGGTAGTGGAGGGAATAGGTTTCGAAGGGCTTTGAATAACAAATAGGTGACTTTGTTTCAGATCTTGGAAGTGATTGAGAGCCAGTGGAATTTATTGAGTATGGGGGTAATATGGTTGAACCAGAGCTTTAGGAAAATCACTGAACAGAATAAGGAGTAGAGTGGAGGATGACTTGTGGCAGGCCATCCAGTCAGCAGGTTATTGCTGTAGTTCAGTCATGGGGAGAGGAGCGCCTTCACCAGGGTAGTGGCTGTATCAGAGGAGAGAAGGAGGCATATTCAAAAGGTGCTGTAAAGGACATCATTAACCAATTAGACATGGGGAGGTGGGGGAGGAGAGATAGTGAAGAGTTGAAGATGACTCCTTGTTTGAGAGAATGGTGGCCTGGGAGGATGATGTTGCCCTTGACAGTAATAGGGAAGTGTGGAAGGAGAGAGGGTTTAGGGAGAAGGATGAGTTCAGATTTTGACATGTTGAGTTTAAAAAGTCTTCTGGATATCCAGTTTGTACTTCCTCAGAGGGATTAGGACTGGGGAGATAGATTTGAGAATTATCATATTTCTTCACAAATAATATTCTCTTGAATCTGAAGGGGTCCCCAGTAAATGTCCATGTAAGAGAGAGTACAGTCTTAAGCTGAATAGGGAAGGGAGAATAGGTCTTAAAATTATTTATTTTATATTATGTGTTGAGAAGAGATGTAGGTCTTAAAATTATTTTCAGCATAGCCCTGCCTTTAATATGGTGCTTTGGTGACTTGTATTAACATAATGATAATCCTTAATTTATTGAAGTACTTTGCATTTTTCAAAGAGCCTTCAAAGTTGTTTGTTATCTTCTTTGTTATTTCAACACAGTAAAGTGCATAAGACAAGTTTCATTATCCCCATTTTACAGATGAAGATTGTTGCTGTTTTTTCCTCCTTGCAGTGGACTAATGCTGTCAGGCAGGTGATGTCTTACCTTGCAGGTAAATTGTATTTAAGTGAGGTAGGGCTCTGCAAATTCATCAGCCTCACTCTCTCTTCCAGTCCTCAGAATCCAGTGGCAACCCATAGGTCAGAACAACTAGAAGTGGCCCCAACGGTGAAGAAATTGGACCATGGAAGTGTTAACCCCAATCAATATAGTTAGTGAGAACACTGAGACGAGATACCAGATCCCCTGACTCCTACTCCCCTCTGTGTTCCAATACAAAGACTCTTCATCCATGGAGCACAAAAGCAGCAGACATTTCCAGTACATCTTCAGAAAGGCACCATTATTCTTCCCTTGCAGTGCTACTTAGAGCCACCCTATAAAGGGAGAGGTAACCTAGCCTTTTAGACTGGTGTTTCTTAACTGGCACTCATACTGTAGAGCTGATTGTATTGTTAGGAGGGAGAACAGAGGATTAGAGTGAGATTTCTGTGTGGCACAGCAGCAAATGGAAATCTTAACTTTGGAGTCTACCCTGTGTATCTCTGTGTTCCTTTATGTTCTATATGTCCTCAGGGAGCCCCATACAGTAGGCTTCTAACAAGCTGTTAGACATCAAAAGTCCTAGCAAACACTTGTCAGTGATAATGTCATAAGATCAGCAACAGCTGTGACCTTCACAACACCTCAGAGGGGCCTTTTTCTGTTCTCTTCAGTATTTCTGAACCAGAAATCATGGGAATTCTTTTAACCTGAGATCTTAAGATCCTAGTGCAGTGTTCCTTTCATTTGGCATAGGGCAGAGTGGCAGTATCAGAATGATATTGTACTATATACAAGTTAGGTGAACCTCAAGTTAATATAGGTCATGTTCTATTACTCTAACAGGAAATAGCCTTACAGCAGAGATTGTTCTATGACATATTTCTATACCCCAGCCATTGGCCCTCTTATTTTGAGTCATGCCCAAATTATCTTGTATTGAACAATCTCTTGGAGTTGGTTGTCTCAGAATAAGTGACCTTCACTGTGTTCACACCCCAGATTCACTTGCATAACATACAGACATGCTGTTAGCCTGACTTTTTATTACTATAATGTGTTAGAATTGAATTGCTGAACCGTGAAACTGAGGTTACAGAAAACGTATTTATGGTATGGGAATGCACCCCCATATCGTTGACTTTGCTGTGTCCTCCTTGGCTGTTAATGTTTTGTGTCCTTTGGAAGGAGAGATTGTCACGTCACAAAGAGGAAAGTCTCTCCTTTTGGCCTACCAACAGCTTGATGTATTCATGGAACTATGAGAGCATACTTTGTTGCACAAGCAAAACTATCTATTGCCTTCTGAGCCTTTCCTATGGAACTATGCTAGCAAAGCAGTCTTTTCTACCTTAACTCCTTTCAAGGGCATTATTCAGCTATAGGAATTTTTTTTGTTGTTCATGCTTCTTGTAATTGAAATTGCTTCCTCACACTGTATTCTTGAACATTACTTTTCTAAATTGTTTATAAACTCAAATCCGGGCATTTTGTTTTGGCATAAATTAGTTTCTATGTTGCACAGGCAACCCCACTCCAAATCACAGAACATAAGAGCTAGCATGGTCCTTGTGGACAAGTAGAGAAGTGACTCATTCAACGTCACTCCACTTATAAGCAGTCAAATCAGAATTTGATCCCGATTTTTGCGATGGGACATTTGAAAAGGGAAAGATTAGAACAAACACTACTGTTTGTGGAATTCTAATTTTCAAAGACAATATTCATAGCTTTTTTCTCCCTCAGCTTATAAACTCATCACACTCATAGCTCTTAAATGTTGGGGCTGGCCAGTTCCTGTTGAAATGTTAATCATCAGTGGGTATATTTGATCTTAATTTCACTGGAATAGCTCAGAAAGTTCCTGCAAGGTCATCCCTTACATATTTCTCTTGTTAGGGAGATGAAGAGGTTGTACATGTTTAATTATGCTATAACTAATAACTGGTTCATCCCCAAGCATATCCTGGCATTCAAGGCCTTCTATGGTCTTGTGCTACCCTACCTTTATAGCCTTTTTCCTTTCACATACACGATTGTTCAACCAGATTGGAGCAGTGTCTCCTATACTAATCTTACACATTTATATTCTGTTGCAGTTCAGTAGTGTCCCACTCTTTGTGACTCCCATATGGGTTGCAAAGATACTGGAGTGGTTTCTAGTTTCCTTCTCCAACTCATTTTAGAGATGAGGAAACTGAGACAAACAGAGTTAAGTGACTTGCCCAGGGTCACCCTGAACTCAGGAAGATGAGTCTTCCTGACTGCTGACCAGCATTCTGTCTACTGTACCACATAGCTGTCTCTTTATATTCTGTACTGATCATCTTATAAGAAGAATCATATTTGTAGCATTCTAAGCCTAAGTTGTCCCACTTTTGCATCATGATAATGTGTTAGCTGTCCAGTAAACTCGTTAGACTTTTCTGTGTTAATGCTGTGTCTTTCCCCCATTTTCTACATAAAGGTGCAGAATTCTACATTTCTTTATTCTCTAATTATGAAGTGTGTACATAAGTCCCATCCCAATCATTGCCATAAAAGAGAAAACCAGGGTATTCAGAGTCTGAGGCAAAACAAAACAAAACAAAACAAAACTCTCACTCTCATGCCTTTGTCTTTGAACTCTGAATCAGAATATCGTTAAAATGGCTTCTACTTTACTACATGGGAACTCAAAGATACTGGGAACAGCTTTACTAATTTAGTCAGCCAACATTTAGGAAGCAAAAAGAACACCGGAAATGACATTCTGATACTCATTGTCTCTGACCTGGGGCAACTTACTCACTTCTGGGAACCTGTTTCCTTATCTGTAAAGTGAAAATATACTTGTATTACTTACTTGAAAAGATTGTTTTATACCTTTGTTAGCCCTAGAAGTGTGGATTAGTTTCAGCGTCAGCATATTATAGGTCACAGTGGTACAGAAGTAGAAAAGGGCTGGTCTTGGAGACATGGCTTTGAGTCTAGCCCCTTCAGTGCTTCCTAACTATATGATAATTGGCATTCTGATTAACCTCTCTGGGCTTCACTTTGGCATAGTGAGCTGTCAAGTGGCACAGATGGAGAGCTGGGCCTGGAGCCAGGAAGACTCAAGTTCAGATTTAGTCTCACAACCTAATGGTGTGATCCTTCACTTCTCTCAACTCAGTTTCCCCATCTGTAAAATGAGGATAATAATAGCACTTCCTGGGGTCATTATGTGGATCAAACAAAGCTATATTTGTAAAACTTTTTGCAAACCTTAAAGTGCTGTACATGAATGCTAGGCTATGGTAGCATTTTGAAATTTGGAGTCAAGAAGACCAGCATTCAAATCTTGCTTCTTACACATACTGGGAATATGATTCTGGACAAGTCCCTTCACTGTCTCCTATTTCTACTTCTTTGTACTGACTGTCCACTGTGCTCACGTTGCATTCCAACTTTACAGAATCCCTTTCTTCCTTTGAGGCTCAGCCCAAGTGCTACTTCATGCTACCTTTCTGCATCCCCCCAAACTGCGAGGGCCCCCTCTGCTAATCGACACAGTATTTACCTGTATTTCATTTGCTTTGTATTCTTCCTGCATCTATGCATGTATGTCATATGTGAATAAGTATACACATTCATTCCCTAAATATTTATGGAGCAATTGAATCCCCTGTTAATATTGACTCCTATTAGGATCTCTAGGGAAGGTTTCAGTATTATCCTTGGTGTTTGTTGAACCTTAGAGGTACCAGCAGTATTGAAGAAGATCCTGCTTATGGACACAATGAATGTGTGTGTCAAGTAATTCTTATACTTCCTTCATCATGGTTATGTGTATGAAGTTTGGCACATTCCCAGGCCCATATGCATGATGTTCTGGCAAGTGCTTTTTTAATTGTTTGGTTTTAATCCTTTCTTTGAATTATGGAATCTAAGGCTTGGAAGGAAGCCCAGAGATCTCAGAGATTCAACCCCTTTCCAAATCATGAATTGCATTGACAGCATCCCTGAACAGTGATCATCCAACTTCTATGTAGCAATCATTGCTAACAGAAAACTCACTGCCCTTTCAGGCAGTGCATTTCATTTTTGCACAGCTAAATTGAAAAAAAAAATGATTGATAGATTGAAAATTTGTTTTATTGACACAGTTCAGTTCTGAAGTGTAGAGATTTTATTTTTATCCTTTTGGCTTCTCCAGTCAATCTCACAATTTGTAAAATACATCCTAGTAAGTAAAATTTCTTGTCCAAATCGATATACAAATCAATGTTAATATTCAGGCAGCAAGACTCTGGCTTTAAAAGTTGTATTTCTTTTGCCTGCAGTTTAGTTGTAATGTTGACAGAGACATAATTCATGTGATGTTTATGTCTGTATTGACTCCCTGAGTTTTTCATTTAATAGATTTCGGTAAGTATAACTTGTATTCATTGAATACCTTTTGAAATACAGAATCTCAAAATATATCCTTAATAATCCTCTCTTTCTCTCTTCTACATTCACTCAAAAAACAAAAAAAAAATCAGAAATAAAATGAGGAGACTTGTGTGGCATACCTCCATTTAGCCTTTTGTGTTTCTTTCCGGTGAAGGCTGTCACAGGGTTATTGGGTACTTAGGGAAGTAGCACATTTGCCATGCTGGAGGTTGTTGAAATTTATCCCATATTGTGAAGGCAATTAATGCTTTGTATTGAGTTTGGAGTAGGTAAACTTAAAGTCTCTTCTAACTCAGAAATATTAAGATATTACCTTTAGTAGCCTTTTTGAACCTTCTAATTTCTAATATTTTCTTATGAATTAAGTCTATAGACAACACAGTCAATCTAGACACACGATGTTGTTACAGAAGAAATTTTGCTTTATAAAATTGTTATATGACTCTGTTAATAACAGTATCCCCTACTGGACCAGGGTTACATAGCTAATTGGTATCAGAACAAGAACTGGGGTGTCCTGACTCCCTGTCTGGTACTCTTTGTATTACTTTGCTTTTATTTAACTTTTTAAATTTAAACCTCCTCCAACTCCAACAACCTGATAAAGAAGGAAAACCAAGTCCTTGCAACATTTACACACAGTTACACAAAGCAAATTCCCATGTTTACCCTGCCCATCTGTCTCATTCTGCATTTTGAGTCCGTCACTCCTCTACCAGCAAGTGGGTAAGCATGGCTTCCTCCTTGGTCTTCTGAAATTGTGGTTGACCGTCATAGTGATCAGATGTTTAAATTGTTCAGAGTTGTTTGTTTTTATATAAATTGTTCTGATTGTGCTCACTTCACCCTGCATCAGTTCTTAAGTCTTGCCAAGTTTTTCTAAACGTGTCCCCTTTTGTTATTCCTTACATTATGACAGTATTCTATTATATTTACGTGCCTTGATTTATTCAACCATTCTCCCATTGATGGACCCAATCTTAATTTCTAGCTCTTTGCCGCTACAAAAAAGATCTGCTATAAATGTTTTTGTATATGTGTATCATTTTTCTTTCTTTTTTCTCTTTGGCCTGTAGGTCTAATAGTGGTATTGATGGGTCAAAGATTTATGCAAAGTTTAGTGACTTTTGGCATTACTTCTAGGTTGCTTCCTGAACCAATTTGCACCTCCACCATTGATGCATTCATGTGCCTGTTTTCCCAGATTCCTCCAACATTTATCATTTTTATTTTTGCTTATCTTTGCTGATCTGATGGGTATGAGGTAGAATCTCAGACTTTTGTTTAGAATGCTGTTGATTACTTAGATTTCCTCCTTTGAGACTTAAACCTGTTTATATCTTTTGGCCATTTCTTAACTGGAGGATGGCTCCTATTCTTATAAATTTGAGTCAGTTTGTTGTGTATCTTTGAAGTGAGACATTTATCAGAGGAACTTGTAGCAAAGAATACTGTCTCCCCAGGCAACTGTTATTTAGCTGCCTTTTGGTTTTCTTGTATAAAAACTTTTTAATTTTCATAAGAGAAGGAGAGGGAGTGATAGAAGGAAGGGCAGTTTGGAGGAGGGGGAAGTTAGAAGCAAAACACTTTTGAAGAGGGACAAGGTGAAAAGGGAAAAAGAGAATAGAATAGATGGTGGGGGATAGAATAAAGGGAAAAAGAGTTAACACTAGTAACTGTGAAAAAATTCTGAAGCAAGTCCTTCTGACAAAGACCTCATTTCTCAAACATATAGAGAGCTGAGTCAAGTTCATAAAAATAAGAGCCATTCCCCAATTGATAAATGATCAAAGGATATGATCACTTTTCAATGAAGTATTCAAAGCTCTCTATATCCAGATGAAAAAATACTCTTAACTCACTATTGATTGGAGAAATGCAAATTAAAATAATTCTGAGGTACTACCTCATACCTATTAGGTTGGCTAATAGGACAGAAAAGATAAATTGCAAATGTTGGAGAAAATGTGGGAAAAAGGAGTCATTAATGCACTGTGGGTGGAGTTATGAACTGATTTAGGCATTCTATAGAGCAATTTGGAACTGTGCTCAAAGGACTATAAAACCATGTATACCCTAGACTTAGCAATTCCACCACTAGGTCTGTATCCCAAAAGAGATTTAAAAAAAGGAAAAGGACCTAGATGTACAAAAATATTAATAGCAGCTCATTTCTGGGGGCAAAGAATTAGAAATTGAGGGGATGCCCTCCAGTTGGGGAATGGCTGAACAAGTTATGGTATGTGATTATGATGCAGTAATATGGTACTGTAAGAAATGATGAGCAGGATGCTCCGAGAAAAACCTGGAAAGACTTACATGGGGTGATGCAAAGTGAAATGTACTATGTACAGAGTAACAGCAATGTGGTAAGATGATGAGCTGTGAATGACTTAGCTATTCTCATCAGTACAGCAATCCAAGACAACTCTGAAGAACTTATGATGAAATATGCTATCCATCCCCAGAGAAAGAACTGATGGTGAACAAATACAGATTGGAGGAAACTTTTTTTCTGTATTTTTCTTGAGGTTTTATTTTTGCCCATGTTTTCTTTCACAACATGACTATTATGGATATGTTTTGCATGACTACACTTGGATAACTTATATCTAACTATTTGCCTTCTCAAAGAATGGTGGGGTGGGGAGGGAGAGATAATTTGGAACTCAAAAGTTTTAAAAGTGAATGTTAAAAATTATGTTTACATGTTAAGAGGGGAAATTGTTTTATTAAATAAATAAACCCAAAAAACCTTTTTAATTTTCTCTAATTGAATTTTCTGTAATTGTCCATTTTATTTTCCATGACCGTCTATATTCCTCTTTTGGTCATTATTGCTTTTCCTGTCTGTAAATCAAAAATGTAATTTCTTCCTTGCCCGCATAACCTGTTTATGAAATGATCTTTTTGTATCTGAGTTGTGTATCCATTTAGAACTAGTCTTGCATC